>NC_090444.1:1060334187-1060642235 GCF_031143425.1 Pleurodeles waltl
TCTATTGTGCCTAAGGGCCTCTATAAATAGGAATTCACAAATTATTAAAATATTCTAGGAAGTGCTTCAGATACCCAACCACCATGAGCCTGTTGGCTGTGACTCACCAAGTGGCTTGCTGTATCATCATTAGCACTTTCCTATAGTAGCAGGAGGACCAAGCACAAGGAATGTCACTATTGATGCTCAGTGTGTGTTACTAATACACTGTGTCTCAAGGGCACATCAACCTGCTGCAGATCCTCAAAAAAGGAAGAGAGGATCTAGTAACTTCCTCTCAAAATAAAGCATAAAACTAAGACAAACACGGCATGTCACATATATTTTACCCAATGCTTGGTTCATGATTAAAAACATTATACCATAATTAAACCAGTTATTTGCTAACAGCCGTCATGTTTCCGTGTAGCGCACAGGTGTGGCTATTTACACGGCCTTCCAGCACCAGAGGTGACCACAATTTCCATCCCAGAAGGTTATCCTATGGCCCACTGGTAGGCGTGCACCTGGTGGTCATATGGTACTGTGTACAGTTGGTTAACGTTTGGTCCTCATGCTCTAAGGAATTTGCTTGTAAGTTTTGTGTGGCAATGAAACATGTTGGCCATTCGCAACAAACTGGCATAAACATGTTCTACTGTTTTTAATCATGAGCCAAGGCATAGAGTAAAGAATGTGTGAAATGCCATGTTTGGCTCTTTTTTATGCTTTATTTCAAGATGAAGTTGCTAGACTGGTGTGCATTGCACCAAGGGCTTTCTTGTTGTAAACCCCTGTCACAGGGAAGCAATCGCGGGGCCGGAAGAGCCGAACGTGAAGCCACAGAGAGAGTAGAGGACACTGCGGAGTGCCCCAGGGCAATGCACAAGAAGCTGTCTGCTGTTCTAGCGCTCAGCCACAACAAGGGTCGCCGACATGTATAAAAAAGAAGTAGAGCCACCAGCAGTCGTTGGAGCCGGAAAAGCAGGAAGGAGGGAGACAGATGTAGACTTGACTGGAGTCATGAAGAAGAAGCCAGAGACCCCAGTGGGCAAAGGCAAGGCGCGTCAAAGAAAGCAGCAGGACACACCTACCGGCCATGTTCCAGGAGGAACGTGGCTGTCACAGGTATGGTCCCAACTGAGGGAACGTTTGGGCAAATAGAAGGGTAGTGAGTAGAGGGAGATGGGGAGACCTAAGCACTGGGTGCATGTGTTTGGTGTGGGGAAGGGCCTCAAGTACTAAAATAAGGGGCATGGATACCTTGCGGGAAACCGGGGAGCACTTCCCTTCGCTCTCACAGGCCGAATGCTGTTGAGGCCCCCTGGGTGAAGGAATAGCTTGCTGCTTCAAAACTGTGCTAATCACACAGACATTTTGGTGCTTATGATCCTTGGTCCCCTCACAAACAACCCCCCCCCTCAATAACCCCAGATTTACATACTGTATCTGAGTACCTGTTTTTGTTCATTACTCCCCGAGGTCCCTAGTCCATGGAGGGCGGTCCAGGGCAACAACGAGTGGCAACATAAGGAAAAAGAAAGGAAAATAAGAGAAGCCTGATTAAATATTGAAAGAAGGGCTGTGATATAACACCCCAATAACTTATGTCAAGACATTATATGGAGTGAAAATAAAGCAACCTTTGGCACTGCAAACTGAGTTGTGTGTCAGTTCTTAGACGAGCTGTCATTACCCCTCCCCACCACTGTATCGACCTCTGGCCTGATAACAGCCCCTTTATCATACATGCCAATAGATTCAATTCAGACAAGGGAAAACTGCCTTTAAATTTAGCTTTCTCCTGCCTGAAATTTGCCCCATTTCAATGCAAGTCGACAGGGAAAATAAGTCCTGATTACTTTTTTTTAATTCTCTCTCTTTCTGCTTTCCCAGTGTTGAGATGTATGCTTTCTGGTATTTTTTAGGATCACGTTCACTCAGCTGATTACTGCATTGGGTTGTTTATTCTGAGATATTTTGTTTAAAGTTTGTGTTCCTAAGCAAGCATAATGGAGGAAGACATGGTGGAAAGATCTCCTCAAATTGACTTTGTTAGTATCATCCTATGTCTGATTGTCATTGTGAGATGTCAAAATGCAATCATAGTTAATAGCTTGTTGGCACTTGCAGTGGTGGATTTAATTTCAGTCCTTTGTTGACCCGCAGAACGTGTGACATCATGCTCCTTCTAATTATCTTGCTCAACTGATGGACTGAAAGCTGTGTTAATTCGGTATCAGATTTTGGTTTTCCTGCTGGATCTGTTTCTCTATAAAGCACTCTAAATGACAATTTCAGTTTATACACATAGAACCCATGTGGCCCTACAAGAGTGACAGGCAGAAAAGGTTTAAACCTTAAAGGTTTATTTTCAGATTATAAACCATACAAGAATCAAGTATTATAGTCAAAATCAATTAATCAATAAATCAGAGTGTAAAGCTCTGGTAAAGTACAGAATCAATCAAAGAACTCAGTAAAGTTCAGGTCAGCAAAATACAGAGTATATAACAGGAGAGCAATCCAGCATGGATTTGCCTCCTAAAACCAGTGAGAAAAGGCCTCCTTGCACATCTAAATGCTAAAGAACAAAGGATTTCATACATTCATTTCCCACAAGATAACCAATCAGAATTAAAAAGAGTGAAACAGTTCCGCAAAAATAAATTTCTAATGTCTCTCATACTTCTACAACATGAAGCTTCTCACGGATGCTACCTGGACTAAAACAAACATTGTTACATTTTATGTGGTTCTGGTAAGACACCTACCTGAAACCTTGAGCATGCACAACTCTGCTAAAACAACATTTAATATTCTTATGAAGGCCATTGTCTGTGAAAACACATTCAAACATTATTCTACTGTGGCATGAAAATACAAGTTTGTCCACTTGAAAGTGTACATTAGCAGCAAATGCCACAACAAAATGAAGTATGAGGCCTACAATGTCTAATTTAGCTAGATTTCAATCCTTCATTAGTGCAAAGTATTTATTTTTGAAAAAATAAAGTTAACGTGGCAAAGCTGTGCAGTTATTCAATGCATCGGGGGGGGGGTCTGTTTGGGGTGTTAACCCCCTCGGTGCCTTGGACGAGGTGGTCTCGTCCAGGCACACGGTGCTCTTGTGCCCTGGATGAGACCAGCTTGTCATGCAACCAGCCCATGGGGGGAGCGCCAGCGCTCCCCCCATGGGCCTAAAGTCGAGAATGGAAAGGGAATCCCTTCCCCTTCCACCCCGAGCCCCACCCTCGGCAATCTGATGACGTTGGCGCACTCACAGCACGCCAACATCATCAGAAGCTGCCGAGGACGTGCTGGAAGCCATTTGCTTCCAGCGCAAGGGGAGAGAAGACTTCAACAGGTAAGTCTGTTTCTTTTGTGGGTTATGGGGGGGGGGAAACAGACATGGTGGGAAAGGAAAGAGTTTTTCCTTTTCCCCTGTGCCTGTTTTCAGTGGATTCCTGGTCCACGACAGCGGACGGGGCCCGTGATCGGGGACCAGGAATCCCCACTAGGCACCAGGGATATTTTTTCAAGTTTATTTGTGGGAGCGACCCCGTGGGCAAGGGTTGTTTCGCATGGGGGGGCTATTAATTATCCTATTTCGGCCACCCCTGGGGGCAGATCAGCCGTTTTTTCGGCCGATGTGCCCCCAGGGGGGCCCAAAAACCAGTAGGCACCAGGGATTGTATTTTGCTTATGTTATTGGGGGCGACCCCTTGGGCAAGGGTCGCTTCCCTGGGGGGCCATAAACTAATCCTATTTCGCCCCCCCCAGGGGTTGAAAACCACTAGACCACCAGGGATTTCATTTTTCTTTATGATTTTGGGGAGCGACCCCTTGGGCAAGGGTCGCTGCCCTGGGTGGCGATAACTAATCCTATTTCAGCCCCCCCGGGGGCAGATCGGCCGATTTATCGGCGGATCTGCTCCCGGGGGGGGGTCAAAAACCACTAGACCACCAGGGATTTTATTTTCCTTATGTTTTTGGGCAGCGACCCCTTAGGCAAGGGTCGCTGCCCTGGGGGCAATAATTTTTTATGTTTCAGCCCCCTTGGGGCTAGATCGGCCATGTTTTTGGCCGATCTCGCCCCCGGGGGGTCGAAACCCACTAGGCGCTAGGGATTGTGTGGTGTGTGTGTGTTTTGTGTGTTTGGGGGCACCCCTTGGGCAAGGGTGCCCCCCCCCAGAGGGGGGAAAGTTAGTATTGGCTATTTCTGCTCCCCCTGGGGGCAGATGGGCCTATTTGTTTTAGGCCCCTCTGCCCCCAAGGAGGGCAGAAACCCCCAATACGCCAGGGATTGTTTTTCCCCTTTTTTTGTTTTGTGCTGGGGGTGCCCCCCTTTGCCCCCTTTGGCAAGGGTCGCCCCCTAAAGGGGACACAGAGCTGTTGGCCATTTTTGCCCCCTTTGGGAGAAGATCGGGCAATTTTTTTTACGCCCAATCCACTTAGGCACCTGGGATCGAGTGTGTGTGTGTGTGTTTTGTGTGGGGGGGCGGCACCTTTGGAAACGGTCGCCCTCCAAATGGGGCACGCTACTGATGGCCATTTCTGCCCACCTTGGAGGCAGAACGGCCTATTTTTTTTAGGGCCATCTACTCCCAAGGGGGGCAGAAGGCACCAAGATGTCAGAGACTTTTTTTTTGGTTCCCTTTGTTTTTTTGTGTGCTGGTGGTGCCCCCTTTGACAAGGGTCACCCCCCCCAAAGGGGGCACAAAGCTGTTGGCCATTTCTGCCCCTCTTGGGGGCAGATTCACCTATTTTTTTAGGCCCATCTTCCCCCAAGGGGGGCAGAATCCACTTAGGCACCAGGGATCTTGTGTGTGTGTGTTTTGTGTGGGCGGGGGGCGGCCCCTTTGGCAAGTGTCACTCCCCAAAGGGGGGCACATTACTGATAACCATTTCTGCTCCCCTTGGGGGCAGATCAGGCTATTTTATTTAGGCGCCGCTTAGGCACCAGGGACAATTTCTAAGTTCTTGGTGGCAGTGTGTTTGTCAACTGGCGAAGTATTTGTATTTGTGATTATAACAGTTTATTTCTTCTTTTTGTTCTAGTTTAAAGCTTTTGCTTCCTTTGCTGTGGATCCTTGCAGTTTTGGCAGTAGTTGTCCTGCGGTTTGCATATTTGCATGTTTTAGGTCAGTGAAAGCAATTTACTCCAAAGGAGTATTGTTGACATGCATGAATTACATGTTTGTAGGTGGTGTACTAAATGCAGTATTGTGTGTGTGAAATTGTCCTTAGATTTGAGTGCAATGATATTTGTGTTGTCATATGTCTAATTTGCTTTTTTCTTTTTTCTCTTTAGTGGGATATCATTGGTGATTGCTGTGTCTGTGCAGAGTAGTTGCTGGTGAGTAGCTTTTTCAGGCAAGTGAGTGGTATAGTTTTTTAGTACATAACTCTTTGTGAAAAAGCTATACTTTGTTTATTAATTATTTTAGTGCTGGTTGTTTTTGGCAATCCATTTGTTGTTAGTGAGGATCATGGCTAGCCGCAGAGTGACCGCTCAGCATGTTGTTGGCATGCTTTTTGAGTCGTCTTCAGACCATGATTACGAGACTGACTCTGCATCTGAACGCAGAGGAGGAAGTGAGAGATTCTGTCAGTGAGTTTTCTGTCCAAGAGGATTCTTCTGATGAGGAAGCCATTCTCAGTGCAGATGAAGGGCCTGTTTTAGAGGCGGACATTGATGTGCCAAGAGTGCAGCAACCTGGGACTGAAGGGTTTCCCATTAGAAGACCTGACACCTGGATTGCCCCAAACATGGAGCAGCCACAGTTACCTGCATTTACTGGTCTCCCAGGGTGTAGAGTCAATACGGAAAACCTTTTGCCTGTCAATTTCTTTCACTTGTTTATGGACAATGTATTTTTGGAAGAGATTATAGAGCAGACTAATGTGTATGCGGAGCAATATTTGAGGGACAACACTGCCAGACTTAGGCCTCAGTCTAGAGCTACTCAGTGGGTTCCCACATATCTGGAAGAGATGAAAAAGTTTTTAGGTTTGACTTTTTTGATGGGGTTGATAAGAAAGCCGTCACTGGCTTCTTATTGGTCTACTAGTCCCTTGATGGCAACGGCTATATTTCCTGCAACTATGACTTGTAATCACTATTTGCTTCTTCTTCGTATGCTGCATTTTGTAGACAATGCTTTAGCCTTGCCACGAGATCACCCTGATTGTGACTGTCTTTTTAAGATTAGGCCTGTCCTTGATCATTTTGTAGATCGGTTTTCAGAGGTCTATGTTCCGGACAAAGAGATAAGTGTGGACGAGTCTTTGGTCCTTTTCAAGGGGTGTTTTGTTTTTAAGCAATACATTCCTAGTAAGAGGGCACGGTATGGGATTAATTTGCATATACTGTCAGAAAGCAGTACAGGATACGTGTATAATTTCCAGGTCTACACTGGTAGGGATTCCAGTATTGACCCTCCTGGTTGTCCGGCCACTTTTGGAGTTAGCGAAAAAATTGTGTGGGAACTTGGTAGACGACTGTTTAACAAAGGTCACCATTTGTACTTGATCATTTCTACACTGGAGTGCAGTTGTTCAAGGAGTTGTTTAGAGTGGACACTGTTGCTTGTGGCACAATCCGTTCTAACCGGAAAGGCTATCAAAGGGAGCTTGTCTGTAAAAAACTTGAGAGGGGACAGTGCAGTTCCTTGCGGAATAATGAGCTGCTAGCTCTGAAATTTTCAGACATCCATGATGAGAGTACTTCCCCTGTGACTGTTTGGGGTCAGGTTGCCGAAGTGCACAAACCTGCGTGCATTTTGGACTACAATAGGCACATGAGTGGTGTTGATAGAGTAGATCAGAGGTTGGAACCTTACACTGCTCTTCGTAAGTCTTACGTGTGGTATAAAAAGTTGGCCCTACATTTATTTAATTTGGCAACTTTTAATGCCTTTATTGTGTTCAAGGATTGTTCACCTGATTCAAGGATGACATTTGTTAAATTTCAGGAGTCGGTGCTAGAGAGCCTTATTGTGGTGGAACAGGCAAGAGTTCCTAGAGTAGCAGTGGTGAAAGATCGTCACTTTCCAGATCACATTCCTCCCACTCCCAAAAAAGACTTACCCACTAAGAAATGTAGAGTATGTGCCCGAAGAGGTATCCGGAGGGAGTGCCGGATGTACTGCCCCGTTTGCCCTTCAAAGCCTGGGCTGCGTGGGCCCGGCTGTTTCATAAATTACCATACAAAGAAACTTTTTAGACCGTGAGCGTAAACTGCCTATTTTACATTTTCATAGGTTCAGTTTCACAGTTGGCATTACTGTCATGTATTTAGTTAGAGCTTTTGTGTTTGTAGTTTTGTACTTATTTTATAATTAGTTAGTGGTTTCCTTGTAGTTTATAAATGAAAAAAGTGATGACAGTGTGCGCGGGGTGGCGCTTGGCTGGCGGTGTGTGTGGGGTGGCACTTGGCTGGCGGTGTGCTTGGGATGGCGCTTGGCTGGCGGTGTGCGTGGGTGGCGCTTGGCTGGCGGTGTGCGTGGGGTGGTGCTTGGCTGGTGGTCTTCTTGGGGTGGCGCTTGGCTGGCGGTGTGCTTGGGGTGGCGCTTGGCTGGCGGTGTGCGTGGGGTGGCGCTTGGCTGACAGTATGTGCATGGGTTGGCGCTTGGTTGGCGGTGTGCGTGGGATGGCGCTTGGCTGGCGGTGTGCGTGGGGTGTCAGTCCACACACTCCCATCAGCTAGTGTGACTGCTGTATCAGGTATGTGGGCGTATGTAAGTGATGGGCCCTTGAGTGGCGCTGTCTGTTGATGCGAGTGTTGTAATGTGCTGGGCCCGTGGCTGGCAGCGTGAAAGGTCTTGTGCATGTCATGTATGAAAGGTGTGTGAATGGACTGTTAAACGGTTGGTGCCTTGACGCGGCTTTACAGCTCACAAGCTGTTAGTCATTGGTTCAGTTTTTTGGCCTTTCAGTTATTAACAGTGCATTTCACTTTCGTGAAATCTCTTGTTAATAAAATTTGATCTACTGAACCATCACTCACCCTCGTGCCAAATCCAACCAGTATGTGTGGTACAAATTACAAAACCTGCTCCGCTGTAATCAGGTGTTGCAGCACTCTTGTGACACGCTAAGTGTCTCAGGTGGGACCCCCGATGATGAAGCATGCCACCAACTTGGTTGGTGGGGGAGGGGTATTTTTCACATAACCTAAGTGCGTTGCTTTTTCACAATTTTAGTGTTTGGCACATCACGGACGTATGTGGACACATCAAAATGATATATTGCAAAACTACCTGTGTTTGGGGGGGAGGGGGTACCTATGTTTTTGGTCATGGGTGCGGCCGTCATCTAGGGAAACCTACCAAACCCAGACATTTTTTAAAACTAGACAACCCAAGGAGTCCAGCGAGATGTGGCTTGCATGGATCCCCCAACATTTTCTTACCCAGACTCCTCTGCAAACCTCAAAATGTGCTTAAAAAAAGCATATTTTCCTTACTTTTCTTAGTAGGATCACCACTCCAGCATAAACTTCCTACTCCCCAACATTCCCCTCAGTCTCCCAAGTAAAATTACACCTCACTTGTGTGGGTCCCCAAAGCAGAGTCAGCCTAAAGATGTATAAAAGAAGAATATGTCCTTATCAACTTGCTGTGCTATCCCCTCCATCTCTACAAGTTTTTGGCCTTATTCTGTTGCAGGCACCTGGCCCACCCACACAAGTGAGGTATCATTTTTATGTTTGGTAGGTTTCCCTAGGTGCCGCAGAGCTAGTGGCCAAAATCCACAGGTAGGCATTTTGCAAAAAAACACCTCTGTTTTCTTTGAGAAAATGTGACGTGTCCACTTTGTGTTTTGGGGCATTTCCTGTCGCGGGCACTATGCCTGCCCACACAAGTGAGGTACCATTTTTATCGGGAGACTTGGGGGAACGCTGGGTGGAAGGAAATTTGTGTCTCCTCTCAGGTTCCAGAACGTTCTGTCACCGAAATGTGAGGAAAAAGTGTTTTTTTAGCCACATTTTGAGGTTTGCAAAGGATTCTGGGTCACAGAACCTGGTGAGAGCCCCACACGTCACCCTGTCTTGGGTTCCCTCAGGCCTCTAGTTTTCAAAAATGCACAGGTTTGGTAGGTTTCCCTAGGTGCCGGCTGAGCTAGAGGCCAAAATCCACAGGTAGGCACTTTGCAAAAAACACCTCTGTTTTCTGTGGAAAAATGTGATGTGTCCATGTTGTGTTTTGGGGCATTTGCTGTCGCGGGCACTAGGCCTACCCACACAAGTGAGGTACCATTTTTATCGGGAGACTTGGGGGAACATAAAATTGCAAAACAAGTGTCATTTCCCCATGTCTTTCTCTACATTTTTTCCTTCCAAATATAAGACAGTGTGTAAAAAAAAACATCTATTTGAGAAATGCCCTGTAATTCACATGCTAGTATGGGCACCCCAGAATTCAGAGATGTGCAAATAACCACTACTCCTCAACACCTTATCTTGATCCCATTTTGGAAATACAAAGGTTTTCTTGATACCTATTTTTGACTCTTTATATTTCAGCAAATGAATTGCTGCATACCCGGTATAGAATGAAAACCCACTGCAAGGTGCAGCTCATTTATTGGCTCTGTGTACCTAGGGTTCTTGATGAACCTACAAGCCCTATATATCCCCGCAACCAGAAGAGTCAAGCAGGCGTAACGGTATATTGCTTTAAAAAATCTGATATTGCAGCAAAAAGTTACAGAGTAAAACGTAGAGAAAAATTGCTGTTTTTTTCACCTCAGTTTCAATATTTGTTTATTTCAGTTGTTATTTTCTGCTGGAAACCCTTGTAGGATCTACACGAATTACCCATTGCTGAATTCAGAATTTTGTCTACTTTTCAGAAATGTTTAGGTTTCTGGGATCCAGCATTGGTTTCACACCCATTTCTGTCACTGACTGGAAGGAGGCTGAAAGCACCAAAACTCGTAAAAATGGGGTATGTCCCAGTAAAATGCAAAAATTGTGTTGAAAAAATGGGTTTTCTGATTCACGTCAGCCTGTTCTTGAAAGCTGGGAAGCTGGTGATTTTAGCACTGCAAACCCTTTGTTGATGCCGTTTTCAGGGGAAAAAAACACGAGCCTTCTACTGCAGCCCTTTTGCCCTTTTAAAAAAAAAAAAACGAAATGTTCACTGTATTTTGGCAAATTTCTTGGTCTCCTTCAGGGGAACCCACAAAGTCCGGGTACCTCTAGAATCCCTAGGATGTTGGAAAAAAAGGACGCAAATCTGGCGTGGGTAGCTTATGTGGACAAAATGTTATAATGGCCTAAGTGTGCCCTGCACCAAATAGCCAAAAAAAGGCCTGGCACCTGAGGGTGAAAAGGCCTGGCAGCGAAGGGTTAAACCCCCCTAATAGAAGTATTTTCTGATAAATTGTTAGGTACAGTTGCTTTCAGTTTGTTGAAGTGAGCTGTCTGTCGGATTTTACTGGGAAAGTTTACATACACACAGACAAAAATGCACACACACTCTCTCTCTGTTATAAAAGTCCTACAAAATGTTGGTTAATTTACAAAATGTTGTGTTTTCACTCACTGAGTACTCCTACCAATCCGCCTTTCTCCTCCTTTCCACTGCCCCTTATGTTCCTCCCTTGCACTTTGCTTAGCATGTAATATATTTTAACAATATGTGCCAGTGTCATTGTTGGAACATCTGAAGCTCACACCCCCCAACCTTAGTGACCAAGCTAGGCCCCTGTGGACTGGTACAGTACTGGATGGTAGACATGACTCATAGCACTTTTATCTCATGTCAGTAGGCATCAAGCAGTATAAGAAAATGATTATGCAGCTTTGATGAATTACAATCGACTGTCCCACTGCTGTAAAAGAAAACACTGTAATATCAATCAGGCGCGCGGCACAGGGGCAGGTCATACGGACCTTTCAAGGAGCAAACAAATACGATCTCCTTGGTTGATGCTAGCGCAGACCTAGGGAGCCCAATCTCTAATATGGGATGGGCGACTGTAGTGACCAATTGACTTAGACATACTCTGTCTTCTATTCTGTAAGTGACTTTCTGTGCACTTGATTATTTTCGATATATAGGAGAAGTAGTTCAATAACAATTTTTTTTGTGTGGGTCCTGAAGAAGCGTCAAAGGATCACTTTGTGACCGACCGTAGACGCGAAACATGTTGACCGTGTAGGACTAGGTAAACTACCTTCCCTAATTAGAGAGTGTAATGGTACATTATTTCCAGTAACACTCCTATATTCCTGTTTTTAATCTTGGCCTGGACCTAGTTTCCAACACATTAAAATAATGGTTTAGGTTCTGAGCTAACTTTAAGAGTTCCTTGTCTCTCCTTCATATTCTTTGTTTCTTAGCCAGTCTCTTTCCCAGACTTCCTTGTTAGCAATTTAACAATGGTTGAGAGCCACCCAGAATGGCTGGTGGCCCGCCAGGCATTGCAGCACCAGTCTGGCGAGGAGTAAGCCCAATGATGATACCTGTCACCCTAGTGGGTGCTTGAGGGCTCTCCTAAAATACCCTGTATAGTTTAATCTTTGACGAATAGAACTCAAGTAGTTCTCTTGTTTTTTCTCTTTCTTTTGTGGAACAGTGCACTTATATTGATATTACAGGTTCATTTTGGGAGACTGTGCACTGGACCAATCAATCTCCCAGTACCTATCTTTGTTTAAAGAGTAAAAGAAAACACAACACTTGGGATAACAACCAAAGCCTTAAGGTAGCTAATGTAAAACAGGAAGCAAGCAATCAAATATAATGCACGGAAATTGTTGTTTATATGAACCAGACTATGGCCCTTCATCAGTTGGAACATGTCATTCTCAAATCCATTACATTTACAGTACTTTTTACACATCTTCTCTCAAAGTAAGTGAATAGGATCAGGAACATGTGGTAAAAAGACATTTCCTGATAGCTAATGATGAGCAGGTGCCAGGATCTTGTCCTGCTTGCCGCGATCTGTGTAGCAAATGCGGCTGGGTCACAGCTCGGGAGGCATAAAGCCGGGTTCGCGCGTCCGGAAGCTTCTTGGCGTTCCAGTAATCTGCTTCCAGTCATTGGGATCAGTCAGTTTTCTCCTTCGAGGTCACTGTACGTCGTGTTGGTGTTTTGGCGGTCTTCTGGCGGTTTTCCTCTGTGTTCTGGGTGACCGCTCCTGCTTGTCTACCGAGGTACTTGGGATTATCACGGCATCCTGTGTGTTCTGTCCTGCTCAGTCGCTCCTGCTCTCCTCCTGAACCTACCTACAAAAGGAAACAACATTACTAAGAAAAACAATTTCTACGCCTAAATGGTGGTAACATTCGCTGAGCTGCTGATTTCTTTCGAAGCACGAAAGAGTACTTATCTGGTAATTGCTCTCTGTCTCAGGACTCCTATATCTTGACTCCTGTGTTGGCAAAGAGAGAAAGAGGCATAAATACTTGATCCTGAAGCAAGGCATTAAGTACAAAATAAACCTAATTAAGGCTCTACATTCTTATGTATTTCTTCTTTTTCTTTTTGTTTGAGCCTACCATTGATACATAGAACAGAACTATACAAGGTATGCATGATTGTCACACACGTATATAAAGTCTACTGTATTTATATCTGCTGTAGCCACATAAAACCTAGTTTCTGTGCATAGATTAGATCACCTTACACTATACTTTCTTCTAACCTCCTGCTTGTAGAGCAGAAGAGGGGATTTATTCCGGTATTACACTTACACTAGGGATACACCATTGGTTGTATACACTGTCTACTAAGCAGGTACACTAATTTTTCTTTTCTGTTTTACTCAGGAAGGCTTACAGACTAATCTGGGTGACGCAGTGTACCCCGGCACTGACTCCGGGGGACCTGTGTTCTTTATCTTTTCCATACCCTGTCTCGATTTTGGGTGAAGCTGGGAACGTGCCTCACGAACGTCCTGTTGCTCCTGCAGAAAGCTAAGCTGAGATTCTGACAGATCTTCTCACAGGAAGGAATTTGAGAAGTCCTTGAGGGAAAGTATCACCACTGGAAACTGAATCCACTACTTTCTAAAAGCTGCACTTCATTAATCCAATATCAAAACAAGGCTAATCTCCATTAGCAGAGTTCAATTAAATTGCACATTTTACAATATGGAGCTAAGCAGCCATATGTAATGAAATGTGTGTTTTGACCACTGACTTTGTGTTGCACCACTTTGCAACTGGCCTAGATGTCCAGTGTTCACCAGTTACAGACTCCATTTTGTATTCAGTTTAGCCTTAGCTTTATTCTGCCTATTGATTTTATCGCAGCATTAGACACTGCCATGTTAAAGGCTGCCCGTAATTTTCCACATTGTAAACTGTGTATTCTGTCTTGTTTTTGTACTAATTCCCACCAAGGGCTTTGGCTGATAAGAATGTACTCAGACGGCAGGCAACAGCCTTGCTTCGACTTGACATCTTGGGATTGTGTCCAAATCCCAACGTGTTATTTTCAAAGCTTACCTAAACTAGCCAGCATGTTTGAATACTTGTTGCGCAACTTGAGGGTTTTTTCTAGAAAGCTCTATCTTTGTTTTTTTTTAAAGATATAAAAGAGACCTAGATCGACAGTAGCAGATTCAGAGACTTCAATCAGGATTCAGATGTCGGCTGCCTGATTTAGATTTCCCATGAGGGTGGAGATCTCTTTTTCTCTCTCGGAGTCGAACGGGTCATGGGCTTGCTGGCAGGAGAAAGATGAAGCACCTGACAGGCCCTACGGTGATGCATTTTTAATAATTATTTGCTTTGCATTATAATCTAGATACATATATTTGGTGTGTATATTGCAGTCGAGAATCATTTGTGTATGTTTTCATTTCATTGTTGTGTTTTTAAACGTGTGCTTTCAACATGCTAATCTCCTTTTAGGAACCTTGTGTAGTGAAATAATAAATGTCTTCTTAGGACTAAGAAGTGCATTCCAGAGATTCTTTGTCAGTGCATGAGTATTTCAGCTTGGTCATTAGTGAAAAGCAAAACACCATAGAACATAAATTCTTTGTAAATGCGCCACAGTACTAAGATTTTAGTGGACTTCGAGCTGGTGTGAAAATTACATTGCAATGGATTTTAATAAAATACAATAGCACAAGTTAAGCCGCAGATGAGCATTAGAATTTTCCTATTTAACATTTACATTTTAAGGCACAGATATGGTTACATTCACATTCTCCAGTCCCCCTTTCTTGCTGGAAGGCAAAACCTTTACAACAAATCAATTACAAACACTCTTAGAATTTTAGTTTTAATCTCTTCACTGTCACTATCTTCATCATGCTCAAACATATTAAGCGAATAAGTGGAGACTATGCCTTTATTAATGCAAGCAAGTTGGATGATGCTTGTAATTAGTTTAACCAAAACATATACACTCACTTTGATCAGAATAAATGCAAACATGATTTCAAAGATTTTAAGAAAGTGTATAGAACTCTCTGAGCCGACTATTGCACAGGTTCTCCTTTGGCTGCCAGAAGGCGATTTGAAGTGATTCTGTCCTGCAGAAGCATTGTTTTCTGGACATTTTAACCGACTGGTAATCAACCCTAATGAAGTGTCAGTTTGATCAGCTACTTTGAGTATTTTAGCATTGCTTCTCGTCTCTCAAATAGCCTGCTCTACACCCTAGTTGGGAAAAAGGATGGAAAACAATCTGTATGTTTCAACAATCTCTGCGTACCCAAACATCTTTGGAGAAAGTGATCAATAGAATAACCACTAGCAGGGCCAACATAGCCAGAATAACAGATCCCAGATCACTCTTAAAGCATAAACCAATAGATGTTTGCTTTTCAAAAGAAATCTGCACACTCACTCTGGCCCACAAAGACATTCTGGTTGCCTCATTTGTGGTACTCACAGGCCATCCCCTGTTCTGACATCACTAGAATCATGATTACAGATTGCAAAGTTTGTTGATGTTAAGTCCTGGGACCAGATGAATGAAGGCATTTTACATTCACAAAAGGTCCAATTTACAAAATCGAGCTGTTTATGCCTTAAAAAAGACGTTTTGGTTTGTAACAAATACAAATTGCGATTCAGCAACACATTTTAGAATCAACATTTGTGTTTGCGGCTAAATCCCAAATAGATATTTGGAAGGGGTATTTTTAGGGCATCCCGTTGAAGCACTAATTCAGAATGGGATTTAATAAATGTTCTGTGGCTTGAATCTGGTTGCAAAACGTTAATGCTTTATCAACTCCAGAAATGTATTGGTAAATTATTCACAAATGGGAAGGGGGTTCCCACATGGTAAGAAAACGCAAATAACAATTTGCCTAGTTCTATATGCCAATCCTCAATTTTTAAAATAGCCATTCATTTGAGCACCGTGAGTCCTCTGAATGTATGTCTTGAAATAGAGTTTAGAATGAACTTAAAAATGTTTCTTGAAGGCTATTCTTGTATAATTTGTGAGTTGGAATTTGGTCTGCATTCGGGCTCCAATCTGGACACACCGGGCTTCTTTTGAGCTTCCTCTTGAACAGTTGTGGGCTTGGAAAGAGTTAAAAAATCTAGCGAAACCGGTGACAATATCCCTTGCAGAGGCCTGTGCTGTCATGGCTGACTTAAAAAGCAAGGATGAGAAGCAAAGGTCGAGAAATATAATTGGCTTATTCGGCATTGATATAAATTGACATCACTGTTCTTCATAAGGAATACTTCTATAGGCAACTAGATTGTGCTTAGGGTTGCCACCTTGGCATTACTTTGCGAGTATTTTAAGTGCAGGACCAATAAAAGATTTTGAAGTTCTGTGATACCCACTTGTTTGCTCTCTAAAATATAAACTTTAAAATATGAAACACATGAAGTAATAAACCAATTAAAATGTAGTTTAAAGGTATTTAAACAGTCTTAATGAGTATTAAAACAAACAGAATGATCCTTCTATGCCATAATTGGAGGTGATACGTACACATCACCTTCCTTGCGTTGTTTTAACAACAGCATAGAACAGCTCATAAACAGACACAGTATACAACTATAATGCTTTGAAGAAAAAAAGACTAATACTACTCCCATAGAGCAGAAACTCAGCAGGCAAACAAAACCTGTGGCACATATAAACATTATTGAATGCCATGAGACCCCACCCCCCTTTCTCGTTGCTTGGTGTCCATAGTTAAGTACCCCTTTTTCAGTATATTATTATTCTTGTACAAAAATCTTGTCAATTTTTGCTGCCATTTTCCCCTCCTTTGGCTTGTCCCTCAACAGGCTCCCCATGGGGCTTTGTTAGTTAAATTTCTCAGAGCGTGCCTTGCGCCCTTTTTCCTCATCTTCTCCGTGTCAATGCTTCATATAATCATGTCCCATGAGCCCCGTATCATGATTCATATCCACCTTACTGAGGTGGCAAGCCCCAACATTGTTTATGGGCAAAATAAATAATTTTTTGATCAGTGTTGGACATGGCCCTTTTAGGGGATTTTCCTAAAACATTTTGCTTTTTCCTCTGTTTTTCGCTGACTCTGTTTGCATAGCCTTAGGACTCTGGACTCTTTCCCACTGTAGAAGAAAGTGTGCATTCCCTTCCTTCCCATGCCAGGAAGGGGTGTTTACGTGATTGATTGAGGTGCCATATCCAGGAGTGCCCTGTAAAAGGGTACACCGCTGAGTGTGCCACCCACCAGAGGAGCCTGACCAACATGTATTAAGCCTGATAGTGCAGGCCTGCGTAGGCGCAAGTGCGTCTGCACTCAGGGTAGCATGTCCTCCACCTTTGCCACCCGCTGAGTAGGCCTTCCGCTACCCCCCAGAGGGCAGAGCAGGTGGTAGGCATGGGGCAGGACAGGTACCTAAAGGGTGTCCCATGCCCTGGTAAGGGAGAACCCGATGTGGGTTTCCCAACCTAGGAGGTTTCCTCTTCCCTGAGGTTTTGCTGATCCTTTTTGAGTGGCCTTATTGCCCGGGATGCTTTCCCACTGTAAGTACAGTGTGGAAGTGTGTGCACCCTTCCTACATATGTTAGGAAGTGGTGCCTACCAGTATGTGCACACTTGCACTTTGGTGTTTCCATGTATACACTGAGCCTGGCATAGCTTACCAGTATGTGCACACTTGTGCAATGGTGATTTGATACATACTGAGCCTGGCACAGCTTGCCAGGATGTGCACACTTGCACATTGGTGTTTTCATGTGTACACTGAGCCTCACATAGCTTACCAGTATGTGCACATTTGCACAATGGTGTTTTCATCTATATATATATATATCTATAATGAGCCTGGCACAGCTTGCCAGTATGTGCACACTTGCATGGTGATGTTTTCATATATATACGGAGCCTGTCACAGCAGGCCTGTATGGGCACACTGGCACCTTTGTGATATTTTTAAAACTTGTGACCAGCCTGCCCCTGCAGGCTTGTGCATGTGCCAGGGCACATGTACCCAGAGAGTGAAGAATACCCACAAGTGTTTTCACTACCATTAAGAGCTGCTTTTCCCATAGGTTAATATAAGGGAAAGTTTATAATTCATCCTAGCTGCAATAGTGGATTGGAGTGGAGCAGCCTCATAATGTTAACTATCATTGTATCCACAATGACAAATCTTTTACAATGGTGAAGGTGGCTTTGTCAGTAATGCTTCAGAAATGCAGCTTCTAGAAAGTGGGCTTTTCTATGTTCTAAAACTCCTTTTGCGTGCTTTTTAACTCAGCTTCGTTCCTCCGGAGGATGGGGTAAAACACATCTGTGCATTCCCCAGTGACAGCTATAGAATTTGAACAACTGGAACAGACCTCTGCCATTTGAGGGCCTGGCTGGATAGATTGAAGGGAGAGGTTTTGACACTTGGCCTCTCAGAGCCAGCTCATAGCCCCACTAAAGATTAAGACCTGCATTTCACGGCCCCATGCAGACAGGACTGAAATTTAGGGGAGACATGTGGCAACCCTTTGAACCACCCCCAACTTCAAAGGCACATTTCAGTATAACTAAGTCAATAACTTAGAAATACACTTGAAGGGATGCAGGGCGGAGACCCTGAACCTCGTGGTGCACACTGTCAGAGGAATCTGTTGTGCACAGGAGTATTTTTCTGCCCTGGGAAGGGACCATGCACATGTCCTGCATTGTGGCTGGCCTAGGCAAACTGCTTGCTGTAATGTGGCAGTCTGAAGTGTGCTCTCCAAGGGCTTGTTGGCTTGCCTCCTGTTCTCTGTGGAGGTCTCAGGGACATTAAAGACCTCCTGCGAGAGACCTACACCTGTGTCATCTGGAAAGCGGTGCCCTTCTATGCATCTACGTTGTCTGCTGCATTCCACCGGGAAGCAGCAATGTGAGCGTAGAACTAAGTATTGCGCCTGGAGACCGGATTTCCCTGGTGCAGAGCCTTCAAAGTACTGCCCTCATTCAAGGAGTGTGGCCCTTCATCGTGGGGCCACAACACACATAAGCGTCTGGTTGGTAATGAGCAGATTCACCTGTTGCGGGACCCCACAGGACCTGCTTTTTTCAAGCATACCGCATTTCTCTCCTGCGACATCTGACTGCATGCTCATTGTGCGCAGTGTCCGTGTCACTGGTTGCGACCCTCGGCAGTGTCACATTCTACCTCGTGCGGCACCACTGAACTTCTGTCCCTGTGCGTGTGACCGAATTTGTCTGGTGCAGCTCAAGTCATGGAACACCAGACATTGTGCCTCAATCCAGAGAGGTATGGGATTGGAACTAATCATGTGTTCAGAAGTGTCTGGTGTGACTCAAGTCATCGGCCACCAGACGTTGTGCCTCATTCCAGGGAAGCCCAGCATTGTTAACTTTTTGTGGGCAAGTGGAATTGTCTGGTGCGACTCAAGTCATCACCCACCAGACGTGGTGTCTCATGCCAGGGAGGTGCTGCATTGGTAAATTTTCGTATGCGAGCAGAATTGTCTGGTGAGACTCAAGTCATTGTGCACCAGATGTTGTGCCTCATTCCAGGGAGGCACCAACATTGGTAAAACTTTGTGGGTGACCGGAATCATCTGGTGCAACTCAAGTCATCGTGCACCCAACATTGTGCTTCCTTTCAGGGAGGTGTAGATTTGATAACTCTTTGTGGGCAACCAGGATGCCTAGGCCAGCCCAAGGAACTGCGCCCTGGGTGTGGTGTCTCCGTTCCTGGGAGGCATGGAATGGGCAACTATTTGTAGATTGGAGAGTCTGGCTTGGCAGGGTGCCACTGTGACCAGCTTGTGTCCCAAGGCAACCCTCCCCCCATGCTTTGCAGACTGGGGGCTTGCGCCAGAAACCTGGTGTGGAGACCCTTAAGTGAACTTCTTGAGTTGCGGCCAAACCTCCATTTGTGGTCTGTTACCTGATCAGCCATTCTCTTTTTCTTCCCCCCTCGTTGGCCCCGGGATCCTGAATAGGTGTAACCACTGACCACAAGTGGCCTAATATCCGGGAATAGTTTACTACATCTCTAGCTCTTGGGGTCCGGAACTGGTTCGAGGGTAGAGGAAGGTTTGGGTCCAGGAGGGGTCTCCAAACTCATTGACAACACAGCTGCCAAATGCCGAATGTCAGAGCACTGCATTAGGGTGCTGGGAGCGAGTGTTTGCGAGTAAATGCATACTAACCTGCCTGATATCCATGGCACTGCGTAGCGTTGCAGAGTGAGTGTGTGGGAATGATTGACTACACTGTACAGCGGGGGTGCTGTGCACGTTGTTCACCATTATGGTAGATATTGAAGTTTACCTGTGCCGCCTTTAAAAGTGTTGAGATTCTCTGTATTTACACATTACTGCTATTGTTAGGAGCTGGGATAACAGTTTGATATTGGATTCGGGTGATTGCTATGGTGGGTCTTGTGCTGCCAATGTGGCTGCACTGCATGAGGGTGCTGGGAGGTAAAGTATTATATTTTCTCACATGTACATACTGCTAATGTCATATTAACACAGTTGAGCCTAGTACTACTAGTTATATTTCTAAATGTGATTGATGCCCAGATTTACTTGATGTTCATGTTATGTTAATTAATATGTGTGTTGAATACAAACTTTATTTACAAATACCTTTTGTGAAGTCTCTTTTGTGACGCTCAGTGTAATTTTTGTGTGGTAGTGCTGTGTCAATGCTTTACACATTGCCCCTGTGATAAGCCTGACTGCTCTGTGCCAAGCTACTGTGCTGAATTTAATCACCCACCCCTGACGGGAGTGGTAGTTTCTGCCTGATTGGGGCTTCGCCTCAGCCAACTAGAACGTGCTGCCTCAAACAATCAGGCTTTACAAACGTATGTCCAGAAGAACCTATCAGCTTCTCTGGGACCTTTAGGCCAACAACTGAAGTTGTTCTTCACTTTTCTCCCTACTCCCAACCCTTTAAGTGTCATATGCCATCCTCACCATCAAAGAATCCCTTTCCTTTAAGACAAGCTGTGTCTTTCCCCAAGGAAGAAGGGTCACAGTCTAAAGGCAGACACCTTAGAGAGGTTTACATTGGCCTATTTAGATTCTCTAGCGAAACCTCTGCGTGGTGTGGAGAAAGATGACAGATATGAGGACCCGCTGTCCTCATATCATAAGCATGCAAGGAGTAGCATGGTGTCTCTGGTGCCTCTGACGAAGACTTGACTGATTAATGGAACCCTTCATCTAAAAGCAGGAGGTAAGAGGACCTGGATACAGGAGAAGGAACATCACCTCTCTCAGTCTTTGGCTCCTCCTTTCTTAAAGACAAGCTTGATCCCAAGGAGATTGTCCACCCTCATTCCTCAGACTGGACAGCATCAATCAAGATAGTAGCTTATGTTCAAGCCTGACTAGGAAAACCCTTCCAAAAGGAAGTAAGAAATTGGAAATTGTCTGGTAGTAGAATGCCCCAGACCTTTGCTTGAGGGAAAGGTAAGCCAGTACAACAGGCGTAGACCCTAAGCTTATCACCTTTTTTTAGGCAAATTTGTGCAATATTCCAAGAAGGGTATTTGACAGACCCTGGAAAGTCTGTCAAAGACAAGCTTATACAACTGGACCCCTTATCACACCTGGCTTTTACTGCAAGAGACCAGGGTCCTTACATCAACCCAGATATTTTGTCAAGTTGGACCCAGAGGGCAATTTGTCTCGTGGGAAATTAAACTCCACCTTCTCAAAACAGAAGCTAAGATGTATTTTGTTGCATATTGACCTGAAGTTATGAGAATTAGCTTCAAGCAAAGGAGATTTCCTTTTTGTGAGAGACGTTTGTTAAAGATGTGGATTCGTTTTTTGAATACTTTTACTTCCTGGAAAAAGTACAGGCAGCTCTCAAAAAACAGTGTAACCAGAACCTTTTTGCCAGTGGTGGCAGAGGAAGAGGGCGCTTTGCTGGCAATTTACCTATCTCAACCTTCCAACAAAGGACTCCCACACAAAAGAGAGACTTGGAAAGAATTTCAAAGATGAGATACCTTTTTCTGTCCTGGCCCAAGGATTCTCCCTCAAGAAACAGTCATTTATATATCATGAAATCCAATGCTCACTTGGGAAGTGAACTATCGGGGTCTGCTTCTGCTATCCCAAGGACTTTGTGAGCAATGCCTTCCTGACTGACAAGAAAGAGACAACTTCTGGTTAGTGGTTATCATTCTCAAAGAGTTCTATGGGCTTCCCCCCCTACCTTCATGTAGTATTCAAGAATGCTTCAGCCATAGTAAACGCCTTTACATAATTATTGTATAAGCTGTCCGGGCAGTCTCAAAGAGTTCAATACCTGGATTCTTTAGAGACATTTTAAGACGGAAGTGATAGAGCATTTTAAAATATTGAAAATTATATGTAATAACATGTAGAATTAACATGTAGGCCATAGATGAAAAATAATAATTTTACATTCAAGGAAATTCCATAGGCTGCCACATTTATATGTACTAGGCTTGAATAGATGAAGCAGCATTTTCTTGCTAAGTGTACCTAGATTAAGAATGTGAAATGTTTATTTTCTAACAAGCTCATGTGCTTGGAAAGCGATGACAGTGTAAAAGAATTTAGATTTTGACCTTCCCACAGGCATAATTTTCATAGAGTACAATGATTGTATTACATTTTTTAGTTTAAGTCTGCAAGATGTTTCTAATCATACAAAGACCATGTAGAGTGAATAAGTAGCTTGTGTTTTAGTGAGGTAATATAGGAGCTTAAACATGAAACAGTAACTGTAAATGATGAGAACCCTCTTGGATTAATACAAAGTAGTTGATAGAAATGATTAATTTAAACATTATTGTCTGTGGACTATTGTATCTCTGGTGAGAAGACGACAAAGTGTTCCTGTCCCCATGAAGACATGGAAAGCTGACTGACTGACTGACTGGAGAGAAAAGTAGAAACATGTTGCAAAAGCTTAAATTGCTATGTCTTTAAAGATGTGTGTTCCTAGAGTAGGTTGCACCCCTTGTTTCCAGGTCTCTCCAGACTCATTCACTTTCCTAGTCAAAATCTATGCTGCTTTGTTCTGTTATTTTTATTATTTGCATTTTCCTCTGAGCTTCGTCCTAACTTTTGATTTGAAATAACTAATTGACTGATTCAAACAATTTAGTTTGACTTCTGTAATGATTAAGACCTTTAATAACCCTCCATGTTTTTATTTAAAAATCTGTCATTATCATTTGTAAAGCATAACGTGGCTTACTATTTATATTTTCATTTGCATTGAAAATTGCTGACCTGTTCCAGTTGAGAAACAACAAACTCCTTAGAGGATTGCCACCGTTCCTGGTCCGTTGGAAGCACTTTAAATTTGACACTATTAGAAAAAGAGCTATTAAATGTTCAAAAGACTCCTTGGGCTTTTACACTAACTCTTATTAGTCTACCAGGTCTTGCCCTTTCCAGAATAGCTAAACACAAAGAATGATATATTTTTAGTCTGCAGCATACCAGACCGTGCATCTGTCTGGTTTGCAAAATAGATCTTGGGGACTTTCAGAAAGTTGACTTAGGAATGCATTCCACCAATTGATTGCTATTGGCTTTTTGGTTTTGTAACTCACATTTTCTGGATTTCTATTTGCTAGCTTTATTTGCTTTAGGGTTTCCAGGTTCAGTTCATCCCTCCCATTGCCTAAACCAAGTTTTCTGTATTCTTCCACTAACTCCTTTTCTGTAAACAGGCCTTTAAATCTTGTTCTTATCTTGTCACATTTGCTGTGCATTCAAAAACCGAGGCCAAATGTCAGGTGCTGTCTTTTGAGTGCACTTGTTTAATTTTCTTTCTCTGACTTCAAAGTGATAGGATTTATGTGACAATCTTGCTGGATACTGGGGGTAGGAAAGAGTTTTTTTCTAGCACACAAAAACATTTAAATGAACTGGGCCAGTGTGTTGGAAACGACTCTCTAGTCTACCATGTACCACTCTACTCTATGCCAATACACTCTTTCCCACTCTACACCACGGCAGTTTTTGCCACTGCACTCTACACCACTCCAATCTAGGCCACACCAATCTATTCTGCACAACCCCACTCTACGTCACAGTACTCTATGCCACTCTACAATACTGCACTCCATGCCACTCTACTCTAAACCACTGCACTCTACGCCAATGCACACTACACAACTGCACTCCATGTCACTGCAGACTATGCCACTGCCATCTACTCTGCATCACTTTAATCTATGCCACTGATCAGTATGCCACTCTACTCCACTGTGCATGCCGGCACTGAACTCTACACCACTCCACTCTGCACTATTCCACTCTAAACTACTCCACACAATGCCACTGCACTCTATTGCAATATACTCTACACTGCACCAGTCTATGCTACTCTACTCTCCACCACTCCACTCTATGCCACTGGACTCTACTCTGCAGTCTACGCTACTGGACTCTGTACCACTCAACTGTACTCTGAGCCACTGTTCTCTGAATCATTCCACTCTATGCCACTCCACTCTGCACCACTTTACCCTGTGCCGCTGCACTCTACGCCACTCTACTCTACACCACTCCAACCTGGGCCACTGCACTTTATCATGCACCACTCTAATCTACGCCACTGCATTCTACAATGATGTATGCCTCTGAATTCAATGCCGCTGCACTCTACGCCATTATACTCTGCAACACTCTATACCAATGCACTCTACACTAGTCTGCTCTACTCTTTGCCACTCCAGTGTATGACACTCTATATAACTCCACACTATGCCACTCAATACATGACACTCTCTGCCACTCCACTCTAAAACACTCTACTCCACTCTTCGCCATTCCACTCAACAACACTCCACGTGACCCTCCGCTATGCCAATAACTTTTAGCCATGCTGAGCAGCAGCCATACTTGTGTACAACATGGCTATAACACACTGGCAAAGCCAATAGCTCTTACATAGACAAGACCGATTGACTTTGCCAATGCTTATTTTAAGAAAGATGGCAACCTATCATTCTGTGTCCAACAACAGAGGCAATACACACGCAGCAGTTTAAATTTAAAAATGTAGCAATGCACTTTAAAAAAATATACCATTTCATTATTTGGAGACAAAATTTAACGTTTTTTAGTAAACAGTCAACAGGGTGTCCATAATCATTAGGCTGGTAAAGAACTAATGGTGTCTTTCTAAAGCCCACCTTACTGAGCAGGAAAAAAACCATTTAGTTGCTTATTTTCCTTAATTTTAGAGTGTTGGTCCTGGGGAAGTTGGATGTTGCAGAATGGAATCAGAAGGTTTTTAGGTTTTGCCTGCACAGTGCTTGTGAAATCTATTGTATTCAATATAAATCTTAAAAGGGGCTTACGTCCCGCCCTTAATTTTTTATTGGTTCATGTGCTTACCACTTACTTCTCCTCCCTTTCTATTGGCTGTAGCATGTTCCCTGCATTTACCAATGCTTGTTCCTTGTGTGTTTGCTCTTATCAGTATCCCATGGCCCAAATACCGTTTTCAGATGCTTTGGGGGTGGAACTTCTGTGTTTGCACCATGTCCTTTGTTTAAATTTACCTAATCTCTTCCTGCACCCATTTGAAGCGTGCTTGTCGTCAGCATGTTTTTTTTTTCTCCCTTTGATTTCAACTTTTTGTGTTAGCACGCATTTCAAACGTATTTGTGAGCCGACGGAGAGACTCGAACCCAGCACCCTGGTTAGCAGCTCAAGCCATTATGCCACACCCTATGTCTTGACCATTGTCTTCTACTTTCATTACTCTTAATGTTTTTGTACCAGCATTACATTCCAGTTCATGGCCTGCCCGTCCCTCCCCCCACCTCACTCCTGTTGTGTACCATCAACGAGCCCAGTGTCTTACTCTTTCAACTTTAAAGGTAATTTGATTTCACTTCTATTTTTACAATCCTGTTAAAAACGCAACAGCTGTTAGACAGGGCGAAAGGGTTTAAAATGTAGTTTGAATTGACAAATACGGCCTCCACCACTATTTTCAACCCAGGACTCATATTCGCTGTGTGCCTGTTTCTCTCTAATTCCTCCTGAGTGTCTTTGCGCTTTTCACCTCTCTCTGCACATTATCTTCCTGCTCTTGTATTTAGCTCTCACCTCTTCTTGTATAATGTGTATTTTCACAACTCATATCTTTGCCGTTGTATTTATTTGTCCCTTATCTCCTTGTGTCACTTCCTTGGGGTCTGTTGATTGCCGGCCATCTTCTGAGCTTTCTCTTTGGGGTCATGCACGGTATTTATTTCCATTGTGACCCCGACCTCTGGGTTCAACCTCTGTCCAGAAGACCCCACAAGCCTTGCTGGAGACCATCTCTCAAAGAAAGCCGACTCACAACTGCAGCTGCTGCCACACACTTGCACTCAGAAAGACGGCAGGGTGTGTGTCATGGCTGTCATGGTGTTTTAACACAAAATCGTGTGAAGACGTAATTCATTTTTTCTAAATAATGCTGCTGAAGAAAAGTATTTGCAAGACCGTAAACGCAAAGCAGCTCAGCCTGCGCTTGCCAGCCAGCCGGTGGACACATGTTCGCTGCTCTGGGCTTTAAGATGTTAGGTAAATATCAGGAAGTATGCAGAAAGACTGTTTTGTCAGCTCTTTCTTTGACATTCCGATGCCCTAGGGATACTACAGTTTACAGGAGTATCTCAGAAGGAAATGTATTTCATTTTGTAACGCTCAGCAGGCATTGGATACCATTCTTTTGCAGGTCTGCAAAGTTTTGGGACCTGGTCCGTTCCTTGATATTTGAAGCTATTTGTTTTATTTTTTTACTTTTGTTGGCGCATCCGTCCTTAATAAATAAACCTATAAGGGGACGCGTATAGGTTGATGAACCTTTTGATTCATTTAAGGTGTTCTTACCATGGTTCCAGTACAGAAACAATAATCAATGCACAATAATCACTAGTCAAAACAATAATCAATGAAGTCAGTAATGTTCACACACCATGAGTTTACAGCCATGAATAACCACACCTTTAGTAAAAGTTTAGTAAGTTTAATTTCCCTTATATTAACAATACTAAAGTCATGAATCTTAATCATCAACTCAAATCAAACTAATTTAATAAAGCTTGTTAATCAACAAGTCGCAAGAAACATGATCTAATCAAAGCTTGAATCAAAAGACATTCCAATGCATCAGCACAAATCATTAGTAAAACCCATTTCAACAAAGCTATGATATCCATAAATTCAGCAAAATAGTCTGTCAACCATCTGTCTCTGTAATTCATTAGTTGTCAGGTGAATAACCTCAACTAACCCAGATTAGCATCAGCATGTGGGGCTTCATGCAAAACAATTTAGAACAGAAATTTGGAAAACATCTACCTAAAGAAAGTATTAAGACAGCGCAGTTGGTACCTGTTAGACCCGACAGCCTTAGGGTGGTCACCCCTAACTTTTTGCCTGCCTCCCTCCACTTTTTGGACACTGTTTTTGCTGGCTTTTAGACTCTGCACACTTTATCACTGCTAACCAGTGCTAAAGTGCATATGCTCTCTCCCTTTAAACATGGTAACCTTGGATCATACCTGATTGGACTATTTAATTTACTTATAAGTCCCTAGTAATGTGCACTATATGTGCCTAGGGCCTGTAGATTAAATGGTACTAGTGGGCCTGCAGCACTGGTTGTGCCACCCACTTAAGTAGCCCCTTTACCTTGTCTCAGGCCTGCCATTGCAAGGCCTGTGTGTGCAGTTTCACTGTCACCTCGACTTGGCATTTAAAAGTACTTGCCAAGCCTAAACATCCCCTTTCTCCACATATAAGTCACCTCTAATGTGGGCCCTGGGTAACCCATAGAGCAGGGTGCTGTGTGGCTGAAAGGCAGGACATGTACCTGTGTAGTTTACATGTCCTGGTAGTGTAAAACTCCTAAATTTGTTTTTGCACTACTGTGAGGCCTGCTCCCTTCATAGGCTAACATTGGGGCTGCCCTCATACAGTATTGAAGTGGTAGCTGCTGATCTGAAAGGAGTAGGAAGGTCATATTTAGTATGGCCAGAATGGTAATACCAAATCCTGCTGACTGGTGAAGTTGGATTTAATATTACTATTCTAGAAATGTCACTTTTAGAAAGTGAGCATTTCTTTGCACTTAAATCTTTCTGTGCCTTACAATCCACGTCTGGCTGGGCTTGGTTGACAGCTCATTGTGCATTCACTCAGACACACCCCAAACACAGGGTACTCAGCCTCACTTGCATACATCTGCATTTTGAATGTGTCTTCCTGGGCTGGGAGGGTGGAGGGCCGACTCTCACACAAAGGACTGCCACACCCCCTACTGGGACCCTGGCAGACAGGATTGAACTGAAAGGGGACCTGGTGCACTTCTTAGCCACTCTTTGAAGTCTCCCCCACTTCAAAGGCACATTTGGGTATAAAACAGGGCCTCTGCCCTACCTCATCAGACACTTGCTGGAGAAGAAACCTGAACCAGAAACTACATCCTGCCAAGAAGAACTGCCTGGCTGCTCAAAGGACTCACCTGTCTGCTTTCTACAAAGGACTGCTGCCTTGCTGTTGGCCTGCTGCCTTGCTGAACTCTTGTCTGGCTGTGAAAGTGCTCTCCAAGGGCTTGGATAGAGCTTGCCTCCTGTTCCCTGAAGTCTCAGGACCAAAAAGACTTCTCTTTTCATTTGGACTTTTCGTGCGCTGAAAATTTTGATGCACAGCTTGCTCCACGGCGAGAAAATTGCCGCACACCGACGCTGATCGACACAACACCTTCGGGGCGACCGGAACTTCGACGCATGGCCTCGCAAGGACAACGCCGCCCGACTTCCAGAGGGGAAATCGACGCAACGCCTGCCGTGAGAACGAGAATTCCACGCACAGCCTCCCGGAATGACACGCAGCCGGAAAACAAGCCAAAGAATCCACGCACAGACCCCGGGACATCTGGTAATCCCGCGACCCACAGAAAGAGACTTCCCCGCGTGAAAAATAACGACGCAAGTCCGTGTGTGCATGGGAGAAATCGACGCACACACCATTTTTCCACGTATCTCTTCTTCTGCGGCCCTTTGCGGAGATTTTCCACTTTAAACCAGGTACTTTGTGCTTGAAAGAGACTTTGTTTGCTTTTTAAAGACGTAAGACACTTTATATCAATTTTCAGTGATATCTCTACAATTTCACATTGCATC
The DNA here is from genome assembly GCF_031143425.1 of Pleurodeles waltl. Lineage (NCBI taxonomy): Eukaryota > Metazoa > Chordata > Amphibia > Caudata > Salamandridae > Pleurodeles > Pleurodeles waltl. The sequence goes on from NC_090444.1 coordinate 1,060,362,737, forward strand.
TTTATTGGTTTTGACCTACAATTATCCTGATAAATATTATATATTTTTCTAAACACTGTGTGGTGTCTTTTTGTGGTGCTATATTGTGTTATTGTATGATTTATTGCACAAATACTTTACACATTGCCTTCTAAGTTAAGCCTGACTGCTCGTGCCAAGCTACCAGAGGGTGGGCACAGGATAATTTTGGATTGTGTGTGACTTACCCTGACTAGAGTGAGGGTTCTTGCTTGGACAGAGGGTAACCTGACTGCCAACCAAAAACCCTATTTCTAACAGTACCTAGAAAGGAAAGGCATAAAAATGCAATTCAATCATTGTCATATCTACCTATCCACGGGATGGGTCAGCAAGCAGAATCAGTCTTCATCCTCAGGTCACCAATCGATCAGCAAAACATCAGGCTCTCAGTCAGAGAGTATGAGCCCAATGATAGAATCTAAAATCTCCTCTTCTCCCAAATATCGCATCACAAATCAGAATAATGTCTGAAGTCTTTTTCCTCCTTCACATTGTTATATCAAAGTTCCCCCAAATTATCCCCCAATTTCCAAACTGGTCAATTAATCGTACATTATTACTCTGTCCAATAGTGTCCATATACCAAATGAATTCTAATATTTCACAGTTCACATGTCATTGATTGGTCCGCTATACGATGTTCTCATCATCTGGCTCGTCAGGTATCAAATTTGTTGCATCTTCGCCTCCAGTCAGGGTCTTCATTGTTCTTGTCCTAGGAAAGTACATCTCATGCACATTACACACATTTGGATACATTACTAGAGACCTTGTCTCCTGTCCGTCGGTTCCCATAGAAAGCTTCTGCTAAGCATTTTATAAAAACACTGAGCATTTCACAGTTAGTTCACTCTGTCAGCATTTTTCATTAAACGCTAAGAAATACAGCTTCTTCATGAGGCCTGGCACCTAGGGCAAGTCATTCGCTAAGTTAAGGCCTACAATTAATAAGAAAAACATAATTCATAACCCTTAATATGACACATTACTACATTAATCCAATACATCGTTCAATAGTTTAGATGGATCAATCATAAACTAGTACATTTCGTGAACACGGGTGACCATTCCTCGAGATCACATTTTCAAATGTGCACATTAATTTTTTTTGTTATTTATTTTTGTACATAAGTCATTATTCCAAATACATAAGCATTTCATCAAAAGTTTCTAATTAAGACATCTGCTTCAGCAATTTCTATTAACGATGTGATAGAGCGAACCGTAGTAACAATTTACCTGTGTTCGGACGCTCTTTAGGCCGATGAATCTTTTGACTAAGTGGGAACTCTCTGTACTCTTAACCGATCCGTCGCATCAAATCAATAATCAATAACGTACATAAGCAATACCTTGATCAACATAACACTTAATGATTAATCCAGAATACATTTCGGCGAACCCTGACCTTTCAGTCAGGAATAACTACACCAGTTTATTGCAAAGTTAGTGAATTTATTTCCCTATATTAACAAAGCTAGCACGATATAGATGTGTCTCAACACCAAATGATAAACATAAATGAACATTAATAGCTGTCCATAACGTCGAAACAAGTGTAATCTATGTAGCATTTGAATCACAAGGCATTCGATAATGGCAATGCAAAGCACTAATACGATAATCTGTAATGGGCTAATTGCGTACATTTAGTCAGCATAACAAGATCTCAAATTGCATCGTGCAACATGTGGAATCCTCATCTAACCTCAAATTAGAATCGGCATGTGGGACTTCATGCAAAAACAATTTAGCAACATAAGTTTAGAAAACTCCTATCTAGGGATCTTATCAAAAATCAGCAGTTGGTTACCTAAAAGAAACACAATGCAATTTTACAATTTCCTTTCATATTTACCAATTACGATCAGCAATCAAGGAAGTCTTCGTCTCACAGGTACCGTTGCTCGATCAGCATGGGACGGGACAAAGGGGCAGGGGTGGACGGGGCAATTGCCTCACGGCGGCAAGGTAAGACTACTACTTCATGCAAAGGGCATTTCAAAGTTAAAGTCTCTAGGGCAAGAATCATTAAAGTCTCTTTCTCTCGATTAGAGAAAGCATCAAAGTCTCTCAAATGGCGTCGCAGCAAAGTGGGCCATAATAGCTACGAAGTCTACAAAATGGCGTAGTGTCCGGGTAATGGCCTCAATGATCTAATTTCTTCTCGTGCACCTGGGTTTTATAGACAACAGTTCGAATCCAGTAGGGTCTCCATTGGAGGGTTCATAGGTTAGCTTCAAATTGTCCAATCAAAAACGACGATTCTCAAGCTTTTACTTAAGCATACATTATCCTTGGAGATGGGTACGCAAATCGCAACATTGTCTCCCAATTAGCTCACTTTCAGAGCCTCCATTGTCCGCACCTGCAAGTCGACCTTGAATTAAAGAGAAAATATGCCAGGCTGGCACGAAACTTTAAGATAAGCATGTGAACAGTTTCTGTGGAAAAATACAGCTTCAAGCGGAAATACACGTATAATAGCACATTGGAAAAATACGAACATCTAAACCGTGAGACCAGGCCACTAGGCCAAAGCCTCCGCTAAAGTAATGCTAAGCTAACGCATTTCAAACAAGCAAATCGTAGCACACGTTTATGATTATGTCAGATTAGTGCAATTCTAATACACCACGTTATATGAAGCACGCGTATAAATGTTGGCAAACTACTCTAAGGGCACATTTTGTCCCCGTACAATCTTTATTAGTTCGGTTAATGTCGCACATGATTATTTCACACTACGTTTATGCGTTAATAAATCAAAACCTTCATTTTCTGCTTCATCAGATGTAGCCTTAGAATGAGAACTCAGGGAGTATTGTTCAGACAAACCACTAATCTCAGGTATATCACTGTTTCCAGTTGAATACAGTTAACTGTGATATAAGTGCTACACTCAGAAAAGATGGAATAAATGTCTAGGGTGGTATCCGTGACTGCCAGTTTTCATACAGCTGTTCATGGTATAGTGATCGATCTTGAGTGCAATTGACAGGGTGACAATTATCAAACTCATTACTGCACACCTCGGCAGATTGGCCATATTACTTTCACCTCTTTAGGACACAGAGCCATCCAGTATTTATTGCTATCTCCAGCTCACAGTTGTGAACAGTGACTTAGTTCTTATGAAATGCATTAGGCTATGCTGTTCTAATGAGAAGAGGCTAATATGTTTGCCATTGGCATCTTTTTGGCATAAGGTCTATCTAAAACGGCAAAGAGGTTTATTGGCTGAAGGAGGATCCTGCTTGGAAATACCAGCCTACTTAGAATTGCAGTAAACTGCCTGTTGCTCCCTGCAGTTTGGAAACAGAAACTCAGTAGTTGATAGTAGATGATGGCCGCTGCACTTCTTGCTTGCTTGTGATGCACACCATACACAGTAGTAATCTTTGCTTACGGTAAATGTTACCCATTTTGTTGGTGCTTCGAGTTCACAAATTAAGTGCCCTAAATGTTGTTACTTACATTTTGAGGGTCGTGCTCAGTCTTGAGGGTTGATCTTCATCGGATACACAGGGGCCTTTTGGTCACATAAAGTGTTATCACAGTACTCTGACCATGGACCTGGTTGAATAATTAGCACATGACACCTTTCCCCTATACATATCACTGTAAAATAACATTTATGGTAGTTTTGTAAAAAGTCAAGGATCCAGTTTAGTAACAAAGGCGAAACCTAATGCATTTACCAATGCTTGTTACAGTCTTAAGGATCTGCTTTCCACATCCCGGACAAAACATTGGTACTTTGCGCAATCTTAGACGGGAAGTGTGTCAGAGTCCGACATGTTATGTTCACCATCTCCTAAACCAGATTTTTTTGGGGCGAGAGCGTTCACAGTAGCGTAACAAATATCACAGTGAAAGGTTACCTCAGCTGCTGACCAATATTACTTTTAAAAACACTATATTGGAGCGAAAACAGTAGTTCATTATTAGAAATTATTAAAATGTAAAGGAAATAATGAAAGCACACACGTTGATACAGCTATCGGTTATACATCACTTATTAACAAACAATGTAGGAGCTGGAAATATTTTAATGCAACAAATAAACGTTGAGATAAATCGAAAATATAATTCGGAAAACTGTAACGTTCTCAAGAAATTCACTTGAAAAATCAGTCTTGTCCTAGTGTTCGGAATCAGACGCATTTGCATCAGTGTGTTCAACATGGCGGCCCACAGGCATACTGTACGCCTTCTTTATGCACGCCTACTCTTATTTATAGTTTAGGTGCTGGGAATTCTTTGGCAACAGCCAGCTTGGACCTGTCACAGTAGGCAGCCTGTGCTGCTCATCGCCATAACGTACGCCCCGGGCTTCTGCGTTTGTTTATTGATTGCTAGCGGAAGATGGACACTACACTCTTTACCCCTCTGCTGCTGCTTCTGTGTATGGCTTTCAGCGCCTGTGCAACAACGGCCCCGCCGCTTCCGGATACTGACCTCAAGGTACCAGAGAGTGGGACAGAGCAGAGTCAGCGCAGGTGCTGTGAGTGGGGTATTGTGAAGTTGAATCACTGGATCCACCCGGGCGACGGGGGGGCTGCCCACAGCGGCGTAACGTAAAATGCCCCCCCCCCCCCCCCCAAAAAAAACATGATGAGGTCCCGAGTCTCCAGTGGCTCAGATATTCCTTTGGATTTAGGCTGAATGGGGCACCTCTGAAGAATTGGGGCCCATCTGCACCGCAGGGGCCTAAATTACACCCCTGGGGGCTTGTAATTTAGAGGGCGGGGTTTTGTAATTACGGAATAAAGCGCACAAGGAAAAAAAGTGCTTAGCCGATAGCTCCTTCCAAAATTGTAAACACTAAAATGTACTGATCAGGGTATGCTAATCCAAACCGAGGTTTCTGTATGTTGGAGGTTGGTTCACCAGACTGTTGGTAGGGCCCAGCCCACGGCCATTAAAAAGTTAATTGACAATACTAAACACGCCTATTGGGAGTCTATGGCTGGTCCTTTCCTTAATAGATTTTGTTCATGACTAGTGCTAGAACGTTTTTCTGTTCCTCGGCTCACGTGGTCAATACTCCTTTCAACATAGTGCAGGGCGCCAGGCCTAAGAACCATAGTTTATCCCACATTAATCTATTCTTTTTGTGTTATGTCAACCAGTCGGCTAATTACACCCACACTGCCCTCCCTTGAACCTGGAAAGCAACAAACAAGTCCTGAACAAACAAATTGTTTACTGATTGGCTTTGGCAAATATGTAATTTCATCATATCACAAATACATTATGTCATTTTCTGTACTAAAATGCACGAAAAACCATTTTGTTTCCACATTCATAATTCACGCCAGTCTGCAGTGTTTTGCCATTTCGCGTGTGGGTTGGGAACCAACAATTTATTTAGTGAACGTAGCAAAGTTTGTCCAAGCGAAACACATTTTGAAACATTCAGACAAAATTGTGCCGTAGAACGATTTCGTGTTGTGGAAAAATGTTCTGTCTAGCTCTAGTCAGAACCTTGTTTTGCCATGATTTGCAGCAACAATATCAGAGGTACACGCTTTGCAGTATTTAGTGTGTGTGTAAACTGTGATAACTGTATATTTTCATTTATAAATCACGTGCTTGTGCCAATCTACCTGTCACTGCAAAGCAGTGAATGTTTGAGGCAATCCAATAGTCTACATTAAAAAAAATACATGCATCTGTACTCATTTAATCACACCTGCAATGCAGTATGACTAAGTAATACAAATGTTGATTTAACCCCTTCGCTGCCAGGCCTTTTCCCCCTGAGGTGGCAAGCCTATTTTTTGACTCTTTGGGGCAGTTCGCGCTTAGGCCTTCATAACTTTTTGTCCACATAAGCTACCCACGCCACATTTGCATCCTTTTTTCCCAGCATCCTAGGGATTCTAGAGGTACCCAGACTTTGTGGGTTCCATTAAAGGAGACCAAGAAATTAACCAAAATACAGCGAAAATTTCATTTTTTTAAAAACAAAATGGGGAAAAATGGGCTGCAGAAGAAGGCTTGTGTTTTTTCCCCCTGAAAATGGCATCAACAAAGAGTTTGTGGTGCTAAAATCACCATCTTCCCAGCCTTCAGGAATGTTAGAGGGAAATCTGTTAATAAAATAAGACAGATCAATTTGACACAATAATATAGGTTTTCAGCCGGGAACAACAGGCAGTCTCAACATAGAGGCCATGACTGAAGTTCAAAGTTCTGGTTCAAACACCAGTAGCTTTTATACTGTAAAAACCACAAAAAACTGTGGTCAAAAGTTCAGCATTGATGTAAGCAACTACAAGCAGTACAGATAAGATAATGAGGTGCAGCTGGAAAGAAGCACTTGCACTTGTTGGCCTCATGGGTGGGTAAGTTACACTGACGTCATTCACCATATCTATCTTTCTGCACAACAAGAGATTATATGTTGCGTGCTGCTCATGGTTGCCCTGCCTTGCAAATACTTATCTGACCCTTACACAGTTCCCCTTACCACAATATGAATGACTTGTGGTTTTTAGGACCCTTGTGATAAGGCCGGATACACCCTTTTGTTCCACCCTGTTCGTGCTAAGTGAACACTTTGAAAGCAACAGTTGGTGCAGCTTTGAAGAAAAACTCTCATTCTTATGTGGCTTGGGCCTCTTGTGTGTTTCAGCACAGCTAATTTAACAATGCAGCACTTAAGTAATAAGTGTTAGTTTATCCTAAACATGACCTGCCTTTTCTATTGAACCCACAGTCTGTCTTTTTTTAACATGTCATGTATTAAGCCTTTCACTACTTACTTTGGTTTACAACTATCTCAGGCCTAAAATGTTTGTATTGGGATTTGGGAACTTATGTTTGTTTGTATGTGATGTATTCCTATTCTTCCTACATCAGGAACAGGCAGACTTGAATCAGAAAACCCAATTTTTCAACACAAATTGGGCCTTTTTACTGGGATATACCCCATTGTTACTATTTTTTGTGGTTTCAGCCTCCTTCCAGTTAGTGACAGAAATCGGTTTAAAACCAATGCTGGATCCCAGAAAGCTAAACACTTCTGAAAAAGAGACAAAATTGTGAATTCATCAAGGGGTAATTTGTGTAGATCCTACAAGTGTTTCCTACAGAAAATAGCAGCTGAAAAAAAACAAAAAATTTGAGGTAAAAAAACAGCAATTTTTCTCCATGTTTTACTCTGTAACTTGTTCCTGCGATGTCAGATTTTTGGAAGCAATATACCGTTACGTCTGCTGGACTCTTATGGTTGCAGGGATATATAAGGCTCATCAAGAACCCTAGGTACCCAGAGCCAATAAATGAGTTGCACCTTGCAATGGGTTTTCATTTTATACCGGGTATACAGCAATTCATTTGCTGAAATATAAAAAGTGAAAAATTGGTATCAAGAAAACCTTTGTATTTCCAAAATGGGCACAAGATAAGGTGATGAGAAGCAGTGGTTATTTGCACATCTCTGAATTCTGGGGTGCTCATACTAGCATGTGAATTACAGGGCATTTTTCAAATCTTTTTTTACACACTGTCTACCATTTGGAAGGACAAAATGTAGAGAAAGACAATGGGCAATAACACTTGTTTTGCTATTTTGTGTTCCCCCAAGTCTCCCGATAAAAATGGTACCCCACTTGCGTGGGTAGGCCTAATGCTCGCGACAGGAAACACAACATGGACACATCCCATTTTTATATTGAAATCTGAAATGTTTTTTTGCAAAGTGCCTAGCTGTGGAGTTTGGCCTCTAGCTCAGCCGGCACATAGGGAAACCTACCAAACCTGCACATTTTTGAAAACTAGACACCTAGGGGAATCCAAGATGGGGTGACTTGTGGGCCTCTGACCAGGTTCTGTTCCCCAGAATCCTTTGCAAACCTCAGAATTTGGCCCAAAAAACAATTTTTCCTCTCATTTCGGTGACAGAAAGCTCTGGAATCTGAGAGGAGCCACAAATTTCCTTCCACCCAGCATTCCCCCAAGTCTCCCAATAAAAATGGTACCTCACTTGTGTGGTTAGGCCTAGTGCTCGCGAAAGGAAATACCCCCAAAACACTATCTGGACACATCAAATTGATCAAATACAAAACTACCTGTTTTTGCAGGGGTACACCTGCGTTTTTGGTCCTGGGCTCAGCAGCCATCTGGGGAAACCTACCAAACCAAGACATTTCTGAACACTAGACACCCGAGGGAGTCCAGGGAGGTGTGACTTGCGTGGATCCCCCAATGTTTTCTTACACAGAATCCTCAGCAAACCTCAAATTTAGCTAGAAAAAATAATTTTTTCCCCACATTTCTGTGTGGGATCACAAATTTCCTACCACCTAGCGTTCCCCTCTTATTTTGAAAAAAAAATCTTCCCTGGTCTCTGGTGGCATTTCTGCCCCCCTTGGGGGCAGATGGGCCTTCCAAAAATAGGCTGATCTGCCCCCAAGTGGGTCAGATATGGCCAACATTAATGTGCCCCCATGGGGAGCGACCCTTGCCCAAGGGACTGCCCCTCCAAAAAAAAAAAACACACACATACACACCAATCTCTGGTGTCTAGTGGTTTCCTAAAAAAAAATAGGTTGATCTGCCCTCGGGGGGGCAGAAATGGCCTAAAAATAATTTGGCCCCCATGGGAGCGGCCCTTGCCCAGGGGGCTGCTCCCCTTATGTGTCAGTATAATAATTAAAAAAAAAAACCTCCCTGGTGTCTAGTGGTTTCTCCCCCCACCCCCTGGGGCAGATCAGCCTAATTATATTACTCCGATCTGCCCCCGAGGGGGGCAGAAATGGCCTAAAAACAATTTGCCCCCCCAGATAGCGAATCTTGCCTAAGCGGTCGCTCCCTACACATAAACATTTTTTTTTTTATTCCTGGTGTCTAGGGGTTTTTGATCGGCCTAATTATATCAGGCTGAGCTGCCCCCGGGGGCGGGCATAAATGGCCTAAAAATAATTTGGCCCGCCAGGGAGCAGCCCTTGCCCAAGGGGCCGCTCCCCTTATGTGTCATATAGTAAAAAAAAAAAAAAAACTGATGTCAAGTGGTTTCTGCTCCCCCCTGCGGGGCAGAAATGGCCTAAAAACAATTTGGCTCCCCAGGGAGCGACCCTTCTTGCCCAAGGGGTCGCTCCCCTCATGTCCATTTAAAAAAAAAAATAAAATAATCCCTGGTGTCTAGTGGGCATTTCTGCGGCCGGATCGCATCGCGATCGGGCAGCAGAAATGCTTGCAGAGACATGAAAGGAAAGGAAAGGCCTTTCCATTCCTTTCATGTCTCTGCTGGCCCTCTCCTCCCGAGCGGAAGAGAAATGCTTTTTGCATTTCTCTTCCGCATCGCACTGAAAGCATGCTTCCAGCACAATCGGAGGTGACCTCTGATGAGGTCAGCATACGATTGCGTGCTGACGTTATCAGATGTCACTGGGGGGGGGTCGGGTGGAATGGGAAGCCCTGACATGGGTGGGTGGTGAGGCGGCGTAATGGTTACGTCCGTGGCGCCTGAGAGGCGCAGCCATGGACGTAACCATTACGCCCATGGCCCTCAAAGGGTTAAGAACCAATGAACATTTGTGATCTCCTATATATCGAAGTCTTCAAGTTAAGATCAGTGATGGCATATTATGTCAATACACTATACATGATATGTCACAAAAAGTAGCCATTGGATACGAGTGTAGTTTTACCCGCAGGGATCTCAGAGGTTTGAGGTCATGTTATGTTTAGTGTCTGGCAACATACGTCTTTAGCTGTCTTTCCAAGCGAACATGTCATTCATCACCATTCCGGGCACTGTCGGATCGCTCAGGGTCACGCACTATGGCGTTGACTTAACATATGGCTTTCTTGGAGACATAAAGTAGTGCTTACAATTTATCATTCATGTAGTAATGCCGCACCATGTAGCCTTCTGAATGTATTATAAGCATGCACTTGTAATTAAATCCATGTGCATTTTATTTGTTAATTAATGCTTGATTTATTAGCGATCTGATGTGACCTCCATATTATATGAGCTCTATATGAAAAGAAAGATAGATATATAGGGAAACGTGCAAAGAACAGTTAAAAGTTACTTCACCTGTTATTAATCATGTGCACCATTTCCACTTAATATGGGGTAACAAAAGGAACGTTACTTTGTTTGATGCAATAAAAGGTTAGCTGTATAAGTATTAAATAATTATCCTGTATCTAAAAGGCAAAGGATCTCACAAAAGTAAGATGGTTTGCAGTTGCAGTTTCATGTTTGTCTGACTACACCCAGCAGCCTTTTTACAGATCGCCCCAACATCTGGTCTTTCGTATTCCCAGTCTTGTGGATTAATTTGGCAATCTGACACAATCGGTGAGTGGCAATCTTGATTTACTCTCATTGACACAGTTCAAGTGACACACATGATAACAATTTGCAACAGAAACAGCTCAGGATTGAAATTCTGGTTTATTGATGGCATGGTGGGAGGTGGCTACACTATATACATGTTTATGCAAGTATGTAGAGTATATACTATGTATGAAAGAAATAGAGAGGAATTATGTTATGTTTATTGGTAATGGAATGTACCCATGGTATGTGTGCATATATGTTTGAAGATGAGACCACCTACAGTGTGCACGGGAGAGGTTTTCATGGCTTGTGCAAGGGAGGATAGTGAGTTCCTGTGGTATGTATGACGAAAGGTGAGAATGGTGAATGTATGTAGGGAAACAGGGAAAAGTGTTCACAGTTTATTTGGCAAGTGGGGCAAGTACTCATGGTGTGTGTGAAGAAAGGAGCCATCGCCCATGGAGTTTGTACAGGAAGGGGAGAGTGTTCACTCTTTTGGGGAATAGTGAATTCTAACGGTATGACTATCTGGATTGTGGTCTGAGGGTGGTATTTAGAAGCAGCAAGTGCCCAAGCAAAGCATTCACTCACATTATAGCAGCCTCCACGCATCATTCGGGCTGTCAGAAATGATCATTCACCATCCCTTCTCTATTATACATTATAAACTGCAAGTCTAGCAGGTTTTTAATAGCTGCCTATTCATATGTTCACTCGTTAATTTGCAGTCAATCAATCAGTCCATTTGTTGAGGGCGCTCTGTCACCCCTGAGGGTCTATGGGTGATTTGGTGCCTTGTCTCTGTTGAAAAGCCAGGTCTTGAGTTTTTTCCGGAACACTGTAGGGGAGGGTGGTGTTTAGAGGTGTATCAGTAGGGAGTTCCAGGTCTTGCCGGCGGTGTGGGAGAACGAGTGGCCTCTGGTGCAGCTGCGGTGGATGAGGGTGTGTGTGCGAGGGAGAGGGAGGCGGAGTGCCGGTGTCTTCCGGCTGGTGGAAGTTCAGACATGGTTGACATAAGATGGCCATTGATTGTATAGTGCTTTGCAGGTGTGTGTGAGGATCTTGAACTGACATCTCTCCTCGACGGGGAGGCAGTAGAGATGTTTGAGGTGTGGGTTGATGTGAGTCAGTTTGGTTAGGCCCAGGATGAGTCTGGCTGCGTTGTTCTGTATGGTCTGGAGTCTTCCGAGTAGTTGGGTGGGCAGTCCGGTTTAAAGGGCACTGCAGTAGTCAAGGCGCTAAAGACAAGGGACTATGTGACGTTTTTTCTGGTGTTGATGGGGATCCATCTGAAGATCTTGAGGAGCATGCAGAACGTGTAGAAGCATGAAGAGGCAACTGTGTTGCTTTGTTGTTTCATTGTCAGTTGGCTGTCGAGGACGATGCAGAGGTTGGGTGCCTGGGTTGTTGGTGTGGGCGTGGGTCTGAGTTCTGCTGGCCACCAGTTGTGGTCCCATATGGAGGAGTTCTTACTGAAAATCAATTCTTATGTCTTCTGCAAACACATGCACATTCTCACAATTCACTTTGACCAAAGCACAGGCAATTAAAGGATACAGTACACTCCTCTCTTGTAGTAAATAATCAAAAATAAATTTAAAACCACTACACCATATTCAGCTAGCTACAGATGCTTGTCTGGAACCGGAGCTGAATGTTAATCAACTATACATTTTCTATATTTGGAAGCCTTTGTAAAGCAAGGTTTTTTTTTTGCTTTCCTGTTGTTCAAAAAATCATGTTCATGATGCAAGGCTTCTGGATCCATGTGCTGCCTTTAATTTGTGATGTAATGTTAGATCTGGCATCCTTGGTGTGGTTTCATCTGTCTTTTTGCCTCTGCTTCCTGTGTTTTTGACTGTGTGCTGGGCTCTGTTTTGCTGGTTTTTGGTACTCTGGGCACTTTACAACTGCTGACCAGTGCTGAAGTGTAAGTGCTCCCTGTGTAAATTGTGATTATGATTGGTTACCCCTTATTGGCATATTTGATTTACTAATAAGTCCCTAGTAAAGTCCATTAGTGGTGCCCAGGTCCTGTAAATCAAATGCTACCAGTGGGCCTGCAGCACTGATTGTGTTTTGATGTTTGCAGATGCATTTTTGAGACCGATAGTCCAGAACACGGACACCTACCTTAAGGATACAAAGGACGTATTATTTCTGATAAAAGACATGCCCTTTGACCCAAAGACAGAGATAATAGTAAGATTTGACGTTGAAAGCTTATACACCAGTCTCCCTCACACAGCTACATTCCGAATAATTGAGGGGGTCCTTTTTGAAGGAGACTGGGAGTATCAAACAACACAGAATGTGGTAATGGAATATTGCTATTGGGCCTTTGCAAGGAATTTCTTTGAATTTGAGGGAACTCTCTACCTTCAAAAACACTGGACCAGCATGGGAAGCACTTTCGCACCGAGCCTAACTGACCTTTATGTACACCATCTTGAAACACACAAGAGCCCGAGTCCTCTTAATCTGTAAAAACAGAGTATACAATTGTGGAAAAGATACATAGATGACATACTAGTCAAATGGAAAGCGGGTGCAGTTTTGATAGGTAGCTTCCTCGAATGGTTGAATAGACCGAATGAGTACCTGAGATTTACTCACTCATTGAGCAATGAAGAAATATCTTTCTTGGATTTGAATCTAATAGCCACACAATGGACTTTAAAGACAACCACACATGAACAACCCACAGCTAATAACTGTTTACTCCTATGTGACAGCTTTCACCCCCATCACTTTAGGGAGATCCTTACTTTTGGAAAGTTCCTAAGACTAAGAAGGAATTGCCCAGAGATAGATGATTACAAGGAACAAGCGAACAGGCTAGCATCCAAGCTGGAGGCAAGGAAATACCCACCCAGGATAATCAATCAAGCCATGAAACAAGCTTGCAACAACAATAGAGATGCTTTACAGGATATCCCTACTCAAAAAGAAAAGGAAGAGAGACCAATAGACATCCTGACATTCAGTATAGCTTCCAACCTAATGACCATGATTGTCAACAAACATTGGCGTATCATTAATAGTGATTCCCTGAACATTCCTAAGCCTCTATTTTCACATAGACAGGGAAAAAGTCTGAGGGACATGCTGGTGCACACCCGTTCCCGACAAACACTTAATAAAAAGACAGACAGGATTAACTATTTACTCCTGCCAACAGGACATTACCCATGTGGCAGATGCAGTCTATGCCATCTTACCAAAGTTCATAAGTTCATCACTTTTAATGACAACATGACAGGAGATATCAGGGATTTCACCAACTGTAACAATCAACAAGTAGTGTATCTGGTATCTTACCCCAGTAATTTACATTATGTTGGTATGACAACCCGCAAAGTGGGAACCAGAATTTGTGAATGTCTCAGCAACTTGAGATTTGGACGCGTCATTACAAAGATGTCCACCCACTATAAAGAAAAAGCCCACGCAATAGAGGACTACCAGTGGGTTATTCTGGAGCATCTAAAAGACACAAACAACTGTGAATCCAGACTTTTTGAAAGAGAGCAACGGCGAGTTTTCAAGTTGCACACGCATTTTGAATGGGTTAAATGAGTACATTACATGGAGCCAGCTGACAAAATTGTAAAATCATGATTGCACCCGTGTGGGGTATCACAAAATCATAATAATTTGAAGCTTAGCATCTTAAATCAATAAGATATGATCAATTGAGTGTGTCCACTCAATATTCAGTATTTTTCTTTTAAACATATGGACAATTTTGTGACTTGTATTATTATTTTGACAATATATGTTGTTCTGTTTTTTCCTCCCTATTTTTACCCATTTATGCAGCCTCTTTTCCCAAACCGCACCATAGTTTTCTTGCATCTAAGCCCTACTCAACAGATTCTTTTTTCAGGCAGCCTAATGGACACCTGTCTCACCCAAAGAGGTCCTCGCTTAAACCATGGAGGGCCGACGAGGACCATCATTTTGTTCAGGTTAGCAGTCTAGGCAAATTGTGCCACAACATATTCTACATCGGAGCACATTGCCTAAGCGTATAGAAGCCGACTCGCTTTAAGAGTTTAAGAACTCTGTCCTTTTAGAAACCGGTAACATTCAGACCCCGGAGAGGTGAGAAGGAGCTAAAGAAGCGGGAGTGTCGCTTTGAGGAAGTAAGAGCAAGCCTTGATTGCTCCTCATAACGTTTTTACACTGGCCAGCAGAGGAGTTTATTTTAATGCCTTATCACATTTTAACATCTTTAGAGTGTGACTATAAGCACCCCTGCCCATCAGGCGGATCCATGACATCAGAGCCAGTAAACTTACAATGTATGCTGTGCATGAACCTTGTTTATTATTCTGTATGTGCTTTACATGTTCCATGTTAACTTTGTCTTGTAGTGTCCACAGACATCGCAATACAATTCTGATAATTTATCAGCTCCCTTCACTTGAATGTTGAAATTCACAAGTGTTTTTATAGTTTTGGGTGTTGTTTGCTCAGTTTTGGCGCCTCACCCAGAAGCCGATTAAATTAATTTATGCCCAGCATTGCACTGAGGCAGGTTAATTGTGTCTCTTACTCCACCATAGGGAATATTCTGATGTCACCACGAGATAGGTGTAGTATTCTCTATCCTTAGCAAGCAAAGTATGTACTTGTATATTTAATCTCTCTGTGAGGAGTAGAACCAGGGAGTCATCCTTGGTCCTGATTATAAGCCTATGGGTAGGGTTTGAAACATGTAGACCAGTAAGGCAGGTACCTTACATACCCTACTTCCACGTACCCCCTGTTTTAATCACACCATCACTTAAGCATTCATTAAAGCATTTCAACCGCTAGGAGGCAGGTCTTTTTAACCTCGTTAAGACCCCCACTTTTATCTTTCCCTTCACCCGAGTCACATTGATGGAATAATCTGTAAAAGTGCTCTCACATATTTCGTAGGACTTAGCACCTCCCATTCCGCAGCGGAACGGGAGGAACCCAGCGAGGAAGCATGCCACCAGGGGTAACCCTGATGGGTGAGGGTTTTCAAAGGAAGATCTTCTTTTTTCCTTGTTTTTCTGGTGGAGACTCACGCCTGCTGGGTTTTGATGTGACTGTTGGGAGTAAGCAGGATAGTGGGTCAGGTTATTACATTATTGCCACTAGGTTATTTTTATAATCCAAATCGATTCCCTAGGCCTTCCCATGATCTGCCAAAACAGAGCAAATTTTTTCCACCGGTAGTAGCACCAGTGGTTGGCGATCAGTCCTGTAATCATGTAACTTTCACTGTCCCTGTTTATAACCGGTTTGGTGCCTTAGAAGAAGTTGACTGACTAAGTGACCACCCTTATAGTTAAGGTGTTTGGAGTGATGGGCGAAGACGTTCTCTTGGCTTTGCCACATGGCCAGCTATGAGATACGATTAGGAGCTCCTCTCATGCCACATGACCAACTAGGCATACCCATGGGGGAGACTTGGCAAACCTTTAATGCTAAACGCAGTGGAGATATTGATTTCTCCCTTATGGCTGATGACATATTAGGGTCCCTGGGGGGCTGTAGCACCTGACATAATGGAAATGGAAGGGAGAATCTGGAACAGGGGTTAATTCCAGAGCCTAACTAGCTTGTAGACGTGAGGGTGGGACCTTTGGAAAGGAAGCCTGAGCTTTCAGGTAACTGCAGACTCATCCTCCCATTAAAGTACTCTCCTGGAATGTTGCAGGGCTGAGCTCCAAACTGGATTGTGCTTATTGCGGCCTTTTCACTGACTCTCATAATATTTGTCTTTTTCAAGAAATAAGGCTAACCACAGATGTTCAGCATGTAGGGTTTGTAATCCATAGTAAGGAAGCAACAAAAAAGGCAAGGGCAGACCTCTAGGGGGCCTAATGACATGGGTTAGCTCTACACTTGGGTGGGCTGTTAAGGAAATAATGATTGCCTCTGATGACATTTAATGCGTAAGCCTAACCTTTTCCCCAAATTTAGTGATATACGTTTATAATGTTTGCTTTAGACCAGTTGTTAATAAACAGGAAGCCCCAGCAGTCAAAATCCTCTTCACACATCTGACATCCCTTCCGAAGAAGGTTTATAAACTTTAGGGAGGGGATTTTAGCTGTCAGTATGAGCCCCTTGATAGTCATGTTCTTGATCTCTCAGTGGAGAAAGAATATGTTGGTCCATTTCCAATCTAACAATTTTTCTTCTTAGGAAATGGTCCATTATGACATTACAATTAAATGCCTTAGCGTTATAGCAGTGCATCTGTGCCTGTAACAGCAGATCCCCTTTGGGTAGGAATGGGAAACACACTTTTAAATGCACAGTACAACTCTTATAGATCATATACTAATTGATCTGCGGGTCTGGTCATGCCTGATTGACATGGTAATTACACCCAGGCATGATGGTGATCCTAATGCCCTAGTACTTAACATGGATTTTCTAGACCATGAGGGGTCAGAAGCCGCCCTGATCAGCTTGATTGTAAGTTACATCTATCCACCAACAGGCGGCAAGTTAAATTGAGTGCCATGGCCTACTCGTTGGGACAGGTTGGGCCAATTTATAGGCATGTTGAGGGTATCTTGGGTCAACTGCATGGTCTGGACTTTGTCTTAGACCAGAGAACCACTCTCCAGAAAATTGGAGGCCTACATAAGTTAATGCTCGAGGGCCTTAAGAATTATTTTTAGGTAGACTCAAAGCCCACAGCAGCAAAGAGAGGCCCCTTCCCCTGGTTTAATCATACTTGTAGAAAAGCTAAATCAAGTCTAATTAATTCAATCAAACTACAGGATAGAAGAGTGATACAGCTAAGGAGGGTGACCTATAAATTGGCTATCTCTGAGGTCAAAATGGAGTGGAACCAAGGTAGGTGGGAAGGCCTGTTGGCTTCTGTGAGAGCCGGTGATCAACGTGACATTCAGAGCTTAATAGTCACTGGGAGTAAGGAGGTTGTCTGCCCCATAGACAATAACATTTCTGCTGCTACCTGGATCTCGCATTACTCTGGCTTGTATCCTGAGCTGGTTGAAGAGTGCGCTTCCACTTCCGTGGGACCAAGTCCATCTGAGGTTCGATTAATTGGCGAGATAGGGAGTGGAGAGCCCCTCCATTGAGATTCAGGAACTGTGCTATACTATTAGGAAAATAGTTCCTAACTAGGCTCCAGGGTTAGATAAGACCCCTAGGGATTTGTTCCATGCTCAGATGGACGTTTGTGGCCCGTACTTCACTTTACTGTTTAATGGTTTTACGTGTGGGACACCTATTCCACCCCATCCTAGGAAGGGGCAGAAATCATACTCTTATATAAAAAGGGTTCCTCTCTTCCCTTTCCAACTATATCCCATCAGCCTTATAGATAGTACTCAAAAACTTTTTTGTATAATTGTCCTGGACAGGCTACTTGATTGGATGGAGGTCAACAAGATACTCACCCCTCTGCAAGCTGGTTTTCGGGATTGTACCGCTCACTATCAATCAGGCGTTTAGGCTTTAGCTAACTTATTGGAAGACCGTGGCCTTAGTGGGAGGTTGGCTATATGTCACGTTTGTGGACCTACGGTCTGCCTTTGACCTGGTCCCACGGGTTACGCTGTGGCAAGTGCTAGCCAATCTGGGGATCCCTAATTACCTTCTTGGGGTTATTGTAAGATTGGAGGACTCTAACTTTGCTCAGGTTAGATGTGGACGGTTGGGAGAGTGACCGAGCCATTCCATGTTAACCAGGGGATGAGACAGGCTTGTGTCCTTGCCCCTACCCTCTTCACCTTGTACGTTAATGATCTGATTTCCCATCTTAACTTTCGTGAAGGTGCTATCCCAAGGTTAGCTAACAGGAAGGCCCCTGCATTAATGTTCGCAGATGAGACGCTCCTCATGTCTAAATCTCCAATGGGCCTTCAGAAAGTCGTAAATAATTTCAGTAGTTTCTGCAGACTGAGGGGCCTGCAAATCAATGTGGCAGAAAACAAATTCATGGTGTTCATCCCTTGCTTGGCATCAAGACCAAAACTCCGCTTTGTTAAGGACTTCGCTCGAATGGGTGCAAACCATTGATTACCTTGGGATCACCCTCACTGAACACATGGAGTGGGCCACCAACATTGCAAGGCTTGGACTTAAGCTGGAACATAATATAGGAGAACTATTAAAGGTAAACAGGGGTACTTACTCTAGACCTGTCTCCCCGGTTATTCAGATTTATAACCTGCAAGCCCTAGGCACAGCCCTTTGTGGTGCTGAGATTTGGGGGCATAATGGAGCAAACAACCTGTCAATCTCAGAAAACCGCCTCTTGTGACAACTGATTGGTCTCCCAGTTAGTACCCCTCTGCTTTCCCTTAGGCTGGACGTGGGGCTCAGACTCATTGCTGATAAGATTGGTGTTAAATTATTATTACACTGGAGACAAATTTGGGCTACACCAGAGTTACAGTCCTGTTGCCAAGGACTGGAATAAATACTGAGCATCTCAGGGTCAGATGAGCTTGCTTGGCTCCAGTACGTGAGGTAATCCCTGAGGGCAATGGGAAGCGAGAGATTGTAGGGGGACCCAAGAGGGGAGTTTCTTCTTGTTTCTAAAGCAGCACTGAAGTCGAATTATATGCAGCACATCACTACCTCCCAGTTATCTAGCCCTGGGCTCTTTGACTGACGGCCTTATTCTGTTAAAGAATTAATACTCAGCAGAGCAATATCTTGACAAGATTCAGCCCGCTTTCGCCAAGAAACTATTCATCCAATTTAGATTTGGGACCCTCTCTTTGAATTCTTTACTGACAATTGAATTCGCACACAAAGTTCAACAGGGTCGGCTTGCCCATCTTGCAGCTCAGTTCCTAATGGTGGCTCACGCCCTCTTCTTTTGCCTCGCATATAAAAATCTCAAGGTCAAATGGCTTATTCCAATTTGCCGCAACCTTGGAACCAGACAGCATAAGTAAGCTTATTGGATACTGGAAACTGATACCAGTCAACATATAGTTTTTGAAGTGTCTAGGTTCCTACACTCAATGTATTGCGTCAGGTCTTAATATAAAACATCTATTGTCAGCGCTAATGCCACTGAAGCTGATTGAATTATCTGTTTGTTTTTCCCTTTCCCCTGTTACCATTCTTGCACTTTATGATTAATGGGGAAATGTTGGCACTATATTAATTCTTGTACTATCTTTCAGCTAGGAGAACCATCTCCCCCAAACCCCACAGGGTTGGTGGTTTTATGATTATAGCTAATGACAATGTTTTATCCCTATCTGCTTTTAACATCTTTTATTCTCCATGTAATACACATTTGACTTATTAGTACTGCTTTTCCTGCACTATGTATTGCACAATGTATTGTATGTATTGGCATTGCAGTTTTAACTTATTAATGTATTTATTGTATTGTGTTTTTAATCTGTTCTTTTATGGCACAAGCTGAAATAATATTACTATGATATTAACAATTCCATCCTTCTTCACACAACCAAAGCTTCAGGTTCAGTGGATAACAACTCAGGTATCCCACTAACCCCCACTCAAATTAAGTGGCAGGGAGAATAAGATAAACTAAGGTGTGCACGGCTTGGGACAAGAGTGCCCGTTTCTACGAGAGGAGAATTAACCAACATTGTGGTTTTGATGTTTTATACAGTTGCTCATGCAGGGAATGTGGCCATTTTGTCAGTGAGAAATAGAACTCTGGAAGTAACTCATACCTGTAGTCTACTTGAACGGAAATTATAGGATAAGGTTGTGTGGCTGAGGGTTGTTGTATTGGGGAAAATGATGCCCTGTTCTGTTGAGGGGCTAAAAGTCAACTCTCCGATGTGATGGGTGGGAAGATAGGCTATTGCAGCATATTTTCCCCTTTGTAAAATTGTTTCTGGCAGTGGATTTCAACTACACACTATTGAGACAAATTAACTTGTAATATTCAGTAAAGAAAAGTGCCTGCTCCAAACCTTAGAACGCATATTGTGATGTCTCGCACACAGGAAATTACAATCCCTGTCAAAGACTTTCTATTAGGACAATCAAACAGAAGAGTAGCATCATGTGTGTTGTTACTTGTAAAACATCAATAGATCTGTATCTTTGCCAACCCGGCTGTCATGAAATCTTCCCGATCTGTGGGGTTGCCACAAATGCATTAGTTTTTTTAAAACAGATGTTTGTTGCCACTTTACCTATAAAATCTGATCACTTATAAAGAAGGACCCAGAGGTGTGGATCTCAACCTATTTTTTACACTTGACAAAGCCATCACTCTTCCCTTTTTTGCACTTTTTAAAAACAACTAAACCACTATGTGATCAAACAATTAGCAAATGTTTTTTTTATGGTATATCATTGCTTGGAGGGATCTGCCTATCATCAAGATCTTTTGCATTGCTGAGCATTCTTAAAATGAGATCAAGCAAAAGTTAAACCATCTTATAGTTTTGATATTTGAAGAACTGTTTTTCTTAAAATGTGAAGACAGCCCAGTGCTGTTTGGGGAAATGCAAAAAGATCTTGATGATAGGCAGCTCCCTTTACCTTGGACTTGGCACAGGCCCTACTGTTGCACAGGCATTCAAAAACATGTGGCTCTGGTGTGACTTGGATTTCTAATTTTCAAAGTAGATCATTTCAGTAAAGAAGAGTATCATCTTTTAGCTGATGCTGCTTTTGCCTTTTCCACAGACAAAAAACCTGTTCCTACTCAACAGGATCTTGGTCCTAGCACAGATGGACTACTTCCATGTAGTCTTTGCATTTGTACTAATGAAAGTGATCTAAAACATCCACATACTCGCTGCCAGAGTATACCTGAAAGTACATGGAACGACATCAACTTGATCTAGTGATCATATTCTAAAAATATGTGACAAGGAAAAGGACCGGATTTGTGGAAGGTGGTTCCCAAATACTTCGCTCGCCATAACATATTATTTGGCAATGCCAAAGCGATTGATCCAAATTCAACCACAAAACATGCACCTTTAGAAAACCTGACCAACTTAACAGCGTTCAAGAAGCCCTGAAACACATCTCTCCAAGGAGGCAATTGCGATCCCTCCACCCTTGCCACCCACGCTACTTCTTAATGGGGCCCCAAAACTGCAGTAGGAGCCCAGTGAAAACATATTTTCTAAGAACCTATATGCAATAGACCCCTAAGTTGGGTGACTATAAATGTTTCCACTTCAACTGTTGACAATCCATGTGTTGTATACAGAGACATTTAAAAGCTGCATAGTTTATGTGTCCAACAAAAGTACACAATGTATCATGAACAGGTACTCAGTGTAGTTAAATAACAAAATGTCAGTCCTTCAGAACCATGCTCATGATAAGCACCAGCAAAAAAGTGCCCCAATTTACAAGAAGCAGTAATTGCACAACTGGATGTAGAAAACATTTGAAACCCACAATATAACTGCAGAAATGCCATGCAGTCTACATAGAGCTGTGGCCAAGCCTATGATATATATTTTTTCCTACACTTGACAAATCCCAGGATTCCAGGGCTCCGCCGCAATTCTTTTGTTTTTTCGTACTTTTTTTTCTGTGACGTCCATGTTTTTTTTGTCATTATTTCCCAGATACATTTCTCTGAAGTCCTCAGGCCTTTGTTTTTTTTATTACAAATATAAATACACTGTTCCCCAGAGATCAAGAAGGGCACAGGGCAACCATTATGCTAGAAGCAAGTGTCCTTTCATCATCGGGCAAGCTCCTCATCAGACCGGCGCTGCAATGCCTGACGGGCACCCCTGTAAGGGGGCCCTTTGCCAGAGATCTTTTCTCAGTAGCTCTGTGCCATGGTGAAAAAGATACAGAGAGATCAATGCCCACCTACAGGCACTACAGAAAGTAGGAGAGCGAAAAAGGTTAAAATTGTCTCAAAGCCTGAACAGGACACCACAAATTTAATGATCAAGAAGGGGTAGTGGCCAAAGCAATAAAAACACAGAAAGGAGAGTGGGGAATGAGATAATGCTCAGACACTCTCACAATACAAGTGGAGACAGGGGGTAGGAAACTATCTTAAACCCCTGTAGACAGGGTCAACATGTTTTGTGTCTCAAAGGTCCATATGGATCCAGCGGCACTTCGTCAGGACCAAAAAATATATATATATATACATACTCAACACTTCTCCTATTGACTCAATCTCAAGACCTCAATGTGTCATAAACTGTCAATCTCATTAAACTCCAATCACTTACTAAAAATAAACTGCACGTCAGACTAGTCTATCTCAAGGGTCAACCTGTTGAAAGAAAACAAAAAGGCATACATCTAAATTCTACTTTATGTCATAACAATAGGTGCACACACGTAATGAAGGTGGCATTAGGTGAGTATATATATATATTTTTTGGTCTTGATGAAGTGTTGCTGGATCCATATGGACCTTTGAGACACGAAACAAAACATGTTGACCCTGTCTACAGGGGTTTAAGATAGTTTCCTACCCCCCTGTCTACACTTGTATTGTGAGAGTGTCTGTGACGAGGAGCTTGCCCGATTATGAAGCATGACATCCAATTGGATGTGTGAGGGCACTTGCTTCTAGCATAAGGGTTGCCCTGTGCCCTTCTTGTTCTCTGGGGGACAGTGTATTTGTATTTGTAATAAGTAGATTTGGGAGGCCATACACTGGACGATTAATCTCCCTGTCCCTCATTTATTTAAAATATACTTTGTTTTTTTTATCCTGGCCCTGCTCATGATCATTTCTGCTTACAAGAAGAAAACTGTTGAAGGCACTACTTCCTCCTTTCAAGCTGCAAAACTATGGAAATCCCTACCTGCAAAGGTCAGAGGCGCTGACAATCACTTAGTGTTCAGAAGGATGGTTAAGACATGGTTATCCTTAGTGTGATCCAACAAAGAATCTGCACATTTCTTTTTTTGTCCCTACAGACAAATACCCATAGGACCCTCTACGATCAAGGAAGTTTTAAGTTAGCAGAATCACTTTACAGGCCTCACCTAAAACCAGGGAGAACCATATCCCTTTCGAAACGTTTTACCCATCCGTCTATCTCAACAAACACAAAATTGAATTATTGTAGCAAACCTTAGGATTGTCCACTCATCAAAATCTCAGCAGTCAAACCTAAACAACCCACTGTACGCAAATGCCACAAAACTCAGTAGCACATATTAAAAAAACAAGTATGAAGTCGAATAGTTTCAGTAATGGTCAATATCCATGTAAAAAAGGAACAAACTATTAACACCAACAAGAGCCAAAGGCAGCAACATGTCACATGCCTACAAGTAATCAATTTCAATTCTTCTTCCTACTCTCTATATTTCCCAGATTCCATCATATCCCAATATTCCGAAACAAAACCCTGCATGCAAATAAAGCAGATTTGTAGCTATGGCTTATTCTCTCTCCCACCTCTGTGTTTGATTCCCCTTGCACTCCATCCTCTGCCTGCCTTAATGCCTTTGAGTGTAGTCTATTCTTATCACATGCCTGCTATCCTTCTCTCTCTCATAGTTTAGTAACGTAAACATACCTCCTCCTTACAAATCTTAAACTTCTGCGTAACCATTCCTGCAATATCTAATCTTTTCCAATGTATTTGTTCATCCCACTAACATAAATCACAATTTCTCCTTCTGTGTAACCAACCTCTCCTTGCAATCTCACAATATCTAACCTCATCCACCCTATTTATTTATCTCATTTGTTTCCACTTGCATGAACACAATATAATAATTACACCTAACTCCTATTAACTTATTCCACTGCTAAAAACGTGAGGAAAAGCTTCTGTTTCCTCAGAGTGCAAGACTATCCTCATAACTAACAAATTTACAACTAGCTTGCTACCCACCATAAAGTGCTTCAAAATCTCATCAGGGTTAGTAAGTGCTGTATACAATTACAATACAATACAATTGGAAGACATGTCTGAATCTGACACTTGTACATTATCCATGTATTGTCTAGATCTAAATCTTCAGCAGCCCTTCTCCAGATTAAGAACGTTTCTTACTTGTTTCATCATCACACCAGCTTTAGGAAGTGCAAGGGAACTATTCAACCATGACAGATACTTCTGCCCTTCCACACACCACGTGTCTAGCAGCAAATCAAGTTTCAGACTTCCAAAACACTCATGGGAGCCAGTATTGTGGCAAAGGCTTCATGAAAAGTACCACACCAGTCACAATAGGTCCAGTTTTGGGCCCTTCTCTTTTCTGTATGTTGTCTGGCTCCATGCTTGCAAAGTTTCATGCTATGCCACAGCAGTGGTCCTCAGCAACACTCTCTAAAGCAGAACACGCTGTATTGCAGAGGTTACAGCTTCACAAAATGCATTATCTGCCACCTCTTCTACAGACGTAATCATAAAAATGGCCAAAAAGAGGCTAACTAATACTTTGTTTCTGAATAAGAACACTTGATTAAAAGGGCTCCAGTTTCACTCCATATCAACACTGCATGGTGGGTTAGCTTCAGGTGCATTTGACTTTCTTAAACTTTGTACTCCCAGAGATGAAAATAATGGCAAGAAGCTGACCACTTCTGGTCTTCATGGACTCTGAATTGGCCCTTTTTGGCAGACCTGTAAAATACCAGTTGGGTGCTCACATTTCTGGAGGGTGGTTATTTATTCCTCTTAGCCTTGAACTGAATGTCTGGTCCATGAAAAGCAGGACTCTTTTTCATCCGTTGTTAAAAAACCACAAAGGTCTGAACAGGTGAAATCTAACCCCTTTTGGAGATACTATGGCCATAATGGCTTTCCTCCGAAGCTGATCTTCGTGGCTTCGACTATGACTTCTACACAGGTTTCACTAAGAAAGTCTACTCGAATGCACAAGCCTGCTTCTACATACCCTATGTTCTAGAGTACACTGTTGGGTTGGAACAGTGATGAAGAACGTTAGTCATGGTACCATGTGGGCGTTTGTAGGACCAGTGTTCAATGTGGAGCAGTTGCTGCATGGACTCTGGGACTGTCGGTTGTCGATGAATAAACGGCATCTACTACCTTACGTTGTGTCATCCCTTCAATGGGGACGATCTGCCACGGTTCGTGGTCATCCCTGTTGTGGGTGTTGCTGTCTGGGTGATCAAACGCTGCTTTCTGTGGTAGCACGAGTGTTTCAATATTGTATTTTGACCTCTGGTGTTGATACTTCCTTCTGCCCAACCTGCTGTAGGAAATCATCTGGTTACTATAAAACAAGCCCGACCACCTACCAAAAACATGCCATGAAGCAGTGTCGTTTTTGGTAGCCATTTTGGAGCTTTGGGAACAGTATTGCAACATACCCAATCGCCTAAAGACAGTTACGCCTTACCACACCATGTCTGTGTAAACAACAGTGGTTCCAGATAGGAAAAAACAACAAAAAATCAATCAATGAAAAGTGCATGAAAATCAGCACAATATACATTAAATAATAAAGTTTACCCAAAATAATTTACGAAAGCATGGAGAATTATTCTTGCAAACAAATAAAGGAAACGGCAAACTTCAAAGCATAAATATTTGCACACTTAGTGCTGTAATTTATTCCACAACAAAAACAAATGGAATGATATGTAAGGTGTTAAAAACAAGCAAACGAAGGTATTGGGATATTATTAAAAAATACTCTGTAAGTCCAAATCCAATTGAAAATGAGGGTCTAAATCCCTTTCCAAATGCGCCTTACCACACCATGTGACATTTGTGCCAGCCATAGTGCAAATTGTGGGAAAGTTTATTTCTTTCTACCTAATATATCTCTTATACAGTTTGGGCTTGCCAGTTTTGTCAAAACTATTGGTGACAGGCACAACAATCTCTGAGAATTGTGGTGGCATAATTTGGACAGTTGTTTATTGTGTTGTCATTTTAACTTTACCATTGATGAGAGGCACACTTACACTTAAGTGTGTGTGTGTATTTTTACAGAGGTTACGTGTAAGCTCACCATTGCTTTTTTGTGCTGAGTATATTATTGTGTACATAAACACAAGGATTGAACAATGAAGTGACATTGGCCGCAACTACCCACATAGTCACAATGCATTGTTTATTTTACTGTGGAGAACATTATAACACAACGCCCACTACTCGTCTCCACTGGTCACAGTAGCATGAAGCATTTGAATTGTACTTTCAAGCTATTCATGGCGATTTATTCACTTCAATAAAGAAACAAAAACGTTTTGGTTCACCGTTTGGGCTCGGAGGGTAGTAGTTTATTAAAAACTCTTCCTTTACAAGTTGTGAATATACACACTGGTATCGGTGAGGAAGGTGATACCTTAGTGGTTCAGGGTGAGTATGCATCCATTGTAATTACTCTAGATAACAGATTAGAGCCTAGGAATAACACGGTCTTGGAAAGGCACAAGTTTCTTCAGCTGGCACAATTGCCTGTGGAATCCATTGATGATTTTTAGCTGCAAAGAGAACACTCGCTTCTGCTTGAAAGTATTGAGAATTTAAGGATTAAATAATTTGCTATTGTTGGACCTGGCCCTTTTACAGGGTCATTCCCCAAACGTTTTGCCTTTTTCCTCCTTATTTTTCTGACCCTTGTTCGCTGATGTTTTGACTCTCAGCACTTTTTCACTGCTAATCAGTGCTAAAGTGCGTGTGCTTTCCCTTGTAAACTTGGTATGATTGGCTTATACCTAATTGCCATATTTAATTTACCTATAAGTCCCTTATAAAGTGGTATCCCTATACCCAGGGCCTGTAAATTAAATGCTACTAGTGGGCCTGCTGCGCTGATTGCACCACCCACTGAAGTTACCTTTCAAACCTGTCTCAGGCCTGCTAGCACAGGGCCTGTGTGCACAGTTTTCTGCCACATGGACCTGGCATCTAAATTTACTTGCCAGGCCCAGAACTCCCCTTTTACTACATGTAAATCACCCCTAAGGTACATCCTAGCTAGCCCTATGGGCAGGGGGCCATGTATGTAGAAGGCAGGACATGTGCCTAGTAATGTGGCCTGTCCTGGTAGTGACAAACAGCCTATTTGGTTTCTCACTGCTGTGAGTGCTGCCTTCTTATAGGATTGCATTGGAAATGCCCTGCGCTCTGTGTAAGGGTTATTGTCTAATTCATGAGGGGTAACATAGGCATGTTTGGTATGGTTGTAATGGTGGTAAGAAATCCTGCTTACTGGTGTAGGTGGATTTTTATTACTATTACAGAAATTCCACTTCTAGAAAGTGAGCATTTCTCTGTGCTTATGACGTAAGTGTTTTGCAGCTTGACTCCAATTCACGTCTGAGTGACATTTGGGCTTTGTGCATACTTTTCAGACAGCCTGTACACAGGGAGGGTGGAGGTGTCAGAGAGGTGCATCCACATACTGAATAGTCTTCCTGGGCTGAGAAAAGGGAGAGGCGGGTCACACCTGCATTTGTAAAGGCTCTGCCCTGGCCTCACACAATAGGGTTGTTTACCCCCAACTGAGGTTTGGAGCCTGTGCTGCAGGAGAGCAGGAGCACTCCCAGGACCAGTTGTAACTGGCTGGAACCTCCTCTCCCCTCCTGTTGAAAAACATATTGTAAACTGAGGAATGTTCCCCACAATTTAGACATGAACACTTGAGTAGACTTACCTGAAACTGGACACGGGATGCTGCTGAATAGACTCACCAGCTGCTGCTGTGCTGACCTGTGACCTGCCTGGTCACTAGGAGGAACTGCCACCATCTGCATCACTTGTGCTGGCCTGCAGCTGGGCCTGCCAGCCCTGTGCTTCCCCTCTCGCTTGTCTCCAGGGGCAGGGTTTCATGGCCCCTGACCCCTGCAACTATCTCCATCACGAGGAGTGCTTAATTTTCCACCTAAAGTGCCTTTCTAGCGCTTGTAGGGGGACGTTGCGCGCTTTAGAGGAGCATGTTGTGGTGAGGAAGGATCATCGCTGCAACCTGGGCGTAGCGCACTGAAGAGCGCTGCCTGTGTGGCCCCTGAGCGCTCCGTAAAGCGCTTTGCTGATACCACTGCCACGACCGGGGCTCTACAGACTTGTCTCCAGGCGCTGTGGGAAAACGCCTTGCTGTGATCCCTTCACCGTTGCGACCCGGGCTCGCAATTCACCACTGCGACCTGGGTGCTTAGCTATCAATGAGCGCGTTGACTGAGCGCTCTTGTGTGCCCCCAGGGCACCACAACAATGGAGATTGGAGCCGGCGTGCTCCTAGTTGTGCCCCTGGGGATCTGGTCGCCATAAGAAGCACCCCCAGGGCACACGCCGGCTCCTACTGGAAGGGAGCGTCACTGCCACAGCCCGCTGGATGTTCTCAGCTGTCTCCAGGAGGAGCTCTGCTCGTTTGGAGAGGTATCGGCCTCTCTCCCCTTTTTCCTTCCAGCAGCCGCACCATGGACAAGGGTGGCTGCCTTCGGCCTTGCAGGGCACGGGGCGGAAAGGGAGTTCCTTTACCCCCAGCCACTGGACCCAACACCATTTGCCAGTCTTCAGGCCCCCCCCCCCCACCCCAGGAAGGTCAGTCGCGACCCGGCGGAGGGGCCCCCAAAGTTGTCGGCGCCCATGTGGGTGCACCCCCCGACAGCAGGGTATTTCTGACATGTAATGTTTGGTCTAATTATGTTTTGTGCAATACAGTTTATTTTTACATAGCTCAGTGTTGTGGTGTACATATTGCGTCACATGTGTTGTGCGTGTTGTGCCGCATTGCCTCCGGGTTAGGCCTGACTGCTCGTGCCAAGCTACCAAGGGGGTGAGCAGGGGTTATCTGGGACGTGTAACTACCTTGCCCTGACTGGAGTGGGTGGGTTCTGCCTGGCTTAGGTGCATACCCTGGCCAACCAGAAACCCCATTTCTAACGGCGATCAATTGAGTTAGAGAACAAACTGGAAAATTCAAGAACGTTTATTATCAACAGAGGTTCCAGATCTTGAAGCTGCACTAACTTTGGCAAGGAGTCTTGAGCATTCTGAGTTGTGCATGAGGGGAATGAACGCTGGTTCAAGGCCAGGAAAAATAAAGATGAATCCAAAACCTCTGACCAACGTTGTGTGAAATCTGAGAGTGAAAAAATGCAACCTGGGGAGAGGATGCCTTAAGAAGGGAGTATGTTAAAAAAGGTGACTTGACATGTTTCCGTTGCGGGAGCAAGTTCCATTTAAGCAGTGGCAAGTTGTGTGCGGCCCACAACTAAGTATGTTTCAAATGTGGCAGGAAAGGGCATCTCATAAAAGTGTGCAGTTCCTCAGTGGGGCAGTGTGATAGGGCACAGGTAACGGGGCGGACCTAAAGTACCCCTGGGGCTCTCCGCTTAACGCTGGTTCTTATTTACATCCAGCATGGCCTGATAGTAGAGAGGCACTGGGAGGAGACACGCCCAGACCCTGAAGGAGCGAAGCTGGCGAAGGGAGAGCAAGGAGGGGGACGCACGTTCTGGAGGAACGGGACAAGACACAGCGTGGTGCAGTTGGGCCAGAGAAGACGGAAAGGGAGCAGAAGGAGGAAGCAACAGAAGGACGCCGCTACACAGAGCAGAGTGCGTTCGTTTGAGAGGAGGCCAAGAGGGAGAGTTGCAGACGAGGAAGCCAGCCACGTTCCTGGAGGAGCGTGGTTTATCCAGGTACGAGGACAAGCAGAGGAAGGAGGTATAATTATCGGAAGGGAGGGAGAAGGAGACCTGGGAGAGGGTGGGGAACACACTGGGCACTAATGAACTAATGAAAAGGATAAAAGCACAAGGGCACAAGGTGACGGAAGAAAGGTGATACACATGTAAAAAGAAAACAAAGAATAATAAACAATTCACCAAATATTACTAACATAGAGAATATCAAGAAAGTAAAGGAATTAACCAGTGCTCAACTCACCCAAATGCACAAAAAAAGGATAAAAGAAATCCTTTGGAGAAACGACAAGTATAAAGAAAGTAGCAAATAGCCCGGTACTTACCTACTAAAGGCCTCATATTTTCTTTCCTCTCATCCTCTCTTGGTCTGGATAATGTTCCAGAGCCTTGGAACAACAGTACCAGGAAGAAGAACCAAAGGAAGATACGTGGGAACTTACTAGAAGAAAATGAATACCCTAAGGACATATATAAAGACTGGAGAATGTTCTGACCTATAGGGATAAGGAAAGAACGATAAACAATACAGAGAAAGAAATAAAAACGAATACCAAAAGACCCTTAATTAGTATCCTGACTTATTACCTAACTGTCACAGGCAGCATACACAATTTACTTCAATTGTCAAAAGTCTTGTGGACTGTTTTTCCAAGGACAGCAGCAATATTGTGTTAATGTTTCCTCCATCATGTGTGTCAAGGACGGAATATTTGAAATTACTACTGGCAAAGAAAAGCAGGAATCATCCTTAACGCAGTATTTCCATTAATAAAACAAGCATTTGCAATGCAAAGGGCCCAGCATTAGAGCTATTAGCGTTGTAAACTCCTAACCGGACTTTTCTTGCCACACAAATTAAAATGAAAAAAATGAGCGCGATTGCGCAGAAATTGAAAATGAAAAAAACGAGCGCGATTGTGCTATGTAAAGCCCAGTGCGATCGCGTTGCGTGGAAAATAAAAAGATAAAGTAGTCCGGAAACCATGCTGGCCCTGTATGTTTTCAGTAGTTGGCCGGTGTGCCCCAAGAGGGCTAAACACTGCAAAAGGCATGACGTATGCATGCCTTTCACTAATGAAATCAAGCGGATTCTAAAAGACAAGCCCAGAAACCAATGAAATTGACAGGCGTGACATGGGTGTGGTTAAAAGCCCAAAAAGAGATTAAGGCCCTCATTCTGACCTTGGCGGTCTTTTCGCGAGACCGCCGAGTTACCGCCGCGGTGAAGACCGCCGACCGCGGCGGTATGCCGCTGTGCGCATTCCGACCGCTGGGAGCGTTCCGCCGGGAAACCGCCAGCAGCCACACTGGCGGCCGGCGGAAAAGTGGAGACTGGTCAACCTCCACCGCCACGCCAGCAGAACACCGCCCACAGAATTACGACCCACATATCTGTGTGGCGGTCTTCTGTTGGCGGTGTTCTGTTGGCGGTCACCTCCCCATGGCTCCCGTCGCCTCCCGGAGGACCAACGCACAAGGTAAGTTGACCGTCCGTGAGGGGAGGGGGAGGGGGGGTGTTGTGTGATGTGGGCGTGCATGGGGGTGTGCGTGTGAGTGTGTAGAGGGGGTGTGTGAGTGCGTGTATGCGGGCGGGGGGTGCTGCTGTGTCTATGGGTAATGTGTGCTGTTCGGCAGGTGCGCATGTCTGCATGTATGTGTGTGGGTATGTGTCCCCGTTGTGTATGTGTGTGTAGGGGGTGTGTATATGTGCATGTTGGGGGTGTGTGCATGTCGGGGTGCATGTATGTGCATGTCGGGGTGGGGGTGGGGAGGGGGTTCGTACCACCTCTGGGGGGTGGCAGGGGGGTGGAGGGTGTGGGGGGAGGACTCGGGTGGGTAGTGGGGGGTGGGGGAGACCCCTATCAGTGCCAGGGAAGGAATTCCCTGGCCCCGATAGTGCTTACCGCCATGGTTCGCATGGCGGTTCCCGACCGCCAGAAACCGCGGCGGTAGGCAGGGTCATGATACCGTTGGCGGTCTTGGGACGACCGCCGGGCCGGAGTGCGCAAACTCCAGCCCGGCGGTCATGACCGCCGTGGCGGGCGGAGTGGGGAAGCGGCGGTCGATTGCGGCGGTGACCGCCGCGGTCAGAATGCCATTTTTCTGACCGCCGGTCTGTTCGCGGTCCGACCGCCGCCTCTCCGCCGACCGCCAAGGTCAGAATGAGGGCCTATATCCGGGATGGGACGCTTGTGCTCTCGACCCTAACAAGATGTTAGGGTCATGGCTGATTTTGGATCTCTATGTACTTTGATCAATTAATGTGAACTTTCTGATCTGAATGGAGTGCACCTTCATGGCTCAAATATAAAAACCTTTGCATATGGTGGCACAAGAGTGGAAGTTGTGGGAAAAAATCGAAGCAACTTTATAATTTGAATGTAATTATACTACTACACATTAGTATATTGTAAGTAATGGCTCAAACCTATTGGGGTCGAGTGATTAAGGTGATATCAGTATTGTTTTAGATCCTAATCATCATGACAAGGTTTTGTCTAAACAGAGATTTATTTTTATTTTTTTTTCATTATTTTTATTATTTTTTAAAAACATAACACAAGTGAGCACATTACCCCGACAGCGACGTTATCCACATGAATCATTAAGTGTGACATATCTGAAGCATTAATACGTAAGGATGTATACAAATATGCTACATAGCGATGAACATTAGTAGGCTGTTTACTGCCCAACAGAGGGCGGCTTTAGTTAGTCACTCCTATAAGGTCAAGACGGAAGTATGTGTCGATGCGCTGGACACAAGGGAGTGCAAAGCACAAGCTGAAGGATGGCGGCATCCCCGAGTGCCCTGTGGTTCCAAACTCTTGAGTGTAAGCGTATAAGCAAGGAGTGGCTGCCAGCTGTCTCTCGGGCGTGATGTAGGAGGCTGTAGGGAGGCGTAAACCTCACTGGTTGTGTCACAAAATGCGACAAGTCTAAGCCATGCCCGTGTTGTGGGTGGAGCCTTACAGACGCAGAGTAGGGCAATTTTGCATTTATCCAGTAGGAAAGCCATGGCTACGTAGCGCCGCAAGGGTTTAGCAATGGACCCCACGTAGCCCAGTAGAGCCATCAGGGGGTCCGGGGCAACAGGGATCACCAACCAGGGGTGTGGAATTTATTAAAATATCTACTTGTCCAGTGGACAGGTTGCTTCTCAAATCTACTTGTCCTGTAAAAAGATCTACTTGTCCCTTTGGTGCCATGTAGTGTGGCGACAAATTATGGCAGCAATCTCATTATGTAAGTGCTCTGATAATAGCCTCTCTGATTATGCCAGGGCTACTACCATAGTAGGGCTTGAATACTTGCAGTTTCAATCCCTACTGTAGCAATTTCCTTATTTTGCCACCTTTCTGCAGATCTGCATACTGAGGCTGGAGGAAGCAGTAAGCAATAGTTCTAGGGCTGGAATGCCTTTGAGTCTGCAAACCTACTAACCTGCATGTTTTAAAGATTTTTACCAGCTTCTCTCTAATATTTTCCCATAATAAGAAAGGTTGGACATTTACTCCTGACAATGGCAGAATTAGAACTTCTTCCAGGGTTGGGAAGAAAGTGGCTGGAGGGAAAATGAACTTGCAAATGCTCAATAGATTTTTACATGAGCAAATCTACACATCGTATTTACCCATGCTAAAATACAGTTCACAAATATTTTATAGGGTACGACATATACCATGGGTGCACTTTTGTGACTTTCTTTAAGAATTTGGGGCCACATGTAGGTAGGTTCAGATTTGCGACCTGCAAATTGCGAGTCACAAATCCGAATGTAGGATGGTGTCCCTGACACCATCTGTGATTCGCAAGGGCTTCGCAAATGCCCACCTCATGAATAATCATGAGGTGGGTCGCAATTTGCGACCCCCTCGCGAATGGCGGCCCTCACAGGGATGGTGGCCTGCTGGAGACAGCAGACCACCATGTCTGTGACTGCTTTTCAATAAAGCAGTTTTTTTTTTGTAATGCAGCCCGTTTTCCTTAAAGGAAAACGAGATGCATAACAAAAATGAAAAATGAAACGTTTTTGTTTCATTTTTTCAGAGCAGGCAGTGGTCCTCAGGACCACTGCCTGCTCTGAAAAAATGTTTACAGTGACATTCACATTGGGGAAGGGGTCCCATGGGGATCCCTTCCCTTTTGCGAAAGTGTTAGCACCCATTTGAAATGGGTGCAAACTGCGATTGGTTTGCGCCCGCGTTCGCGGTCACAAAACAATCCTACATTGCACTGCGAGTCGCAATTAGGAAGGGAACACCCCTTACTAATTGCGAGTCGCAAACCCGTTTTGCGATTCGGTAACCAGGTTACCGAATCGCAAAACTGGGTTTGTGCATCGCAGTGTGCTTTTTGCATGTCGCAAACAGCGAAAGTCGCTGTTTGCGACATGCAAAAAGCTACCTACATGTGGGTCATGGTCCCTAATTAGGTCTGGTGTTAACAAAGACATTTTGTTTTTATTAAACTTCTATTTCTCTCTCTTTCGGCCGGCTTTACTGTGAGTGATCGCATTCTGCTCTTCCACAAGGAGCATATTGTCACACAAAGTAGTTTTGTTCAGTGTCAGGTACTACAGTGGCAATCAGTGACGTAACTAAACTGGAGGGTGCCCCTTTGTAAAGAACATGGAGGAGCCCCCTCTCCAGACTCACTCAGGGCAGGTGCTGTGCTGAAGGGGCCCCCTGGAGGGCGGCTGCGGGGCCTTTGTTATGCCGCTGGTGTGCTTTTAGAGAGTTCAAAAACTTTTTTTGGGGGGGGGTTTGCCAGTGTTTGTTACAATGTTGAGGGCCTGGTAGCTCCCACAACAATAAAGTGTTACAAAAGCCATGTCAAAACAAGACACGCATTGATGAAACTAAAAAACTTATAAAAATATGTCAGATCAGTTGGCTTTGTCAGTGTTTGTTTATTTTCATGCTTCCCATAATCGTGTTGAAAATGGTTACACTGATTTTCCATTAGAAATATTTTTGGGAAATACTAGCATGCATCAACACATTTTACTAAATGACACTTCATTTGCATATAATCAGAGAGCATTCTGGGAGCATTATACTTAGCCTCATAGCCTAAACTTTTCAAACATGTACATACACGTTTTTTTTTTGGGGGTACTGGAACCAACGTCAGTAGTGAAGTGTGACCTTAAAACATTTATTTACAGCACTCACCCTAATAATGAAGGCTTTCAAATAATGAACCATAAATACAAGTTTGAACAGCATTATCTTTTGGAAACACATTACCTCAACTGCAGAGAGTTCCACTCTCTGTAATCAGGCAGCCAAAGGGTTTGTGCTGCAGGGGGTTGGGCCTACTTGTCCCAAGGACAAAGTAAACATAAAAACTTGTTGCCCTTGACCCCAAACAAGATGTCCCGGGCGTCGGGCGATAGGAATTCCACATCCCTGCCAACATTCCCAAGAGGATAGTGAAAACCTCTCTCCAGTATGTAGACACCCAGTCACATGTCCATGTCTTGTGGATAAAGTTGGCGTTTTTAGCAGCACATTTCAAATAAGTGGAGGGTCACGTGGGATCAAATATAGCCAGGGCACTGGGTGTCATATCAATTCTACAAAGGAATTTATAATGAAGAAGCTTGTGCCTGTGGTTGGGGGAAACTGTACGAGCCTGGGAGCAGCAAGCATACCACACTTTGTTGGATAGTGGATGCGTCCTGAACTGGAAGAAGAGTTGTGTGTAAGTGGGAACCATGGGTTATCCTCCAAGGAGAGGGCTGATGAGTATAGCAAGGGGCACGCCAGCAGGTGTACCAAAACGACACCACGCACAGCAAGCTGTGGCTAGGGGCTGAATGTCCGTGGGGTTGAGGAGAACACCAGACGGGAGTAGAGACTGCAGATGGATGAGAAACACTTGATCTGTCTCTGGGATGGTATTTGGCAGTCACAGATCGGAGTAGTACCATTAGTATGCATAATGGCACTGTAAGGTTAGGTAGTATAATTGAAAATGTGGAACACCAAAACCTCCACGCTTATACAGAAGTGTCAGTATCTCCCAGCGAACGTGTGGGCGTCTACCTGCCCATATCATTCGGATCAAGGAGTTCCGAAGTGTTGTGAAGAAGCAGTTAGTGAGGGGTATCGGAATGTTAACAAACAAATACAGAAAGCGTGGGAGTACTACCATTTTGATCAACACTATGCGGCCTGCCGTAGACAAGGGGAGGCGGATCTAACGTTCTATCTGAGTGTTTAAGTTATCAAGCACAGGGCCATAATTGAGGCAAAATATTTGATCATGGTCTCTGTGGTTATAGATGCCCAAGTACTTGACCCAGTCTTCGCAGTTAAAGGGGGTAGTGAAGTTTGTGAGAGGAAACATTTCAGATTTGCTCCAGTTTATCTTTAGCCCTGAAAACCACCCAAATCGTGATATCTCCTGAAGCACTGGATCCATATTGGCCACATTGTGTCGGAAGAATAAAACAATGTTATCTGCATAGAAGGAGACCAGCAAAGGGCCTGTCTTGAATTGCAATCTCCTATGTGAATGTCTTTGTTGTAAATGGTGGACAAGATGGTCCATTGCAATTATGAAGGGGAGAAAGGGCAGCCCTGTCTCGTCCCCCTAGCAATAGGAAAGTGCGGCGTCAGTGCACCATTAAGGCGAAGCCGCGCAATCAGCGAGGACTATAGCAGCATTATCAGGGAGATGAAGCCGTGGGCATGCCCAGAATATGGATATGGCTTTCAAGAAAGGCCATTCCAGAGAATCTAAGGTGTTCTCTATGTCCGTAAGGGAAGTTGCCGCAGGGGTCTTAGGGGAGAGTTTGTGGAGAGTAGCAAAAACTGTATGAAGATTGATGGATGTAGATTTGTGGGGTACAAACCCCAATTGGGCTGGTGAGATAATCTCATCCGGGAACAGGGACAGTCGGGTAGGAAGGAGTTGTGCCAGGATTTTGTTGTCAACATTTTGAAAGGATAGGGGCCTATATGAGGTACAAAGTGTGGGGTCCTTATCTGTTTTTAGCAGCAGTATGATCATTGCTTCCCAGAGAGTGGGAGGTAGAATCCCAAGCCCCAAGGCTTCCTGGTATGTCGAGTAGGTGGGGGACCAAGAGGTCTTTGTAGGTTTTCTAGGAAATTCCGGTAAGTCCATCTGACCCGGTGTGCTGGAGCCATTCAGTGCGTCAGTGGCGAGCAGGACCTCCTCTACAGTAATCGGTTCACTAAGATATTGTTGCTGTGCAGAGCACAGCCACACCATAGCCACCTCATCGAGGTATTGTGAGGGCTTTGGAGTGCAATGTGGACTCCGGGCGGTATAGAGTTGAGTGTAGTAGTCAAGGAGCTGTGCCTGCACGTCAGAGGCCCCCAAGGCCATGGCACCATTCAGCAGCCACAGTTCTGGAATGTATGAGAGGGATCTAGGGGGGGAGGGTCAGAGGAGACAAGCCAGCGTGCGAACTGGTCTAGCGCCCTTATCATACCTACGTGTTCTGGCGTACTTGCCCAGGAATTTAGTTTCACGTTCTGCAGGTTCCCGGAACTCATCCATAAGGCGGGCTGTGCCTGTAAGGACGTGTGCGCAGCATCCCCCCGGTCCAAGTCTACAAGTGCTGTCTCCACCCACCCGGTGGCCCCACGAATAAAACACAAGATACCGGAGTGTTTAGATTTGACGATCCCTCTTGAGTAAGCTTTGAAGTCTTCCCACAGCACCACCTTAGAGGGCAATGTGGCCACATTAGTGGTGAACTATTCCATGATGGCTGTGCGGTGGTCTGAGCAGAAAGCATTGTTGTGTAGGGCAAAAGCGGGGAAGCTCCAGGGGCGCTCATGTAGTATATACATGGGATATAGAGCTCAAGACAGACAGAGAAATCGTCAGATAGAGTGCGTGGAAAGTGTGTGATGCAACCAATCCATAATAATACCGAGTGGGGCAATAGCCAGACCAGGTGTTGTGTGTGGCAGAATAGAAGGGGTAGGGTAGCGTTTTAGTGGTGAATAAGCACCAGGAGTCGCTCAGTGAGTGCACTTTGCTAATATGTTGGGAGTGTGGTTTGGTATTTGGGTGTGTGGACAGAGTGTCCAGTGTCGTGTCCTGAAGTAGATTAAAGTACCTCCAGTTATCAAGTGGTCAGCTGGTTCTCTGTCAAAGTGGGATTGAATTGTGCGACAGAAGTCAGGGTGTCAACATTAGGAGCATATATGTTAAATAGTGCAACCCAGGAGCCTGCCAAGATGGCCCTCACCAAAAGAGATTTGCCCTCCGGTCCGCAACAGTGTGCTGGTGATGGATGAGAGTACAAACCCCGTGGGAATAAGAGCTGTAGTTTGAGAAGTAGCAGTGGAGTCCCCATTGCTTAGCAAATGTACAATTGGAGATAGGTGGCATGTGGGTCTCTTGTAAGAAGTTGATCTTTGTGCTGTGTCGAGTCAAGTACTGCAGAACATGATTCCACTTACGTGGGTTATTGAGGGTATTGCAAAATAAGATTGCTACATCCAAGGTCGGTCGTGGTGTTGGTCGTGTGTCAAACATGTTGTTGATTAAGGGTAGCATGATAGCGTTGCATGTGTGTGCACATGTTGATATTAAAAAACAAACGAACAATACCAAAACTAGTGGTGTGGAAGCAATTGCACCCCCCCGCCCACACCTGGCAAAAAAGACAGGTGATGCCCAGAAGAAAACTAAACAACATAAACCCAATGTGTCGTATAACAAGGTGTCAACCACAGAGGGGTGACAATGCTACAGTGGATGGATACCATGTCCTATACATGTGTACAAAGCGTGGGTGCAGTAGAGGAGCCCCTGATAGGACAGTCTGATTGCGTGGAGCATCAGTCTCGCATAATGAGCGCCCCCAAATTGAGGAGTGATCTGACGTTGAGTGGTCCAGAGATGATCTGACGTATTTCTTGCAAAAGTCTACCACGTCAGCAGGCTTTATGAAAAAGTGTGCTTTGCCTTGGACATCAATGTGCAGCCTGGCGAGAGACAGCAGTATTTCTCAGATTCCTGAGAGCAGCCTTAGGATCTTGGAATTTCCTCCTCACTTCCTGCACCACCACGGTGTAATCAGGTTAGATGGAGATCGTGGTGTCTTGATATTGCAGGGGGGCCTTTTCAACGGTCAGGCGAAATGCTGTGTCACGGTCTCTGAAATTCAGAAGGCGGGCAATAATTAGACGTGCGGGGGCTGCAGGAACAGGACGCGCCATGGGCAACCAGTGGGCACGTTCAACGACAAATATGGATGTGAAGTTGGATCGGTTAAACAAGCCCGCAAGCAGATGCTCAATGAAAATATCCGAGCGCCCCGTATTCATTGATTCTGGAATCACAAGGATATGGCTATCGTTGCCACAACTTCGCAATTTGAGGTCCGCGTTTTTAATCGCAGCTGTGCACAAACGGGATTCTAAGACCTCCACTTTTCAGGTAATAGCCACAGTGACATCCTCTGTTTTAGATATCCGGTCCTCTGTGTGTTCCATCCGTGCATCTTTTTTGTCAAGGCGCCCGTCCATGCAATCAAGGCGAGCTGCTATGGTGTCAAGTCTAGCGTCTGTCGCTTTAAATCCAGTGCGTTGTTCCATCATGATCGTAGCAACATTATTTGCCGGATCAGTGTCTTCTCCTCCGCGAGCCTCCATCTCGGCCATCCTGGACTCCCCTTATTGCAGTTTTTGCTTTTGCATGTCAAAGGCGAATTTGCGCTGCTTGGGATCACCCTTTCCCATTATTTATTTGTCATTGGCATGGAGTGTACACTGGGTCTGTGTATAGTAGATATAATGAGCCAGGATGTAGGCCACAATTCAGACGCAGCGTGGCTGGGTGTCGAGAGGTGCGTTGCCGATTCCGCCACACCCGCCAGGCACCCAGAAGGCCAGTCAGGTCATTGGAGGAGCATAGTCATGCAGGTTCACGGGGCTCTGCCGAAAAAGAACTCCGATCTGGCAAGAGCTCTAACGCTAAGTGGCCATGGTGGTCTCTGGCATAGCCTTGCCCCCTAAACAGAAAATTATTAGTTCTGTTAGTGGAGGGTGGGAATCCAGGTAATGAGTGTGAATGGGTCAATGAGTTCCCACTTGTGTTCACAGATTAGTTGGGAAAATTAAAAGGATTCCAACTCCACAACATTCTAAAAGAGGGGACCTGATGTACAGTACACAGGGCATGTAAAGTCTTAATGAGTTTAAGAACAGAACGGAAGTCAGAGCTAGACCGCCGGGGCCAGGGTCGGCGGGAGCACCGCCAACAGGCTGGCGGTGCCCCGCAGG
Source organism: Pleurodeles waltl (assembly GCF_031143425.1). Classification (NCBI taxonomy): domain Eukaryota; kingdom Metazoa; phylum Chordata; class Amphibia; order Caudata; family Salamandridae; genus Pleurodeles; species Pleurodeles waltl. Next base: position 1,060,402,899 of record NC_090444.1, read on the forward strand.
GCATTCTGACCGCGGCGGTTTGGCCGCGGTCAGAACAGGAAAACCGGCGGTCTCCCGCCGGTTTTCTGCTGCCCTATGGAATGGGGATTCTGACACCCCATACCGCCATCCTGTTCCTGGCGGTTCGCCCGCCAGGAACAGGATGGCGGTATGGGGTGTCGTGGGGCCCCTGGGGGCCCCTGCAGTGCCCATGCCAATGGCATGGGCACTGCAGGGGCCCCCGTAAGAGGGCCCCACAAAGAATTTCAGTGTCTGCCTAGCAGACACTGAAATTCGCGACGGGTGCAACTGCACCCGTCGCACCTTCCCACTCCGCCGGCTCCATTCGGAGCCGGCTTCCTCGTGGGAAGGGGTTTCCCGCTGGGCTGGCGGGCGGCCTTCTGGCGGTCGCCCGCCAGCCCAGCGGGAAACACAGAATCACCGCAGCGGTCTTTAGACCGCGGAGCGGTGTTCTGTCGGGGGAACTCTGGCGGGCGGCCTCCGCCGCCCGCCAGAGTTAGAATGACCCCCTATGTACTTTGGGTATTAATGAACCAATCAAAGGTTCAGAATAGTTTGTTCGGTAGTCCTGGCCTGAAAATCAGATAAGTCTCTGAGATTTTGTGTTGACTTGCTTGATTCGAATCTAAACATTTGTGTTGATCGCCAGATGTTAACCAACATCAATGAAATGTTGTTTACACTAAAAGAAGCTGAATTTTTCTTAACCAACGTTTCCAATAGTTTTTCTTCCATGTATGCATCAACAGAATGTTTGCGTGCACACCTTTCTAGCTTCTGTGCACAGCTGATTGATCAGATGTCCAACTGGGAAAATTTACTAGCTAGCACTCGAAGGTTGATACCAAGAATTGGCAATGTCTGTAGGTCTGGCTTATAAATGAAAGTGCCTCCTTAGTCTTTGATGGGTTAAGGCACAGAGTAAGCCACCAACACATGCATACTGTTTCGTATCCTTGCACTAATGCATCCATTCATCACTAACTCACTCTTAACTCAGCCATGTACACAGACACAATAAAATGCATGCACAAACCAAGCAGCATGTCCAAGATAAATAAAAAGCATAGAAGTAGAAAAAAAGAAAACATGCTAATGCCTAAGAATGACAGATATGTGCTTGCAAAGATAAAAATAAACAAGCAGCAGGTGGCGATATTGCAATGGTACTGTCTGGTGGCTTAGTGGACTAAGGGCCTGTGTTTGACCTCATAGTCACAGGTTCAAATCCTGGCGGGTCCACTCAGCCTTTCATCCAAAATTCTGAGGTCGATAAAATGAGTACTATTGAGTTGGGTAACAATAAACATCTGTTATTTAGCGCCAGGAGGCCTATGGTGAATGTGCGCTTTACAAATACACGTTATGTTATGTTAAGTTACTGTACATAATATATTGTTTTTTTATTGCTCCATCTGACTGCCACGTTTATAACCAACATGTTGCCATCCTGCAATGTTAAAAACAATTAAACCCTATGGACAGCATTATTCCATGGTGGTCAGGTGGGTGTAGATGCAGTGGCTGTACATGTTGCGGTACACTGCAGTTTCGAGCTGCAAGCAAGCAGTCAGTTAGCACTGTCTTTTGAGGTGTAGCATGCTTTATTCATGAAAATAAAAAGAGAAGAAAATAAATGAAAATGGAAAACTAAATGACTGGCCCACTAGCCTTGACAATGAAGTACACTCATTTTCTGGTAGCTGTGCACATGTGATCAGACAAGAGAGTTAATTGACGGAAGTGGTATATATACCACTGGTTGATATAGCAGTGTTGCAATCAAGCCTGTCAGACCTTCCAAAGAGATTACAGGAAGATGTATTACAGTGCATATCTTCTACCCCTAAGGTTTGTCAAAGGGATAAAAAACACAGAGGGGGTCATTACAACATTGGCGGTAAAAGCCGCTTACCGCCGTGCAGAAGACCGCCAACACACCACCGTGGAATACCGCCACTGCCATTATGACCCACAGCTCGGAATCCTCCAAAATCTAGACACCCACACAAGTCCGCCACACCAAAGGTCAGTGATAAACTGGTGATAACAAAACCGTCACGCCAACAGGAATACGCCCACACTATCACGATGCAAGAATCCACGCAGCGGTCTTTCAACCGCGGTATTCCATTGGCGGTACACACTGCCGCGCTCAAAATACACACACATCTACAAAACACAACCACATTGGACAATTCCAAATACACACACCTGATACACATACACACACCACACCCACACACCCAATACACTATAAAACACACACCCACATCACCCACAAACCCTTACGACAACATTTGCGACAGAAGGCCAGAGAGAGACACCACCAGAAAGAACAATAGCATCCACAGGCACTCAACATCATCACTCACACAACATCCATGCACCTCACACAACACACATCTAAATATCACCCCACACATCACAACACACACCACCCCACACATCACCCACACCACCCCATCTAACCGCAAAGACACCCCAGGTTTTAAGAGGAGAAGCTCAGGGTCATGGTGGAGGAAATCATTCGGGTAGAGCCACAGCTATTCAGATCACAGGTGCAGCACACCACCATAGCTAGGAAGATGGAGCTATGGCGAAGAGTCGTGGCCAGGGTCAACGCAGTGGAATAGCACCCAAGAACTAGTGATGACATCAGGAAGAGGTGGAACGACCTACGGGGGAAGGTGCGTTCTGTGGTCTCAAGACACCAGATTGCGGTTCAGAGGACTGGCGGCAGACCCCCACCTTCTCCCCCAGAACTCACTACATGGGAGGAGCAGGTCTTGGCTATACTGCATCCTGAGGGCCTCGCAGGAGTAGCTCGAGGAATGGACTCTGGTAAGTCAAACCTTTAACTACTTCATCCCCCACCCATCTGCATGCTATCACATACCCTCACCCTCACCCCCATCACTCCAACTCCTCACATATGTCCCAATATCACAAACCACACATCCCAAACCCAAGGCCCTGCATGTAACACCAAAGCATGGACACCCATCACCAAAGCATGTCCACTGCACATACCACTACACCCCCCCTAAACCATTATCACACAAGGTCCCACACAAGAATGGAAGCACTGGGGTACAGGGTCACCCACCTATTGCACACCATTGCACACACAGATGCAATAATCATGGTTTTACACCCCTGCAGGACCCCTACCCAACTTCACCAGACAGGAGGGTCCAGACATGTCCACTCCACCCACAGAAGAGGCCCACAGTGATGACTGCAGCTCTGTCTAACTGGATCTAGATGACCAGCCCGGCCCATCTGGGACCTCGGGACAGTCGGTTCCCCTCACACTGGCACAGGCCACTACAGAGCTTGCCCCCTCTGGAAACACCAGCACAGCACCCACCCAGCGGGCCCATACCTCTGTCCCCAGGACACGTCAAGCAGCAGTGTGTCCACCACTACAGGGAACCCAGGCTAACCCACCACCCCAACACCACCAGGGACCTGGGGGCAGTGGTAGTGGGCACACAGTTCAGGGGACAGAGGCCCAGGGAAACAGGGGAACTGGGAGGGATGCTGTGCGACAGGGGGAGGACAGGCCCAGGGAACCCACTCTCCACGAGGCCCTCTCCAACATCATGGGAGCCTACCACCATTCCCAGGAGACAATGGCAACGGTACTGGCCAAGTTTCAGTAGACCCAGCGGCTGCAGGAGGAACAGTATTTGGGGTTCAGGGAGGAACTCAAATCCATCAATTCCACCCTAGGCACCATTGTAGGGGTGCTGAAGGAATTCGTCAACACCATGAGGGACACTAGCCACTGCCCACCGCCGGCGCTAGTGGACAGGAGGCACCGCCACAGGACCCCGATACCAGCACCCCACCCCCTGCAGATGGAGAACCACCCTGCATGCGGTCCCTGAGATCCAGGACAAAGACAGAGAACAATGCCAAGACCCCCGCCAAGAAATGAGACCACCATGATTGTCATCCTTCTGTCCCACTTTGTCACCCTGTCCACCCATCAACTGCCCCAGCTCCACTTCCTATGCCCCTTTGGACACTGCACCTGTGAGACTAATAGACTGGACTCTGCCATGGACATTCCTCCACCATCTCCCCTGACCATTTTGCAACCCCCTCCACTATTTAGCACTTAAATAAACACCCTTAAATCACAAAACAATCTGGAGTCAGTCTGTGCTTTCGAAAATGTGTATTATCAATAACAGTGGCAAAATGCTATATCCAATGTAATGTCAACATACCTATGTCACACAGCTCTAGTCCATGCGGAAACAAAGCAGAGGTCACACAGTGGGACCCACATCTGTGAAATCGAAAGGGAAAGTGACAACTCAGTGTCCATACACTGGGTGAAAATGACAGACAGATGAGAGGTAGAAGAATTAAATCAGATGTAGCAGGCAGTGTTGTCTTCTTACTTGTGTCTCACTGGAAGTATTGCTGGATCACCGTGTTCCTGTTGTCTATGTCCTCTTCTTCTGCTTCCTCGTCTTCACTGTCCACAGGCTCCACAGCTGGCACAACACCTCCATCTGGACCATCCATCTGCAGAAAAGGCAGCTGTCGTCGCAAAGCAAAGTTGGGAAGCATACAGCAGGCCACGATGATCTGGCACACCTTCTTTAGTAGAATACGGAACCACCTGTCATATGGAGGCACCTGAACCTGGCCTTCAGGAGGCCGAAGGTCTTCTCTATAATCCTCCTAGTCCGGCCATGGTCCTCATTGTAGCGTTCCTCTGCCCTTGTCCTGGGATTCGTCACTGGGGTCAGTAGCCATGACAGGTTGGGGTAACCAGAGTCACCTGCAAATGGCGAGGGACAACTGTTAGACACACACTAACTCTTAGGGGCATCCCCAGACCCAGACACCTAGTCACACTGTATTGGGTCCATGTCCTCACCTAATAGCCACACACAGTACCTCTGGAGTTGCCCCATCACATAAGGGATGCTGCTATTCCGCAGAATGTAGGCGTCATGCACTGAGCCAGGAAATTTGGCATTCACATGGGAGATGTACTGGTCGGCCAAACACACCATCTGCACATTCATAGAATGGTAACTCTTCTGGTTTCGGTACACCTGTTAACTCCTGCGGTGGGGTACCAAGGCTACATGTGTCCCATCAATGGCACCTATGACGTTGGGGATATGTCCCAGGGCATAGAAGTCACCTTTCACTGTAGGCAAATCCTCCACCTGAGGGAAAACGATGTAGCTGCGCATGTGTTTCAGGAGGGCAGACAACATTCTGGACAACACGTTGGAGAGCATAGGCTGGGACATCCCTGATGCTATGGCCACTGTCGTCTTAAAAGACCCACTTGCCAGGAAATGGAGTACTGACAGCACCTGCACTAGAGGGGGGATTCCTGTGGGATGGCAGATAGCTGAAATCAGGTCTGGCTCCAACTGGGCACACAGTTCCAGGATTGTGGTACGAACAAGTCTGTAGGTGATAATTACATGTCGCTCCTCCATTGTCGACAGGTCCACCAGCGGTCTGTACACCGGAGGATGCCGCCATCTCCTCTCATGCCCCAGCGGACGGTGCCTATGGAGGAGAACAGCGAGCAGAGAGTCAACCAACTCTGAGGTACGTAAACACAACTTAATTGGAAAATGTTTTTAAATCGACATATGACTGTATTAGTGTTTAAGCAAGGCCTAGCTATGTGTGACGCAGTCAAAAATAATGCCATGTGGCCCCCTGAAATGGCGGCTGCCTGACCTGTAATGTGGGACAAGGGGATATGAGGTAACTGCGCTGGCATTGTACACCGTTGCGGTAGGCAATCGATGACCGCAGCGCAATCCTGCATTGGTTAACATTGGACCCTATGGGTCCCAGGAGCCAATGACGATGTACGCCGGCGGTGACGTTACTCACCGCCGTGGACGTCACTGCCATTTTCTCTCTGTTCACTCACTTGATACCTGATCTTCGACAGGAGAGGACCTACACTGCAAGTGCTGCTGTGACCTCAATCTGGAAGAGACAATGGCTCGTGTGTCTGGGGAAAGGGCCCCTGCCTTCAGCACAGAGAAGTTGGAGAAACTAGTGGATGGGTTCCTCCCCCAGTACACGCTACTCTACGGTCCTCCAGACAAACAGGTGAGTACACTGTGAGCATGCTGTATGGGCAATGCCTGTTTGGTGTGGTGTGGATGAAAGATAGGGGGGGAGAATGAGGGGTGCATGAAACGACGGTGAGTGCATGTGCGTCATGGCAAGGGTAGGGATGCTGGCCAATGACTGTGACAGTGCGGACGGTTATATCTTCTCCTTTTCCCCTGTACTATTCCTGTAGGTCAGCGCCCACCAGAAGAAGGATATTTGGCGTGCCATCGCCAAGGAAGTTCGGACCCTGAGGGTCTACCACAGTCGAAGCACCCACTGCCGGAAAAGATAGCAGGACATTCGCCACTGGAGCAAGAAGACGGCAGAGGCCCAGCAGGGGATGGCCTCCCAACGTGGGAGGGGTGCCTGTCGCACCATGACCCCCCTGATGTTCCGGATCCTGGCTGTGGCGTACCCGGAGTTGGATGGGCGCTTGAGGGCATCACAGCAGCCACAAGGGGGTGGTGAGTACACTCTCATTCAGCTGATTCAGCGCGCATTGTAGTTGTCTGGGTGGGGGAGGTGGGCTGTGGGTTCCCCTAGGCCAGGGCAAGTTTAGTAGGCAAGGTCCCTTCTTAAGGCAGGCCCTGTGGCACCCCACCCCACTTGTGTACAGAGCCAACTACACCTAGTCAGGCTTCTGTGACTTCCATGTGTGCAGCAAACGGGCATAGCCTTGTAACCCATGTCCCTGTGATTGATTAGGGAACTCCAAGTGCATGGCGTAGTGCAGGGGGCTTCTGTGTCTGTAGTGTCCGCAAACTATAGCGGTATTGGATGCACTCAACATGTCTTTCTTCTGTCTCCCCCCCCCCCCCCCTTTTTGTGGTCTCCCTGTGCTTGTGTGCATTAGTATCATCAGGCGGAGGAGCAGTGGCACCGTAGCAGGAGGGAGCTGCATCCCACATGGCCCTGGAGGGCGACACAAAGGAGTCAGAAGCCACCAGTGGGACGGAGGGCGAGGAGGGCTCCACAGCAGGGACAGGAGCTGAGACCAGCGACACGGACTCCTCCTCTGATGGGAGCTCCCTAGTGGTGGCAGGCCCCTCTGTGCCCCTCGCATCTACAGGTACAGCCGCCACCCCCCCTACCAGCACTGCCCTCCCAGCAGCCCCTCAGCGTTTGCCCTGTGGCCGCTCACACAGGAGGGTGGGCATCTCCTTCGCCCCAGGCACCTCAGGCTCTGCCCCAGTCAGCCCTGCTGCCCTCAGTGAGGAGGCCATTGACCTCCTCAGGTCCCTCACTGTTGGGCAGTCTACCATTTTGAATGCCATCCAGGGTGTAGAGAGGCAGTTGCAACAGACCAATGCATACCTGGAGGGCATTCGTTCTGGTCAGGCAGCCCATCAGCGAGCTTTTCAGACTCTGGCCTCAGCACTGATGGCAGCCATTGTCCCTGTCTCTAGCCTCCCCCCTCCAACTTCCTCTACCCAGACCCAAACCCCTGTACCTCAGCCTATCCCAAGCACCATCAGACCAGCATGCACACATGTCAACACACAAGGGAAGCTCAGCCAAACATAAGCACCACACATCCCACAGGCACTCACGCCGCCATCATCATACACATGCAGACATACCAACAGCCACTGCCTCCACTGTGTCCCCCTCCTCCCTCCCTGTCTCGTCTCCACTCACACCTGCATGCACTACATCGTCACCCACTACCTCCATCACCAGCACACCCACCACCACACCCCGCTCACATGCAGTCACCACCCCCACTACCATTCACACATCCCCTGTGTCCTCTCCCAGTGTGTCTGTGAGACCACAGCCATCCACCTCACGACAGCCTCCAGCCCATGCACCTTCACCCAAAGTCACCAAACGTACACCTCCTACAACTACTACCTCTTCCTCCACTCCCAAACCCCCTCCATCTACCCGTCCCAGTGTGTCCAAAAAACCTTTCCTGTCCAACCTTGACCTCTTCCTCCCACCTCCCCCACCCCTTCAGTCTCCTAGGGCCCGCCTCTCCAGGTCCCAACCCAGCGCCTCAGCCACAACATCTGCTGGAACAGTGGTGTCAGTAGTAACAGGCGTCTGGAGTGCACCAGGCAGCAGGGCAGTCAGTGTGCCAAGGAGCCAGAGCACGGACAGTCCTCCACCTCGAAAGCACAAAAAGTTGGCCAGTGCCCGGCGGGAGAGAGGAAAAAAATCTTCCACCAAAGCCTCTCCCAGGGGTACAGTTGGGAGTGTGGAGACAGCTGCGCCACCATCCAAGGTGGGGAAGGGGCACAGTAAAACAGGCAAGTCTGGGAAAACCTGCACAGTGGACAAGACCGCCACAAGCACCACTGCCAAGACACCGACGAAGCAAGCACCGCTGCCAAGGACACCGCCGCCACAAGCACCGCTGCTAAGGACACCGCCGCCGCCAGCACCGCTGCCAAGGACACTGCCGCCACCAACACTGCTGAACAGGACACCACCGCCACCAGCACAGATGAAGAGGGCACCGCCGCCACCAGCACTGCTGAACAGGACACCACCGCAACAAGCACCGCAGGCCAGTGAGCGTCGAAGATTCTGACCCTACTGAAGCCGCCACAAGCAGGATGAAGCACTCTGGGCACAAAGCCCCCTCCAGAACCAGTGGAGAAAGGCATCCACTACCTCAGTCCTTGGCCGGATGAAGCACTCTGGGCACAAAGCCCCCTCCAGAACCAGTGGAGATTCACATCCACTACCTCAGTCCTTGGCAGGATTAAGCACTCTGGGCACTAAGCCCCCTCCAGAACCAGTGGAGATTCACATCCACTACCTCAGTCCTTGGCAGGATGAAGCACTCTGGGCACAAAGCCCCCTTCAGAACCAGTGGAGATTCACATCCACTACCTCAGTCCTTGGCAGGATGAAGCACTCTGGGCACTAATCCCCCTCCAGAACCAGTGCAGATTCACATCCACTACCTCAATCAATCAAATTGTTTTATAAAGCGTGCTACTCACCCGTGAAGGTCTCAAGGCGCTTGGGAGGGGGTGGGGGGCAGGAGGATCACTGTTCAAACAGCCATGTCTTGAGGTTCTTTCTGAAGAGCAGGAGGTCTTTGGTTTTGCCGAGGTTGGTGGGCAGGGATTTCCAGGTTTTGGGGGCGAGGTAGGAGAAGGACCTGCCTCCTGTGGTGGTGTGTTGGATACGGGGGACTGTGGCTAGGGCGAGGTTGGCTGATCGGAGGTTGCGGGTGGAAGTGTGAAAGTTCACTCTTTCTTTGAGGTATGTAGGGCCGGTGTTGTGGAGGGATTTGTGTGCGTAGATGAGGATCTTGAATGTGATTCTCTTGTTTATGGGGAGCCAGTGAAGGGTTTTGAGGTGTGGTGAGATTCGTTCGTGGCGGGGGAGGCCAAGGACGAGGCGCGCAGCTATGTTATGGATTCTCTGGAGTTTGCGTGTGAGTTTGAGTGTGGTGCCCGCGTAGAGGGCGTTACCGTAGTCTAGTCTGCTGCTGATTAGTGCATGGGTGACTGTCTTCCTGGTCTCTGGGGGAATCCATTTGAAGGATTTTTTTAGAGCGCGGAGTGTGAGGAAGCAGGAGGAGGTAAGAGCATTGATTTGCTGTGTCATGGAGAGGGAGGGGTCCAGGATGATGCCGAGGTTGCGTGTGTGGTTTGCGGGGCTGGGTGCGGGTCCTAGGGCGGTGGGCCACCAGGATTCGTCCCATATGGTTTTGTTGGGGCCGAAGATGATGATCTCGGTTTTGTTGGAGTTAAGCTTGAGGTGGTTAGTTGTCATCCAGTTGGCGGTGTCGAGGAGAGCTGCGTGTAGGTTGGTCATGTAAATGTTGAAGAGTGTGGGGTTGAGAGAGGACCCTTGGGGAACTCCACAGATGATCTTGGTGGTGGTGGCGGGAAAGGTGGGAGGCGGACTATCTGGGTCCGGTCAGTGAGGAGGTGAGCCAGTCTAAGGCTTTGTGGTGAATTCCTATGTTGTGGAGGCGTGTGCGGAGTGTGTGGTGGCAGACAGTGTCAAAGGCTGCGGAGAGGTCCAGGAGGATGAGTGCGACGGTCTCGCCTTTGTCGACTTTGGTCCTAATGTCAGTGCATGAGAGGAGGGCGGTTTCCGTGCTGTGGTTCTTGCGGAACCCGGATTGAGAAGGGTCAAGAGTGTTGTTTTCTTCAAGGTAGTTGGATAGGTGGGTGTTGACTAGTTTCTCGGCGAACTTGGCGGGGAAGGAGAGGAGGGAGATGGGGCGATAGCTGGAGAGGATCTCTGGGTCGGCTTTGTTTTTTTTTAGGAGAGCAGTGATTTCCGCGTGCTTCCAGGGGTCTGGGTAGGTGTCGGAGTCAAAGGAGGAGTTGATTATGTTGCGGAATATGGGGGCGATGGTTGGGCTGGCTTTGTTGTAGATGCGATGTGGGCAGGGATCGGGGGGATCCGGAGCGGATGGAGTTCATGGTTTTTTCGGTTTCTTCGTGTGGGGTGGGGGCCCAGGTGGTGAGTGTGGTGGGGGGATTATGAGTGGGGGTTGAGTTGGGTGAGTGAGGGGTGGGTGTGGTATGAAGCTGTTGTGGATGTCCAGGATTTTGTGGTGGAAGTGGCTGGAGAGTGCGTCACATAGGGGCTGTGTGTGTGAAGGGTCTATGTTGCTGGCTTTGGGTTTGGCTAGTTCATTAATGATGGTGAAGAGTTCTTTGCTGTTTTGAGAGTTGTTGTCAAGGGGTGTCTTGTAGTGGTCTCTTTTGGCGGTGCGTATGAGTTGATGATGGTTGCGAATGGTGGCTTTAAGGGTGGAGAAGTTGGTTGTAGAGGGTTCTTGTCGCCATATTTTCTCCGCTTGGGGGCATTTGTGCTTGGAGTTCGGGTGAACCATGGGGCGTTCTTGATGTTGCGGGTGGCGATGTGTTTTCTGAGGGGGGCTAGTTTGTCTGCGCAGGTGGTGATCCATTTTGAGAGGTTGTGGGCTCCTGTGTTGGGGTCGTTGGTGTGGGGGGGGTTGTGAGTCAGTTGGGAGTTCAGGCATTCTATGGGGCTATTGTCCCACCTGCGGTAGGGTGTGGTGTGTTGATGGTGGTGTGCGGGGGGTTTTGCGAAGGAGAAGTGGATGCAGTGGTGGCCAGTCCAGAGGAGTTCGGTGGTGTGGGTGTAGACTATGTGTTGGCTTGAGGTAAAAATTGCGTCGAGCGTGTGTCCTGCTGAGTGGGTGGGTGCGGTGACCAGTTGTTTGAGTCCGAGGTTGGTGAGGTTGTCTATGAGGGATGAAGAGTTGTGGTCTTCTAGGTTCTCCAAGTGAAAGTTGAAATCACCGGGAAGGATGTAGTCTGTGGAGGTGAGGGTGTGCGAGCTGATGGTGTCAGCGATGGTGTCGCAGAAGGCGGTGCGTGGTCCTGGTGGTCTGTAGATTAGTGTACCTCTGAGGGTGGAGTTGTTGTTAATGTGGATTAGGAAGTGCATGTGTTCTGTGTTGTCAATAGTGTCTTGGGAGCTGGTGGTGACTTTGATGGTGTCCCTTTGTAGGATGGCTATGCCACCCCCTGGCCTGTTGAGGCAGTCTTTGCGTTGGAGTTTGTATCCCTTGGGGATGGCAATGGCTTTGTTGGGTTCTGAGGAGGGGTTGGCCCAGGTTTCCGTGAGGAAGGCAATGTCGGGTGATTGTGATGTGATGAGGTCCCAGAGTTCTATGGCATGTTTGTGAAGGGAGCGGGTTTTGAGGAGCAGGCAGTTGAGGCTGTTGTGGTGGGTGGTGTTGGTGTGGTGCATGAGGGTGTTGTTGCGGGGTGTGTTCTGGTTGTGGTGTTGAAGTAAGCCTCAGCAAAGCTTACTAGTGCAAGGGGTTCACCCTTCTCTGCACAAAGTACTCAGACCATATAGGAAGAAGTTGGCACAGAAACTGAAATAAAAGACAAAGTTTATTAACCTCATGAGGTGGTACTACAGTTCAAAAAGCACCCTTCGGTAATGTTTGAAGTAGCACACTGAACTGAGAGAGCATGGTCCTTTTATACCCTCAGGAATTGGTGGTACAATTATAGAAGCAAGACTTCTATACATATAAGGTCATGTGGAAATGCACAGTCGACAGGTAGGAGGGGCTAACAGTTTTCAAGCACTAACAGCTGCAGACCTTACTGGGCATGTGCGAAAGTGGGAGATGCTAAATATAACTTGTCACTAGGCAGATTTTCAAGAGTAGTTAACAGAAAGGTAGGACAGAGCACATGGTGAGCACATGGCAGCATGTGGCAGAGAAAATGGCTGCCATGAATACAAAATGGATTCCGCGAAATGTTCACAATAGTTACTAAATACAAGATGTCTTCTGCTAATGCTTAATCTAATCGCTGCTAAACTACAACAGTGGGGTGGTGTGCTGCCAGGCTGGTTGGTGGGCGTGGGGACAGAGCAGGTGTGTTTTGAGTTGGGGGTGTTGTGTGAGTTTTCTGTGGGGTCGCTGTGGTTGGTGTGTGGTGTGGGGGAGGAGGAGCAGGAAAAATGACAGGTGTGGCAAGTGAAGGGGGCCATGAGTGTGTGTGGGGCTGGAAAGGGTGCAGGTGGGGCGACGGCCTGGGTTGAGTGAGTGGAGGATGAGGGGGGAGTAGGCTTGTCTGCAAGGGCCAGGGGGACTGGCGCTGGGCGTGGTCTTGGCCCAGATGGGTGCAGATGGGCTTGCCTTTGGCGCGCCACCGGCTCGACTGCGCCATGGCTTCCATAAATGGGGGGGGAGGGAGTGGCAGCTGGGAGGAGGGAGAGTTGGACAAATGGGAAGGCTTGGGGGGGAGGGGCCGCAGGGGCTGGGGAAGCTGAGAGGAACAATGGGAGCGGAACAGTGAGGTGGAGGCGGGAGGGGCCGTAGGGGATGCAGCGTCTGGGGAAGCTGAGAGGAACAAAGGGAACGGAACGGTGAGGTGGAGGGGACGCAGCGGCTGGGGAAGCTGAGAGGAACAAAGGGAACGGAACGGTGAGGTGGAGGGGACGCAGTGGCTGGGGAAGCTAAGAGGAACAAAGGGAACAGAACGGTGAGGTGGAGGGGGGAGGTGGGAGGGGCCGCAGGGGTCGCAGCGGCTTTGGAAGCTGAGAGGAACAAAGGGAACGGAACGGTGAGGTGGAGGGGACGCAGGGGACGCAGCGGCTGGGGGAGCTGAGAGTAACAAAGGGAACGGAACGGTGAGGAGGTGGCGCTGGGTGGTGGAGCGGGGAGTGACCTGCCTGCCAAGGAACTACCTCAGTCCTTGGCAGGATGAAGCACTCTGGGCACTAAGCCCCCTCCAGAACCAGTGGAGAAAGGCATCCACTACCTCTGTCCTTGGCAGGATGAAGCACTCTGGGCACAAAGCCCCCTCCAGAACCAGTGGAGAAAGGCATCCACTACCTCTGTCCTTGGCAGGATGAAGCACTCTGGGCACTAAGCCCCCTCCAGAACCAGTGGAGAAAGGCATCCACTACCTCTGTCCTTGGCAGGATGAAGCACTCTGGGCACTAAGCCCCCTCCAGAACCAGTGGAGAAAGACATCCACTACCTCTGTCTTTGGCAGGATGAAGCACTCTGGGCACAAAGCCCCCTCCAGAACCAGTGGAGAAAGGCATCCACTACCTCTGTCCTTGGCAGGATGAAGCACTCTGGGCACAAAGCCCCCTCCAGAACCAGTGGAGAAAGACATCCACTTGAGAGACTGTGGCATTGCACTCCCCAGGATGCAGTAGTGGGAAAACCACCCACTGGAGAGACTTGAGAGACTGTGGCTTTGCACTCCCCAGGATGCAGCAGTGGGCAAACCACCCACTGGAGAGACTTGAGAGACTGTGGCTTTGCACTCCCCAAGATGCAGCAGTGGGCAAACCACCCACTGGAGAGACTTGAGAGACTGTGGCTTTGCACTCCCCAGGATGCAGCAGTGGGCAAAACACCCACTGGAGATACTTGAGAGACTGTGGCTTTGCACTCCCCAGGATACATCAATGGGCATGGAGCCCCCTCGTGGATCTGGTGTCGTGCACTCATCCGGCTGAGGTGCCCCTCCTTCCCTTCCACCTGAGGTGTTTGTTGTATTTCTATCTGATGCCCCAGCAGTGTTCTCTCCGTTTTGATCGGGTATTGAGTGTGGGCCTCGCCCATGCATTTTGGGCCCAGTGGTCCACGGACTATGATGGTGGAATACCTTGGACGTGTATTCTTGGTGTATATATTTGTTTCTAGTGTAAATATATGTATATGAATGTGTATATTTTTGATTACTGTTTTTAAATAGATTACAAACGTTCGACTCATTTCCTTTTGTCCTTGCATTCTTCCAGGGGGAGTTGGGGGTTGTTAATATAATGTATCAACATGTACTTGTGTGTGTGTTGTAGTGGGTGAGGGTGGGGGTGGGAGTGTTGCGTGTGTCACTCTTTCTTCCCTCCCCCCTCCCCTGTGTGTCGCAGGTGCAGTACTCACCGTGGTCTTTGTCGCCGTCTTTGTTGTTCCTGGTAGAGAAGCAGGAAGATAAAGGCTGGCAGTATCTGGAGCTCCGGTTCCATGGCGTCCTGATTCCTCGTGGGGTGTGTAGAGGTGAGCGTTTTCCCTTCCAAGTCCTGTTTCCGCCGTGTTTTTGTTCGTGGTGAATCTGTCCAGGAACAGGTGGCGGATTGGACTGTTGTAATACAGTGGGCGGAACCTTGTCTTCCGCCTGTCTGTTGGCGGTGACCGCCGCGGTGTTTGTTTGTACCTCCGTGGCAGTCGGAGTGTTAAAGTGGCTGTCTATGTTGGCGGTTTCCGCCACGGTCGTGATTCAATTCTTTTTTACCGCCGGCCTGTTGGCGGTTTTACTGCTGCTTTAACACCGACCGCCAAGGTTGTAATGACCACCAAAATGTCTTGCTTTAAAACATGGATGTAACAAAATACATCTAGAGGCTTTAACAGGGTGTAAAAACAATCCACCCATAAAGGTCTATTGGCTTTAGCAGGTGTATTTCATATAAAATAAAGCATGTCTACTGCCTGTGTCAGAACTTTTCATAAGAGATAGAACAAACCTGTGGCATATGAAATAGGTTTGCCAATGAACCAATCACATCTATAGCTTTTGTCAGTGGCTCAACACTGTAATAGAGGCAGTCCAACTGTATTAAGCATAAGCTTTCCTACAAGGCAACTATTAATTAAACTGCAAATATATACAAAATTACAGTAAACTAAAAAATAAATCCCCCCGCCCCCTCCAAGAAGGCCTAACAAGAATGATCACAGTGCAAATCTGTGTCCCAGTTTGGTCAAGCCAAAACCCTTGTCTACTACGTTAATTAAGGAAATTCTATGTAAGTAAATGCCTGCCTACAGGCTTTGGCACAGTATTATAACCATCCCCAGTTTTAGATCTATTTGTTTTAACAAATGCTTTTCACAATAATCAAGTCAGCCCTACTGCTTTTCTCATAACTTTTTATGTGAAACAGATCAGACGTATAGCATAGGACATAACTTTTCCCACTGAACGAATCAGGCCTATAGTCTTCTCCTTTGGCTTGCCACTAAAACCGGCACAGTGTGCAAAATCTGATAACCAGTGTGTATATAGTTCTAAAATGACAAATGTGATTAAAAACAAGCGTTGATTATCTCTCACAGTTGTCAGCTTCATTGAAAAATGGCAAACCAATGCAAAGGATTTTGGTACCTGCAGGTTTTCTAGGCATTTGCAGACTATTAGCAGGGTCATTGGAGTTACGCGATTTTGCAGTTGCAGCATTTTCTGCATATTCGTGGATTTTCTGCATTTGCCACATAATCCATCATCTGCAACATTATCTGCATACATTAACAAAAAAAATGATAAAGCCTCATTCCGGTTTGGCGGACAGACTGCCATGCTGCCATGTTGGCGGCCGTGAAAAGACCGCCATGCCGACAGTTTTCCAGACCACTCTCTTACGAGTAATACTCGCAGGACCGCTGACCGCCAAGCATAAAAGGCAGACCCCAGCGGCATGGATATAGGCGGTCTGACTTTCAGTGCCGCGGCCAGCTACAGAGCTTATTACAATCACACAGTTACCATGGCGGTTCCCTCGAGGCAGTCACCCAATGGCAGTCAGGACAACGGTGGTTCACTGTCAGCAAAGTAACAGACAAGTGCACATTGGATGAATTCAAAAACAACACAGCTGACACACACTGGCCAAGTAGACACACCTGCAAAGGACTCTCTAAAATACACCCCTTCACAGACCACAATCCTTTGCATTTCCACTGCAATACACAGAAGTCCGAGTGCCTTTTTCCACAGAGTACATAGATTAGGCACCCCTTTTTTTCACCATCCCATAAAACACCCTGTTTTTTCCATTCACACCCTATTGCACGTCCCCTGTCAAGTAAGTCCCTGTTGCCCATAATTATTTTTCCACCATGTCAGGTTAGAAAAAAACCAGTTTTCCTGAAGATGAATTAAGAGTCATGGTAGATGAAATCATAAGAGTAAAGCCACAGTTGTTTGGAGCACAAGACCAGCACACTCGTCTTAGTAGGAAAATGTAAATGTAGGACAGGATTGTCAACAGAGTGAATGCTGTAGGCACTACCCTGCACACAAAGGAGTACATTAGGAAGAGGTGGAATGACCTCAGGGGCACGGTCTGTTCCCTGGTTTCTAGCTGCAGGCCAAGAAGACTGGCAATGGCCCTCCCAGTGCCCCATTAATACTCTTTCCTTGGGGGGAGAAGATATCCTGCATCCTGAGGGCTTGACAGGAATATGTGGAGGAGTGGAGTCTGGTAAGTTACAACACAAAAATTGTCACAAAAATACAATGTCATGCATGCCCAGAGCTCAGCTCTTGCCACTATCCTGTTCATGTACCCCACCAATATTCAGTACCCAGAGTTTCTTAGTGTTAACACTGTCAATGTGTATTGTTGGACCCAACATCACAGCTACCGAGGCCCATCACATGCCATATGTCCAAATGGTGCATATAAGGCTTTCAGTATACTCATGTTATGTTTCAACATGTAAATGTATGCTAAAACCTAAATGCAGTCTGCATACAGATATGTAATACCCAAAATTTGTATAGTGCGTGCAGTAGGGAGAGTAACCTGACTGCAAATCCCAGGAGGGCACTGTTTCAGAAACACCAACCTCCAGCCCATTGTTCTCTAGTCCAAAGAGCCCTGCTTGTTAACTGTCAATGAAAGTGGACTCACCTGAGAGTATAACATTTGCATAGTGTGTACAGTACAGTGACTGACTTGACTGCAACTCCCAGGAGGCACTGTATCAGTAACTCCAACCACAAGCACAGTGTTTACGTGTCCAAAGCCCCCTATTTGTCAACTCACAAATGAAGTGTAGTCACCTGGGAGTCATCAAGCACAGATCAGGCTCAAATCAGAGACATGCCTGTCTATATAGTTCCATAATGACTTGCTAACCCGAGATGAAACTATTGAGGACCGGAACAACAAGTATTCCTAAATCCTCAAGCTGCATCAACAGATTGGTATTGGCAGCAGACACATTGACACAGCACTGTGCACCTGATTACTCCAGTCACATATACAACAAAGTCCTGTGTCGGCCAACATCACACTCAACCAGGTCTCAAAATGGGTAAAGCTGTATCTTGCCCAGCACGGTGTTGGCTACACTGGTGGCAAGATGTAGTTTTCAGGCCTTCCTCCCAAGTGCAACTGATCTCCACATCTCAGCAGCTTCTTTAGTCAAAGTAAGTTAGCATGCTTCACACATGTCATGTCAGTACACCCTGTACCATGGTTACTTGCCACAATTGGATCAACTGCACCTTAACTTTGTACAAGGTCTCTGCTTACTGTAACTCTAAACCGTTGGAGGTAGATGTCACAAATACAACCGGTAACATTGTACGTTTTACATCAACAGGTGATCTTCTGCTGGGCACACAAAGGCCACGGAACATACTGCCACTACCACCCTGGATGAAGCCATCGGTGATGACACTCCTGGATGTCTGGATATGGTGCACTGTTCTGACCTATCAGGGCAAGCTGGTGAGATGGCAACAGGGACACTCACTTATTCCCACAACGTCTCCTCCCAGCCCTGTTGCCTCAACATCCCAGGCAACCATTTGCCCCCAACCTGTATCCCTAGCACAGCGTCTATGATCTTGTGCCAACCAGTCCTAGATCCTGAGTTGCAGCGCAACACTTCGGACAGTGAGGGTCCAGAAACAAGTTGGAGAGGGCACCCTGTGGCAAGGGCACAGGCAAGTGGGGTGAGGCCAATGTAACAACTCTGAAATGCCCACAAGAAGATGGCATGGTGAAGGTACCTGTACAAAGAACAAAACAAGGGGTATAGGCTTGAAACCATACCTATGACACAAGACATATAGCAAGCATCTGGAAAACAAATTAGATTGCAAGAAACTGACACAAACAAAGCAACATCATCAAGGTGGGGATGTGTCAAAAGCTATCTTATCAAGCAGCCCTTGGCTGAATATTGCTGAGTATCAAGCTCCCTAGGTGTTTCGAAAACACTCAACTCCACGCATTCTCAGAACTTCAGCTCATTGAACAGTCACAGTCATGACATTACATGACATCCTTACCCTCATGAGAAGTAGCTGTGGGTGAGATCTTCTCACAAGTCAGCTCCTTCCTTTTCACCACTGTCATCCTCACTTGGCATTTCAGGATTCTCACCTGGTGGCACTGCAGGCTCAGCCCCCTCTGGGATGTACAGGATATTCCTTCGCAGGGCAATGTTGTGGAGCATGCAGCATGCCAGAGTGAGCGGATACACTTTCCCGGGTGAGTACAGGAGGGCTGCACCAGTCTTGTCCTGACAGCGGACTCTGGCTTTCAGGAGCCCAAAAGCCTGCTCCACTGGCCATTGTATGCCTCCATGGGCTTCATTGAAGCAGACTTTCCCTGGAATAGTTAGATTCCTCAGCAGGGTAAAAAAACATGGACGGTTTGGACATGCTGAGTCTCCTGTTAAGAAATGAGACATAAGTGCAACAAGTCGCTCACTAAATAATTGTAGCACCTGACATTGCTTACACACAATCAGGCCAGATGTGACTTACCAATCAGCCAGGCCCTCTCTGGGTGCAGTTGTGACACTAGCTGGGGTATGGAGCTTTTCCGCATTATGAAGGAATGACGGGCTCATCCAGAATAACAGGCACACACATTTGAGATGTGGAGATCCGCCAAACAGACAACTTACTCATTGATTGAATGGAAGTTCTTTCAGTTGTGAGAGACTTGTTCAGTGGCCTGCAGTGGGACCAAGCCAACATGTGTGCTATCAGTGGCCCCCACCTCATGTGGGAAGCGGGCAAAACCATAAGTCAGCCTTCACATTGGCTAAATCCTCACGTCAGGGGAACCTGGTATAGCTGTCAATGTGTTTCACCATTGCAGAGAGGAATATCCTTAAAACCCAGACTGAACATAGGTTGGGACATACCACCAGATAGGTCCACTGTATTATGGAAGGGTCCTATGCCCAGGAAATGCTATACTGGCATGACTTGTACAGTGGGTGGCATGCAGGTTAGATTACTGTTAGCCTATGTCAGATCTGGCACCAACTGACAGCATAGAACTACTATTGTTTGCCTATTCAGGCGGTATAACTGTATGATGTGGTGTTCTATTATCTGAAGGTCTGGCAGTGGACTGTAGACAGGAGGTTGTCCCATCCTCCCTCTCCCAGGGCACTTATGTGTGACAAGACATGATTTGTAACATTAGTCAATGTGTCCACAGCAACATACATGATGCATGTCAACAACATAATGTGACAAAGCTTTTCTGACTGGATAGACATGACACATAATACACATCCCAGTTGGCAAGTACACAAGGGTCACATGTGACCCCCAAGGTTGCCAACACGTGTCCACAACATGGATTCAGGTGATACCAAACTATCTACTACACAATTGCCCCTTGAAATGTGACTGCATTTTCCAACCACCAAAAACTACTGTCGGCAGTGGTGGTCTGTGCACCGCCATCATATGCCATCTGTGCCCTGCAACATGCTACACTGGTGGTTGTGTAGTAGGGCCTATCTAACAAGACAGAATGATGTTTGTGACGATCCTTCATATATGTTATATGTGTGACGCAGTTTACAGGAATATGTGACAGAACAACTAGGTCCTAAACAACTAAAGCCTAAACCACTACTGCTAAACAACTAAAAAGTCTCTACAACTAAGTACTGAACAACTACTGTCTAAACAACTATTGTGCCTGAATAACAATTGCCTGAACAACTAATATAAATATATACATTCTAAACAACTAATAAACCATAAAAACCAAAAAGAAAACCTTACCTTAAAAGTAGTTGTTCAGGCAATTGTTATTCAGACACAGTAGTTGTTCAGACAGTAGTTGTTCACTACTTAGTTGAAGAGACTTTTTAGTTGTTTCGCAGTAGTGGTTCAGGCAAGTAGTGGTTTAGACCTAGTTGTTCAGGATGTTTCCCAGTTTACAGTCATATAAAGTATTTCCAACTGCCTGACCTACTCCTCTGGACATTAGGAACTGCCTGCGACCCCCAATGGAAGTCATCTGTGCAGTAGGCGGTTCCAACCGCAGTGGTCATAGGCTAATGTTGTTGCTGTGGCGGTCGCGGCCCAATGGCTGTGTCCATCAGTAATAATGACTACGTACATGACGCCATGTTGTGCATATTCACTCACTTGACTCCTGGCACTGCTGCCAGCTAGTTGAGCTGCAATGTGCCGCCTCTGAGAGCAATTCTGCCACGTCCACGTACATGGCCCCTACCTTCTCTCCAGAGATGCAGGAGAGGCTTGTAAATGAGGCCATTCTCCTGCGTGGACAGCTCTATGGCTCATCAGAGGAGCCGACCAGTACCTCGTGCACAATTGACTCTGTTCAACCCCATTCTTTCCGTCCTCATAGGCTACAGTGTGCCCCTGTGTGCCAGTTGGACTTCTTGTGTGCCTGTTATTGCAGTCCGTGTGGCATCAATGGGACATTCATGGTGCAGTTATTGATGACCAGTTCTATATGTTGTATTCATTAACATTGTGTTGTGTGTTTTTTTTGGGGCCCTAGATCCTCCTAGTGTTGGATGCACATAACTAGGCAAGGAGACTTTACTGCCATCCAATGGCATTTCCTTCTTTATGATAGTTGTAAATGTTAGACAAAGGGTATATGCATGATAGCATGAGCTATATATGCATCTTGTCTGAGCCATTTGAGGATCTAGTAAGGTAGGTTATGTATGCTGAGCCTGCAGAGACAAGGGCCTGTAAAATCTATCTTCCAGTCTGGGACATAGTTTAGGCTGTGGGAGAGCCACTGTGGCTATGCAGCTGTAGCACTGTCCCCTCTCCCTGTACACCAGTAGATCCTTTCATGTGGCCTATATTTTGCTGTTGTGGCAAAACCTGCCCTGAATTCCTTAGTCCATTGGCTAGATTAGGAATGGGTACAGAGGTACATCCCTGAACTAGTCCATATGTGCATTTTGCATCATTGTCAATGTGTGTCTTTGAATCATGACAGGCCCCTTACTCCCACGGCTCTTTTGTCATCTTCACATAAGTCATAACTGTCCTATACAGGCTTATTGCACGCATGACAGACCCACAGTGCAAACAGTGTGTAGATTCCTGAGAGGCTATGACATGTGACTTAGCTTGGTCAAATAGCAGAAAGTGAACAATGCATACCTTTGTATGTTGGATGCCATCTCTATACTTTAGACACATATTTCCAAAGGAATGTTCTGTGGTACAGCTACATACTGCAGAACTCGCCCCCTTGAAGTGGCTTGAGTCTGCATTCGGTAGGCCACATGTCCACAGATGCACATGGAAGACACTTACCCTACCCACCATGCGAGCCCCTTCATTGTCACTGAAGTGTAAGAGTGAGGTCTGTACTATGGAAGTTGCCTGTAGGTACTGTATGCAGTGACTCAGTCTCGCGGACTGTGAATGTATTGGTCCATTCAGGCCTAAGGAGTTTACCCTTCAGGAGCCACATATGTATGTAGTATTTCATTGTGGCTCACGTCACAGTACGTGTTGCTGGAGCATGGGGTACCTGGTGTGAGAAGACTAGCTTAGTCATTGTAGCCCAGGAGCAGGGTAGTGGGTTAGTCTGCAGATAACTACAAAAGTCTGCAGTCATGTCCCTGTATTTATTGGCTTGTGTGCATTACACTTGTGGTGTGTTTACAAATTGACCATTTTTTGCCTGGTGTTTCTGACGTGTGTGACACAACCATTTGTGCAAAAACTTGTGATTGTAATTAGTTGATTTGTCTCTTGCATCCATACAGGTATACACCTATCAGAAGAAAGAGAAATGGAGAGCCATTGCCAGAAGATGCGGGCCCTGGGGGGTCCACAGCTGGTGCAGCGCCCAATTTCACAAGAGGTGGGAGGATCTGAGACACTGGGCTCAGAAGACCGCAGAGGTCCAGCTGGGGCTGTCCTCCCAAAGTAGGCGGGTCACACACCGGACCATGACCCCCCCCTAATGGCCCACATTCTGGCAGTGGCGTACCCACACCTTGATGGGTGTTATATGGGAGCACAGCAGTCACAAGGGGATGAGTACAGGACATATTCCTGCCTGTCACATTTCCAAGTTAATGTGTTATATTCTGACATCTCCCCCTGATGATTAGGGAGTAGTCATGTGTGACACAGTAGATGAGTAACTGTTTGTGAAAATATGTAATGTGGTGCATACTGATGTGCCTTGCCTATTGACCAAGGGACCTGAGGCACAACTGTGTACACTCAACAAACAATTTGCTCTCCAGGGACAACACATGGCTGTGTACATTGATCAGTCAAGTAATGTTTGCTGTTGTTGTGGGTGTTAATTCTACGCCACATGAATGAGTCACTTTGATGTAGTTTGTTTCTGGGGCTTACTTGTCGTCATGCTAATGTTTGCTAATCTTAGCTGTTGGTCAAGTATGATCAGGAACATGTGGTGACCCTTTTCCTCTTTGTATTTGCAGCATCAGCCCAGGCAAGCGAATGAGACAGGGCGCAACCAAGTGGGGAAGCATCCGGGCACGGTACCTCCAGTCATGACACTACTGACATGGAGCGACCCAGTGGCACAGCGGGTGAAGGGAGTTCCACAGAGGAAACAGGCTCAATGTCATCATCTTCAGATTCTACCTCCAGTGGCCACTCTCTAGTGGTAGCGGACCCATCAGGACCTAATCCTGTACCGCCACCCCCAGTTCTATTGCCACCCTCCCTGTTGCTCCTCACCCAATCGGCCGCGCCCATTCACCCAAGAGGGTGGGCATCTCCTTTGCCGTTGGACCCTCTGTCCCAGCTCCTGTTACCCCTGCTCCTCTGAGTGAGGAGGCTATTGAAATCCCAAAGAGGAGCTCTGTGGGGCAGACTGCCATTGTGAATGGCATCCAGTGGTTGGCCAGCGAACTTCAGCACACCAGTGTTTTCCTGGAAGGCATTCATAGTGCCATATCTTATCTGGCCTACAGAGATCTTTTCAGGCTCTGGCCTCCTCACTGACAATAGCCAGTTACCCCCCCCCCAACCTCCACCTCCCTTTTCCCAGCCCAAATCTCCTATTCCCCTACATGTCCCAAGCACACATGCACATCCGCACATACCCACCTCAACACACACAAACAGTACACATCGACACAAACACCACAAAACACACCCACACGCAAGTACTCAACATATACCCACAAACTCAACATCATCCACCACTTCACCAGACACCCCCGCTCACCCACACACCACATCAGGAATACCCACACATACCACAACAGTCAGTGACACATCCAGCACAACACACAGACACATCCACCATACCTGCAGACACCACCCCAACACCCACAGACACATTCACCACATTCACTATACCTACAGACACTACCCCAACAGACACAGAAACATCCACCATATCCAGCATACCCCAGACACCACCCCAATAGACACACACATCCACCACTCCCAGCACCTCAAGACATGCAAACACCCACATTCAGACACGCGACAGACACCACCCAAACAGAAGCATACTTCACACACACACACTTCCATGACATCTACACCCACACACCAGACAAACACTGCCTCAACCTCCAAATCCCCTACCCCTTCTGCAGACCATCCCCATGTTTTTATGGAGAGTTTCCTTTTTGAGCCTGGTCTTTCTCCTGCTCCCTCCACCCCTCCTCCCAAACACGAGAGGCCCTCATCCACATCGAAGTCCTCCCTTGTCACACATGCCCCCTGCAAGCACCCATACCCCTACCCCCCAGAAGAAGCCCACCCCTCTTAAGACAAAGACTCCCCCTCCCAAATCTAAACCACCCATCCCAAATCCGATCCCCACCCAAGGATGATCCATGAGGTGCTTGTCTGCCTACTTGGTGCCCCTTCCTTTGGAGGTTCCCTGGTAGTGATTAGAGTCAAGTGTGGGCACAGTACTGTGCAGAGACTTTCAAATTGACTGGCCAGTGGCCTTTGATTCTCATTATTCTGGCTTGAATAAACTCAAGTTATTGTCCTGCCATTACTTTTCTACCTTTTTGTTCTTCCTGAGCAATTTGTGTTGTATGCCTACAGTTGTGTGTGTTTCACCCTGACTGGTGATCATTTTGCTGTTGTTTGCAATATCTGGCTTTGTGGACAGTGCTCGTGTCACCCAAGGCAAGGGTAGATATTTCTGGTATGGATGTTTGTTAATCGAATTGGGGTGTCATTGTATTGTGTTCTGTTTGGTATGGTAAGTATTTCATCTTGTGTTATCCAATGTCAGCATGTACAGTGTTAGACTTGTCCCTCTGATATGGATTGTACATTCGCCTCATGTGTGGAAGCTTGAGTTGTGTTAGTCCAGACATGGAGGGTGTACAATTGTGCTAGCTGCCGTTACATTTGACTGTGCATGTGTCTATTTTGATGTGTGTACTTTGCATCTACTTCATCTAGATGTATAGCCCATGTTGTTGCTGTTTCATTTGCTTTCTTTACTTGTATTTCCAAATTGTGCAGATAGGCATGTCTCTTGGCTCTACTGTTGTTTGTTCCTGAGATACCTGAAGGGGCCAGAGTTCCTGTGCAAATGTTGTTTAGCGGTGTGTGCAAAGTGGAATGTGTCCAAGGGCAGCATCCTTCCCTGAGTGCTCCTGATGCTGCCATCCCTATTGTGCAGGTATTGTTCGCATAGTGAGCTTTGTATATTTGTCGCTCAAACTGTTGTGCATCACATTCACCTTCCATTATGTTGCACTGTGAGTCGTTTGCAGGGCTATTTCATGGGAGTGGTGTTTCTGTTCTATGACACATCCATACATATGAGTGTTCAATCTGAGGACAGTCCATGGGATGTGTGCAATGGGAGGGTGTCAGTTGTATTGGTAGATGTGATGTTGCTGTGTTGTTGCTGTTGTGTGACACAATGTTGTGTACACTCCGCTGTCCCTGTGCTTGAGATGGATAGATGTGTTTTTTTGTAGTATTCCGGTGCATTGTCAGTGACCTGCACAAAGCGGTGTTTAATGGCTGTGAAAGGTTCATTATTTGTGAATGACTCAGACTGTGGAGATAATGACACGTGTACTTGGTGCCCGTAGTGTGAACCCCATATCATGTGAATGACAGTGCCATAATCTGTTGTTGAGATTGATGACCCTGGTAGTTGTGTGTACTTACCATTTGTTGCGTCCATGGTGGCTTGGAGTTTGAGCACCTTTGATGAGCCGCAGTAGAGGCAGGACTTGTAACGCTGCTTGCAGGTGAGTTGCTCTCCTTATACTCTCCATTTCTGCCTGCTGGATCGTGGTGGTTGGACCGCCACGGTTGCATTGGCGGTGTGCAACTTCATAATGTGTCCAGTGTAAACACTGGCTCAGCCGGCCTGTTTGTCCTGCCTCGTCACCGTGGGCATCAGTGCTGCCTGGCGATGCTGGTGGGACTGCTGCGGGGAGCCAACATTGTAATAAAGTGGTCTGACCGCCAAGCCGATGGGGGTTGGACTGTTGCCATGGCGATGCACGGACCTCCAGACTTGTAATGAAGCCCTATGTTTCTAGGTTAAATTAATCATATGTTAATAAAAATGCAGCAACACATGTTGTTACACAGTGCAAAGCCTTTTGTAAAGCTTAACTGGCCCCTTCTCTGTTGCCTATTGCTACATTTGTGTATTAACCTGGTATTAATGAGGTGATTTCTATGTCAAGACAGTGTTAACGTGCAAAAATGCAAAATAAGGATGTAATACTGTCATAAAATGTGCATTGAGCAGCATAATTTGCCTTTTCTTGTTCCATAATTTAATCCTGCCTTCCACATACTTTGCTCCACCTGGACACATAATTCCAGTGTCCCGGACTATAAGGAGACAGGAATGTGGTACATCCTCTATGTAACCCATCCCTTACTTTGGATAGAAGATCCTAAAAAGAGACTTACTGAAGTAGTAGGACTGAGGATTAATTTAAATAATTATTTTTGACACTATGAAAATCTGCAACAGTGAAATACAGAGGAGTTTTAAATCACACTTAATCTTTGCGGCAACAGAAGGAAACCTGCAGATCTGGGCCCTGGCACCACTTTACCTGCTGCACAATATCCATGTCACAATTTAAAATAAGAGGACTTTTAGCAGCGCAAATACACAGCCGTCAGCTGGTGAGTTTTAAGGCTATCAGTGTCCGAATCTGATTACCTTAATTTATTTCCTTAGAAAGTTTCAGCCTCTGGAATGTTATTGATGGCTGACACCTGAATGATGAATGCGCGCCCCAGCTTCTTGTCTGGGAACTGTCACAATTCCTGAGGTAGTCCGCAGATTGGACTCTGGCCTGCAGGCAATGCTCTGGAGCTGCTCTCCTGCTTCTTCAGGACTGCTTTTTACTGCAGGTGTTTACCATTTTTAAAGACAAAAACGCATATTTAAAAATGCACTTAGTGTTGTAGCTTTATCACTGTGGCAGCATTGCGAAGGCTGCAATGAAGCACTTTATAAATGCAAAAAAATCCTTTGTGATGTGCGGTGTTTGTAGGTCTCTGTGCAGAGAGACACTTAAGTGTGCGCACCCACCCAAGCGTGCTTTTTAGAGGGCACTGTGCTCTTGATATGTCTGCTGCCTGCCATCATGTTGAACTGTGTGTAGATTCCAGGAACCCTACATCTTTTATTACACTTGAAGGAGCTTATCGTTATGTCTGCATGCCTTTTGGTTTTGCTTCTGTGTTTTCGGTGTTTCAAAGAATAATTTATTCAGAGATATAGCATGAGTTGTCTACTTTCATAATGATGTTTTTATTTATGGCAAGGATGTAAGGGAACATAAGACGAGAGTTAGGAAAGTGTTAGAAACCATTGGTGCCAGTGGCTTAACTTTCAGGAAAGATGAGTGCAAGTTTCTTTGTCAAAGGGTTGTCTATCCTGGTCATTTTGTGCCCAGTAACGGTATTGAGCCAAAAGTAAATATTTTGGATGCAATTGAAAAAGCACCCAAATCTGTAAATAAGGATCAATTAAGGTCCTTTTTTAGGGCTTTTAGTATATTATGCTACATTTGTTCAAAATTTTGCCTGCAAAATTACGTGTTTTTGCAAACTGTTAAAGAAAAATGCAAAGTACTTGTGGGATGATGAGTGTGAAAATGGTTTTCAATTCATAAAGTTAGAAATTGTTGCTGCCCGACCTCTTAAACTGTTTGACACAAAAGATTTAAGCATTATTATCACAAAAGCGAGTGACTGTGGTCTAGAGGCCGTGTTAATACAGAGAAGGAGCAATGGTTGTAAAGCTATGGTGGCGTTTCCTTCTAGAACGTTGTGTGTAGCAGAGTCTTCTTACTGTGCCCTAGAAAAACATTCTCTTGTCTTGTGGTGGGGCACACAGTACTTTAAAACTGATCAGAACTTATCACTTGTCCATCTGTTCAGCACCTCTGGAGGAAGTAGGGATACTCCTCGTAATGCCAAATGCCAGTTGAGTCTTTAGTAACATGCCTCGACAAATGAGAAAAATGTTACTCAACCTGCAGGTCTAGTAACATGGATACTCTACCTAACTATAATGTCCTGGACCCGAAAACTGGTCTCAAATTGTGTGATCCCAGTCATATATTTTGTTTTTAGGGAGCTGCCATTTTCTTCATTAACACAAACTAGAGCATGGGTACTCACAAACATTTTCCCAGGGGCTGCACACTTTGGTCTGTGTTGTGACCAAGGGCCGCATTGATGCTCGCAGGGCGGCAATCGGAGGGCTGGTGATGGGAAGGGGTAGTGGTAAAGTGGTTGTAGAGTAAGTGAAGCGTATATATCTAGTGTCTGAATTGCACAATGTGAAACCAGAAACTTGGGTATAAATCCTGGCTTCTCCACTTAACCAAATTGTGTGATCCTAGGCAAATATTTGACTTCACTTTTCCTCCTTTTTCTTCATCATCACATATAAGAACCTTGAAATACGTCTTCAGGATGTATGCTGCATAATAACTTCTGTGTCTGATTTAATCAAATATAATGTTAGTGTACAATAGAAACCCAGCCCTCCCAAAGAGTTCACATAACAGCTGGCTTGCCTCTTAGTTCACAGTTCACATTGTTGTCAGGGTGTGGGGGAAAGGGAGATGGAAGTTTTTTAATTTATGTTTGAAACGGATCACTCTAAAAATACTTCTCAGTGCAGTGATATAATTGTGTGTACTAAGGTGAAACGGTTCTACAGGTTAATGAGATGCACCTTTTGAATTTCAAACAGATCATACTTTTATATTTCTGCTGCACGATGTCTCTAATAATGAAGGTGTATCTAAAGTTGAGTTCCAGGACACCCTAGTTACTCCCTTTTCAATTAGCCTCCAACTAAATACTTGCCCGTTTAGTAAACAGTGTTTAGTGCTGGTGCCACGGCGAATAAAAAGCAGCACAGTGCTGCTGTTGACCTGGGGGCTGCATGTAAATGTCAGGAGGGCCGCATGCGGCCCCCGGGCCGTACTTTGAGTATTACTGTACTAGAGCATCTTCAAATATACGAGTTCACCCTTTCTGCTGTACAACATTTTTTATTTTTATTTACTAGACTAAACGTTTGCTCCATTTCGAATAAGATCGAGCCCACATATAAGGTACACATGACCCCTAGCTTGCCTCTTAGTTCAATAATAGCATTGTCATCAGGGCAGGGTAGGAATATTTCCCAGTTCATGTTTAAAAACTCAGGTTTAATAAATATATTACTAAAGCATAATGTGGTAGTGCACTGTCATGTACACACAGCAAATTTTCCATTTAAATGTCCAGAAATGTCCCCACTAACATGCAGTTTTACTAATAAAACTATGTAGTGAATAAACAATATTTGGAAATTGGGTTTCAGCAAAACTATTTAACATGTGCACATCACTAAGTAAAGTGTTCTGATTTGTTTTCACCCTCTAAAAATATTTTTTTAACCACACAGAATTACAAAAATGTGCCATCATAACCACTGATATATATTTTGACATGTTTTACAGCTCACTTATTATCTATTTCAATGTTGTGTTTGCACAACACAATTGTCACACAGTTCACGTTACAAAATACTTCACAGTAAGAGAAGGAACAGTAAAGGTAGGAAGACAAAACTGACTTTTGACCTCTGCCTTAATGCCGAGCAAATGTGACAAGATAAAAACAAGATTTAAAGACATCTTTATTGCTCATTCCTTTTTTGAGTGAGCAGAACACCTGGTATTTGTCAACTCGCCAGAAAGGGCAAGTAGGCCCTACAAATAGCTCATCCTGATTAAATCTGACTCACCATAGTGAGTGGGTGAATGGATTTTTTGAGGCCTGAGTAATTTAGTTACATTCTTGAAATTTTGGCTGGTGTAAAAAAGCTTGCTGCTGATTGTTTGTTATGATTACCTTTGTGTGAGAAAGATTCTCACCAAGAATATTTACATGATCTGGTATATGCAACTAGGTTAGTGGACGTTGCCATGAAAGGGGCATTGTCTGAAGTTCAGTAGAAGTGCATACTAGAGACTGATTATGAAATACCTGTCCTAAGGATGGTCCAATTCCAGGATGTTACATGACTACTTCATTCCTTACAAGAAGGTTGCTGATGAGCTATCAGTGGTCGATGGTCTTTTGTGAAGGTGTGAGTTACTAGTAGGTTTTAAGAGTTTGCAGAACAAACTCCCGAACTTAATTCATGAAGGACATATTGGTGTACATGCCTTGAAAAACAAATTGAGAGAGCATTTTTGGTTCCCTGAGGTTAAACATTTTTGTCAGGGATTGTTGTACATATGTTCTTAGCGACAAAACATGAGTGACTATGCCTAAGCCTATCACTCCTGCGACCCGCAGTAATTTGCCATGGCACAAACACTTGCTTCATACTTTGTGTTCTTTTAGATTTTTGGGGAGTCAATCCAAATTTGGTCTTGTTTTGATAGATTACTTTTCTAAGTGGCCCAAATTAAAATTTGTGGAAAGTATCAACTCGCGTGTCATCATTGAGTTTCATCAAGAGGTGTTTTTAAGAGAGAGGTGCTTTGAAGAGGTAAATACTAACAATGGTAGTCAACTTGTGCTCGGAGAAATGTGTGAATGTTTGCAATCTTTGGGGAGAAGGCATGCAAGGACTTCCTTTGATCAATCCCCTATG
This sequence comes from Pleurodeles waltl, assembly GCF_031143425.1. Taxonomy (NCBI): domain Eukaryota; kingdom Metazoa; phylum Chordata; class Amphibia; order Caudata; family Salamandridae; genus Pleurodeles; species Pleurodeles waltl. Next base: position 1,060,433,625 of record NC_090444.1, read on the forward strand.
AATGGATTACTGGAGCTGTGAATTGCGTGATTAAAGATCAACTGTAGTTGCCACTGATTAATGGTTCAGAGTGGAAATCTGTAGTCAGGGACATGTTATGGGCCATGAGGATCCCACCGCACATCAGTACTGGAGTGTCACCTTTTACTCTATTAAGAGGAAGAGTAGCGGGCTCGAATTTGACCTGGGAGTAAATGGATAGGAAAAGAGTGAATGAAGCAAAGCTGGAGGGAGTTGTGATGTCAGGCATATGGTTCAGAATAAATACAGTACAGTAGGTAAGGAATATCGTATTCTTCCAGTGGGGCTGGGTCTGTGCCAGGATGAAGAAGCCAGGCCATGTGCTGAAAGGATATTATTGTTTCTCTGCACCTGCTCAAGTCAGAAAGGTGAGGGACCATGTGGTAGTGTTAGAAAACGCTAAAATGTGGAACCAATCTTTTGTATATATTGTCCCTGAAGCTTGTCCTTCATATGCTATGTTTTGTTAAACTATCTACTAATATATTATTCTGTGTTGTGGGAGAAGTGAAGATTACAAATGATATTTTAATATTGTTGGTTTTGTTGTCTAGGAAGGATTGGAACACCTGGGGTGAAACGCTAGGCATGGAACCCTGGGGGGATGCTGCTGGGACTCTGGTACAGTCAGTTGTTGGTGAATAAACTGCATCTCCTTCCTTATGCTGTGTCATCGTTTCATACACGCTCCACCCCATTCAGTGTGGTGTTGCTGGCTTTTTCTGCTGAGTTGCCTCTAGCATCTTTCCCATGGACATGGAACCTAAGCTAAGTGATGCCATGGAGAAGTTATTTACTTTGGGTAACTAGGTGCCAGATATGCCTAGTGCTCTTTGCTCAAAATTTCACATATTTTTAAGCCTGTTGGTAAGTGGCAACCATATCATGGCACAATTACCCAATCATGTGACACTACATGTTGTTCTGTTAGTCCTGGATGGACTGATTAAAAAAAGAGTGCAGTAGATGCTGATGCTTGATCTGGAGGCACATTTGTACTCATTTGGTGAGTGGGGTGGCTTACATTGGACTGGAGTGGGGCGGATTGGACTGTCGTGGGGTGGATTGGATTGGGGCAGGCTGGATGGATTGGAGTGGGGTGGCCTGGATGGATTGGAGTAAGGTGGACTGAGCTGGGGTGTGGTGGATTGGATTGAGATAGAGTGGGTGGATTGGAGTAGAGTGTGGTGGATTGAAATAGAGTGTGGTGGATTGGGGTGGGGTGGATTGGAGTGGCATGTATTGGATTAGTGTGGGGTAGATTGAAATGTGGTGGGGTGGATTGGATTGGGATGTGGTGGGCTGCGGTGGGATGGGTTGGATTGGGGTGGGGTTTTGTGTGTTGGATTGGATTGGAGTGGGGTGGATTGCATTGAGGTGGGGTGGATTGGAGTACTTGTGGGGTGGATGGATTGGAGTAGGGGGACTGGGTGGATTGGATTGGGGTGGGATGGATTTGAGTGGGGGTGGATTAGAGTAGGGTAGGCTTGATGGATTGGAGTGTAGTGGAACTGGGATTGGGTGGGGTGAATTGGGGTAGAGTGAGGTGGATTGGAGTGGGGTGGAGAGGATTGAAATGGGGTGGGGTGATTTGGAGGGGGTGGATTGAATTGGGGTGGATTAGATTGGGGTGGGTTGTGTTGGATTGGGGTAGGGTGGATTGCACTGAGGTGAGGTGGATTGACAGGGGAATTAGACTGGAGTGGTATATACTGGAGTAGGGTATAACTGATTGGGGTGTATCACATTGGGGTGGGGTGGAATTGGGTGGATTGGAGTGAGGTTGATTGAATTGAATGGGGTGGATTAGGGTTCAGTGGATTAGATTGTGGTGGACTGGATTGGATAGTAGGGGTTTGGTGGATTAGATTGAGTTGGGTGGATTAACGTGGGTGAGATGGATTGAGTGGGGTGGATTGTGGTGGATTGGACTTGAGTGGGGTAGACTGGAGTGGGGTGGACTGAATTGAAGTGGGGTGGATTGGATTGATGTGGGGTGGATTTTTGGGAGAAGGGTGTACTGGATTGAGCTGGGGTAGATTAAGGTGGTTTGGAGTGGGGTGGATTGGGCTGGAGTAGGGTGCCTTAATGTGGACTGGATTGGGCTGGAATGGGGTAGATTGGCTTGCAGTGAGGTGGATTGGATAGCGGTGGACTTGGTTGGAGTGAGGGAGATTGGATTGGAGTGGGGTGGGTTGGAATGGGGTGGATTAGACTGGAGTGGGGTTGATTAGACTGCAGGGGATTGCGGTGGGTTGAGGTGTATTGGATTGGGGTGAGGTGAGGTGTATTGGATTGGAGTGGCTTTTATTAGGGTGGATTGGATTGGTGTAGGGTGGACTGGATTGTAGATGGTGGATTGTGGTGGATTGGACTGGGGTGCATTGGGATGGAGTGGGTCAGGTTGCTTGGATTGAAGTGGGGCAGATTGAAGTAGGGCAGATTGCAGTGGGGTAGGATGTTCTTGATTGGAGTGGAGCTGATTGTTTTTGATTGGAATGAGGCAGATTGTGTTGGTATGGGGTGGGGCAGATTGGAGTAGGGCAGATTGTTTTAGGTTGGAGTGGGGCAGGTTGTTTTGGAGTGGAATGGGGCAGATTTTATTAGGGTGGATTGAAGTGGGATGGATTGTGTTGGTGTGGGGTGGACCGGGTTGTGGGTGGATTGGATGGGAGTGGGGTGAATTTGGAGTGGGACAGATTGTTTTAGATTGAAGAGGGGTAGATTTGAATTTGGCTGACTCGAGAGGGACAGATGGTTTTCGACTGAAATGGGGCAGATAGGAGTGGGGCGGATTGGAGAGGGGAGATTGCTTTTGATTAAAGTGGAGCAGATTGGAGTGTGGTGGATCGAGTGGGGCAGATTGTTTTGGGATTTAAGTGGGGCAGATTGTTTTGAAAATGCAGCAGATTGGAGTCAGGCAGATTGTTTTGGATTGGAGTGGGGTAGATGGGAGTGAGGCAGATTGTTTTGGAGTGGTGTAGATAGCTTTTGATTGGAGTGGGGTGAATTGGAGTAGGGCAGATTAGATTGGTGTGGGTTGGGAGGAATGGAATGGAGTGGGGTGGATTGTAGTGGATTGGATTGAGGTGAGTAGTTTGGATTGGAGTGGGGTGGATTAAAATGGCGGGGATTGTTAAAGGGTGACCTGGAGTGGATGGATTGGGGTGCACTGCACGATAATGTCTTAAAGCTTCATTTCAGAAATTACACATAATAAAGAAACAATGTTGCTTTGCAATAGCAATATTTTGAACAAGTTAATTGTCATCTTTTGAGAAGAGCGCCCACAGGTAAAAACAACAAGACACGAGTGGAAAGTGAGAAAAAAACGACTTGCCAAAATAAAAGAAAGCTTTAAAAAAAATAAAACTCTGCAATTTTGTTGTCCTGCTGGGCTCATTTTTGCCAGTCACAAGCCTTCTGTTTGGAGGGCACTAGAAGTTAAAAAGAACAGAATAGTACCTCGATCACGCCTGGCGCAGCAGACGGGCACTAATTAAGTTGAATCAATCAGTGCTTGGTCCCTGCTCAACACAGAGTAATGGAAATGATGCCAGGCCTACCTTGACGAATTATGAGACTGTAAAGAAGAGTGCCTCTCAACCCAGCAAATGGTGAGTGACAGGTAGGCTCCAAGCCCTTTACTGTACACAACAGAGTCTCGCAAGCAAGACGCATGCGCTAGTGCATTCACTTGCAGGCTTGACCCTAAAAAGAAGGTCCCACATCAAAGGTAATCTTTTGGCCAGATGGAGGGGTGAACCAGGGCTTGATGAGAGGAGCCTGATTCATTTAATTTACACTATTCTGCAGCAGTTTTCACCATTTTCTAGGAAAAATCTGGTTTGAGCATTTTGAGCAGAGTTCGGTCTTTTGTTGTACTCTTCAGAATCTTCTCCTTTTGGGGAAATTGCTTTGAGAGTCCTTCTATATGAATAATTTGTAGAACAACAAGTTTCTCATCTTTGACACTTTTTAGGTCGAGCGCGCAAGCGCTTTGACCTGTTGTAAATATTGTGGGCTTTTAACCATGCCCACCGCATGCCCATCACTCTGACTCGTTCCTGGACTTGCCTTCCAAAAATCCTTTGTTATGATTTGTAAAAGCTTTACATTTGTCCCTCCTTGGGGTAGTTTTGTTACCGCCTTGCAGACTGCCCCTGTTATAATTATGATTGCCGAAATATTTGACTTTGAGCAAACTTCTTATATGTGTCTCCTTCGCTCTCGTGCTCATGGCAGATATGGTGCTTTGAATAGGCGTGCCATTATGTCAACTAATGCCGTGCCCACCGCGAAGGGATCATGGGCACACATAATAGACCAGTCTTTACAAATAAGGCATTCTGGTAAAACAACTGTGACCGGAAGCCCCAACCTTTTCTAGAAGTATGTGCATTTTTGGCCTATTTGGAGCTGGGAAATTAGGCAGAGCCGATATCTGAAGTTCCCTTACTAAGCCAGTATGTCTCTTCTGGGAGTCACACCTAGCGTTGCTTAGGGCTGGATGACTGAATTGACTGAAAACATTTCAAGGTCACTTCTGATACCTTGGGACAGCTTAAGCTGAGGATGTTCGATAATATTGTCTATTAAGACAGTTTATATGAGGAATTATGATTGATCTGTAGATTTGCCTAACCAGAGGGACAACGACTCTGATATACTCCTGGATATTTTTATGACAGTAAAAGAAAACGTTTTTTTCCCAAGAATATTACGAACCGTCATTTCCTCTCTTATTTCCTGATTCAACTTTAACTCCTTTCAGAAAGCGTGCTTGATTTTTAACCGTATTTTTTCACAAAACATCCTGTAAATGTGCTGTGTATTTTGAGTGGCTATTTGATTGTGTGATGATCTTTTGCAGGAACTAATCGAAATAAATGTTACACTACCGACTCAGAGTGAACCCGCACAAGTACAGGTGAATCCATATTTATTTTTCTTTGTTAATGAATTTTTGTTCAGCTCTATCTCTGTTTGCTTAATTGGAAATCGGTTGCAAGATTGCATGTTCTGTAATTTAAGTTTTTGAAACCTCCTTTTTATCTCTTATAGGTAACTCTTATATTCAGGCTGTCTCAGGGACAAACATACATAAATGACCTTCCAGTGAAGAGTGGGGTCACCCGGCTGTTGTTTGACACTCTTATATGTGAGTACTCTTGTGGGCAAGCTAGATGAAGGACTATTAGCAACTGGCCATATTGGATCCTGGTTTCACAAAATATATGTTCAGTGCAGCGGCTACATACACATGCCCTGTATTCAGCAAATACACTGCCTTATGCAGTTTGCAGAATGTTCCTTCCTCATTCCCACAGTCCATGACCGGGTACTCCGGGATGCGCTGGCAAGAACATTTTACAAAATGGAGCTGCTGGCATTTTATCCTCCCTCTCCAGTAATCTTTAAATATTACATTTTTTTCTAACGTTACAGGCTTATTGTGCTAACAAATGCATCATTTGTCACTATACGTGTCGGCAGTCTGCTCTTCCTATGCCCATAGGTGGTTTCTTATCAATTCAAGAAGAACACTTTAAATGATTGTCTTGCCTCATCCAACTCCTTACTGACTACAATCCTGGCATGCTTATGTCTTACATTCGTGGGTCCCTTGCTCATCACTACAAATAAAACATCCCAAAAGAATATAGAAGGAAGAAAAAACATACTGATTACTCAGTCTCTTCGTAATAAACTGAGTAGTAAGTTAAATCTCCATATGTTGCAGACTGCAAGGTGCCTCTTCTGTATGCATTCTAGTAGATCCCTATATAATCATTTCTTGCAACCTGCATGAGTGCATCGTAGGTGGCTGGTATTGACTTTGTAAAATATTAGATAATGTATCTGTGGAAATAAGGAAAACAAAAAAAATATTACACCACTCTTTCCCTCCACCTCCTTCCGGCCAATTCCTGATGTACAGAAACTACATAGAGAAGCAGATTGTGAAATGAATACACGAAGATGCATCTGTATCTGCAAGACTTTGTACACTCCCAGCCTTTCTTTGGTAACCTGAATAATATTGGGTTTCAAGAAAACCAGTAAATAACCCTGACCAATTACGTGGTACACACCACACAAACTGAATTGATCTAGCACTAAATAGTAGGTGGTATTATTGCTCTGCTTCACTGTATTATTTATATTAAACTTGGAGGTTTGAAAGACTAAGAAGACTTGATCATGGATTTGTTCTACAGAACACTGTACTGGGTAGATGCCCGTGGTGTCACCAGCAATAAACATCAGACTGCTCCCACACACTTGAAGCCTGAATTTTTCAGAAAGGGCAGCAGCAAATGTCCTTTACCTAAAGGGAAAACGTATTTGTATCAAGCCTTTTCTTAAGTGCGGCACACATATATGCCAGCTAATTTATTGCTGGGATGTGATCTTTTCACAAGGGACATCTTTCTGCATTGGTAAAATATTGTGCCAGAATACCAGAAAAGAGCATACGCTTGTAAATTGCGGCCTGCCGAGCTAAACATGCCTCAGCAATCGGCAAACAGCCTGTCTTTCATGCAGGCGTGCATGCCTCATGTGCTACATGCCCAGTTTTCTTTCAGTCTACATACAGGGCACAACCTTCCAATAAAATAACAGTTTTTTGGCTATCCAAATGAATTCTGAAACACTGTAATTGAAGTGTTGACTTTTTATTAAGAAATGTAGAAGTTAATAATTGTTTTGTGCACTGAGTAACATGTAATAATGAATATGTTGACATTATCAATACGGTTATACAGTGTGCAACTGATAAGTTGTATGCTTTTCCTTATAGAGGGGTGTTGTTTCTATCTTTTCTCATTGTACCTCTTTCGTTTTTAGTGTTACCTCTTCACCTCTGAGGACAGCAGAGTAATAAGCTGTCACTGGTTTTTAACCTCTGGATGAAAGAAGGTGTTTGGCACATAACATTAATTTGTAAAATGTTTGCAGTGATCGAAACCAAAAAACAATTTTCTGTATTCAGAGGTCTGTCCTTGTCACTGTCCTGTTCCTATTTTATCTTGGAGGCGTTTATAATTTTCAAACAACCTGAATTCTGTCAGAATCACAAGTTAGAGGATATGGGATTAGTAATTCGTTTTGAGAGGTGGTAAACTTGTATTGTTTTTCTTTATGATTGCAGCAAGTATAGATTCAAATAATTCTGGAGGTGAGAGACATTGGGGATCTGTAAGCATTCGAATTCTGGTCAACGAGTGGCCCCTGGCATCGAGTTCAGGTTCCACACTGATCGTTGTTGAGGAAGAATTGACGAAGATCGACGGGAATGAGGTATGGTGGTTTGCACTAGTAACTCTAGTAGTGGTGTGTATCAACGGCTGAATTGATGCGCAGAGAGACCATTGTTGTCCTCTGTTAATTTCATAAACGAAGTGTGCATGACCAGGTGTCTCTACAGGGAGCAAGGACATTTCTGTTGTTGCCTTTATAGATTGTTGTGGTGGCTAAGAGAATATCATGCTGTAAAGCCATACCAATGTCAGAAGAGTGGCAAACATATTAAGAAAAAAGTTAATACTAATACATTTTTGTCACTTAAATTTGTTTGATTTCAGAAGCAAACAATAGTTTCCCCATTTCATGGACTTCACTGTGCTTTTCGTCCACGATCACTCCTGCTGCTTTCATTCCATTGATGCATTAGAACTTCACAAATTTGTGTAATAAATGGGAGGGAGCAGAACCCCATTTCTTAGGTTTGTACTTAACATATTAATGGTAAATTAACTAAGGTCTTTATCCTGAATTGATTTATGCAAGGTGGACAGTTGTTTCTGACTGTTGCTACGAGAACCAGTACTATTCTCATGCTTGCCAAAAAACATGCTTCTTCTTTTGCACTTCCCCAAGCTGCTGAAAACAATTCCCACACTGACATTTGCACGTGCATCCCCTGCTGACTAGGAAGCACTCTCCTCAGACCCTTAGTGCCCAACAGCTCAGAAGCTGCAGAGGAAAAAAAATGTCCAGCTTACGTGTCAAGCATTTTCAATTCTATTAAGCACACAGAGGCGAGGATTATGCTATCTCTCTCTTTACTGTCCAAATACAGCAGCCAATCAGTTAACAGTAAACAAAAAACTACACATCCCATGATGCTACAATATAGTATCACATGCCCCAATCACCAACCACGACCTCTGTCCATAAATAGCAGAAATAGCATGACCCCAAATGTCACTTCCTCTTTATTTGTCAAAGTCAGATAATCCTTAAGCTTCCAAAACAAAACTTCTTACGTAGGTGCTGATCCATCGAACCTCCAAACCAGATCTGGAAAACCAAAAGAGCTCAACGGGAGCCAGAAGTTGCGAAAACTTCCAAGGAACTGAACCATATATGAATGACTTCATCTACATACAAACGGATAGAACTTCAGGTAGTCTTCTGATCAGACCCTAAAACATAAAATAATAGAAGGTAATATCTCATAAGGTTAACTTAGTCAATAATACTTTGAATTATCTAATTAGTTCATAGGGGAGGGTAAAATCTAAACAATACAGTGTCAAAGTGCTATACATATTTTTTGAATATATGACATAACAATGTATTTTAAGGGAGGGATGATCCTCGCCTCCGTGTCCTTAATAGAATTGAAAATTCTTGACGCGTAAGCTAAAAATTGTTTTATTCTATTTCAGGACCGGAGGCTCCAATTATGCTTGTTTAAAGCTGTCCAATAACCACAGTAGCAACATCTACCACAGGTTTATGAAAAAATTACGGAACGTAGATTCAGATGACCAGTTCACTGCCTTCATAATGTCCTCCAATCAAGAACCCAGGGCAAATGTCTTGGAGGTCACCGCCCCTCTAACAGAATGAGCTCCAAATTGACTGGTATCTATACCTGTTTCACCCATTAACCATCTCATCCATCTTGATAGAGTGGCTGAGGAAACTGGCTTAAAAGGTTTCTGTAAAGAAATGAGTAACTGACCAATAGCAACCTGCCTAAATTCATCAGTAACCACCTCATAATCCTTTAAACATTGAACTACACACAGTTTTGAATTATCCGGATACATTGGATAAGTTACTGACCTGCAATTAGTTTTTGTTCTTCTGGTAATATTAAAAGTAACACCTTCAGGAGAATGCACCCTACCAGACAAGTCCAATGCCTTGACATCTAAGACTCTCTTACATGAAATCAGGCATAATAACATAGTCAGTTTTGCTGAAATCTGTTTACGAGATAAATATTTATTGGCAGGCCAAGCGTCTAAAAACTTTAAGACAATGTTCACATCCCACAAGACAGAATATCTGGTTTGAGGTGGGTTAGCTAAACGAATACCCTTCAATAATTTAAAGACCAGAGGATGTTCACCTACAGGTTTACCATCAATATGAACATGGCCAGCTGAAATGGCTGATCTAAAATTATTAATAATTCTATAAGCCAAACCTGAACCAGCCATTTCTGCTAGAAGGTTTACAATCAGTTCAATGTCTGACTCCATGGGATTAATACTCCTTCCATCGCACCAACCATGCCATGCTGTGCCATGCTGAGGAATATCTTTTATGAGTTCCAGAGGCCCAAGCTTGCTTGATAAAATTTGCAGCTTGCTGCGAAAGACCTGGGGAATTCCCTCTCGACCTGAAATCATCCAAGCCATCAATGTCAATTTCCCTGATATTATCAGTGGATATTGAAGGCCTTCCGGACTCAAGAGAAGATCCTGACGAGGAGGAATGAGCAGCGGGCGAGCACAAGCCAACTGCAGAGCAATTGGGAACCAAGGTTGAGATCTCCAAAATGGAGTCACCAGTATAATGTCTGCTTTCTGTCTCCGAACTTGAGACAGGACCCTGGGTATCAACAGAAATGGAGGAAAGGCATACCCCCGAAAGTGGGACCAATCCCGAAGAAAGGCATCTGTCGCCAGAGCCAGAGGGTCCGGGCGCCAGCTGAAGAATTTTGATAGAAAATCATTGGATCCAGTTTCCAGTTGCTGGAATCCATCAGAAATCTGGAATTCCAGTCCGCTATTGTATTCTGGACTCCCGGGAGATACTCTGCGAGGACAATAAGATGATGATTTAGACAGTAGTGGCAGAAGTCCTTGGCAATCTTTGCCAGGATTCTGGACTTCGTCCCCCCCTAGCTTGTTGACATACTGTACAGCTGAGATGTTGTCCATTCTCACCAGAATGCAACAGTCTGTCTTCTGAGGAGAAAAACTCTTCATGGCAAAAGAGCCCGCTAGGAGTTCTAGGCAATTGATATGAAGAGTCTGTTCCAACCTTGACCATCGTCTCCCGGTCACTAGGGAGCCGCAACGGGCTCCCCAACCCCACCGACTGGTGTCTGATTCGATCACCACCTTTGGGTGAGAGCCGAAAATGGCCCTGCCGTTCCAGGCTTCCATGTGTTGGAGCCACCAATGAATTTCCGACTTGACCTCTGTGGTTAAAGGAATCAATTCTGAATAACTGAGACCCTGCTGCAGATGTCTGATTTTGAGTCCCTGCAAAGCACGGTAGTGAAGGGGGGCTGGAAAGATTGCCTGAATAGATGAGGCCAGAAGACACACTATTCTGGCAACGTTCCTCAGAGAAATAGTCAGACTGGACAAGGCAGATGTCAGCTCTCTCTTGATATTGCAAATCTTTTGCGAGGGAATAATTCGTTGGGAGAAGACTGAGTCTATCTCGAAGCCCACAAACTCTTTCACTTGTGTTGGTTTCAATAACGACTTCTGCACATTGATAAGGAAGCCCAAGTCCTCTAAATGCGTCAGAAGAGAATGAAGGTCCTGAGCCATCAAAAATATATCGTCCTGATAAATGATCAATCGGACTCCCTTGGTTCTCAACCATTCCATTACTGGTCTTAATAGTTTTGTGAAGCACCAAGGGGCCGACAACAGGCCAAACGGAAATGCATTGAATTCCAGACATTGGCCCTTCCAAAGAAATTGCAGAAATCTCCTGTGAGGAGGGAGGATGTGAATCGAGAGACAAGCACCCTTTAGGTCCAGGCGGACCATCCAGTCTCCTTCGAATAGAATATCCCTCAACATGTGGACCCCTTCCATTTTGAAATGTCTGTACTAGATCCAATAGTTGAAATCCTTTAGATTCAATACTAGTCGATGACCCCCTCCTTTTTTGTCCACCACAAAAATGGGGCTGCAAAAACCGGAAGGGTGAAGAGCTGAAAAACGTACTGCTCCTTTGTCTAACAAAGCCTGCACCTCTACGTCTATAAACATCTGATCTGCGTGGCAAAAAAAATTTGTATAGGAGAGGATAGTTGTGTTGGAGTACCGATAAACTATAGATGAAAGCCCAAAACTGTCTGAAGAATCCAAGGATCCCCAGAGATTTTTCTCTAGTTGTCTAGAAGCAATCCCACTATGCCCCCAAGAAGTACCTGAGAATGGGGAATAATGCTCACCTGAGTAACAAGCTTCCTGGATTCCTCCTTGTTGCCCCCTACAGGGTCCCTTGTGAAATCTGGGCCGACCTCCTCTGGAGCGAGTGGGGTAGGAAAGCAGAATCGGATTGGTCTCCATACCAACCACCTCTTCCTCTGGGGTAATAGTTTTGAGGACTTGAGAAATTTCCTCGGCCGGGCATACGTCCTCCATAACGACCGGCCCTGACAAAAAGGCCCTGTTTAAAAACTTTTTTAAGGGACATTTGCGCCTTATCCAGGGAATAAAAAGTGTAACAAAACTCTTTGATAAAAGTGGATCCAAAAAGAAGTCTGTCTGTAGCTGGGCCTGCCTCCGAAGAGGCTAAATCCGCTAGTTTCGGGTCAATAGGCATGAGGATAGATTTTCGGCGTTCCGCAGATATTGTGCAGTTGGTATTGCCCAGTTGACAAATGGCTGTCTGAGCCCATCCAATCAGAACATCTGTGGCTACAGGAGTGACAGCAAGAAAAGCCATATCTAGGATTTTAGTTAATGGACCTATTAAATCGAGGAGCTTATCCTGGCAGAGGCGCCAAGACCTATCCAGTTCTTTCTTAGGATCTTTCACAATTTTTTTCATGAAAGTGACCATGGTGGGGTCAGTTTCAGGAGTGTCGGACACCTTATTGTCCAAATCTGGTCTAGGACATTCCTAGACCTCGAAGGTTGCGCTCGAAGGCGCGACCGAACCTCTTTGTCAAAACTCCATCTAATATTGGAGTGTACATATTGTGCCACTTCAGCGGACGGTAGCCAATTGGATGATCTGGGGTGTACAATCTCAGAGGGGTCAAAATCCAACACCTGAAGAGGAGACGTCTGTTTCTTTGATTTTTTTACTGGGACCCGGAGCCTCCAAGTCCTCGGAGTACCTAGAAGAAGAATCCTTATCTGAGGAGGATGGGGAGAAAGTAGAATCTTTTCTTGAACTATAGTTATGTTCGGCAACTCGCTTCTTGCACAGTTTTTCAAATAAGTCAGCATGTAAGTCACCAGAAGGAGCATCAGATCCTTCAAAATTTTTTGATTTAGACTTGGATTTAGGTTTAGTCCCTTCAGAAAGGGGTTGCTGTCTGTGAAGCCAACCTTGGGAGTGAGCGTAGTCAAAAAGTTGGCCCCAAAAGGGTCCTAACGCTCTCACTAGGGCATCATTAACTGACTATTGAACCCTGGTATCAAGGGCTTCCACCAGGTTAACTTCTAGCTGGTTGCCAATGTCATCAGGGAAGTACCCTGCTTCTTTTTCATCCCTTTGAGCTATGATGTTAATATAGTATCAAACAATAGTATAACTATTAATGGAAAGAACCAGTAAATACAGGGGGAGTGTAAAAACCACTTACAGGCAAAAAGACAAAATGTGGAGCCCAATAAGATGTGGAGGGAGCCGCCTGTGAAACACTCTAGGCCAAGCCTTCATTTATTTTACGACCCAGACACTAGTAGACGCTGGGCGTTAGGGAGCACAAGGGTAAAACAGAAAAAAGGAATCTCCGGTGTAGCGCGCGCTGCAATCCCAAGCCGATCTCCAGTAAAATGAAACCGAAAGAATCGGCTCGGAAAACAGCACGCACACACCATATATGAAAAAACTAAAAACAGAGTACACGCGTAGCACGCTCCACCAAAATAAGGGTACAAAAAATTGGCATGAAGCCGATAACTTAATAACGCATGAAGCGTTAAAGACCACAAACAAGCGAGCGAAATCGCGTCGCCGACAGTAACCGAAAAGACAAAATTACATGGCATTAAGATATAAGCATTTAATGAGAGGAAAAATGAATAGTACTTATCTGCTGCGGAGCAGCAAAGAAAGAGGGAGTGACATTTGGGGTCATGCTATTTATGGACAGAGCCCGTGGTTGGTGATTGGGGCATGTGATACTATATTGTAGCATCATGGGATGTGTAGTTTTTTGTTTACTGGTAACTGATTGGCTGCTGTATTTGGACAGTAGAGAGAGAGAGAGCATAATCGGAGCCCCCGGTCCAGAAATAGAATGACATTGTTAGTTGGGTGGGTTGGGGGGCTGAATGGTGCGAGAGGGGACGGAACACACAAGGGTTCAGTTTCCCGTCAATACTGATAGTGAAACATGTGCCAAGAGGCTGATGTCACTCCATCCCAGTCCATGTTGTGTGTTCCATAGCTTCATCAACGACCTGACTTGTGGTAATATCTGGTCATTGACGCCATGCACAAGGTCCTATTTTGCCTGGTTACAGTATGTGACTTTTTATTCTTGTTAATGTGTTTGGCCATTAACGCCCATTAGCTGTGTGGTGTGGTTGGGGCATGTGCGTGGCACAATTGAGACTTATAATTGTGGGCGTTAATTATATTGTACCTTTTTTGATCCTTCTTGAGTATCGTTTATTTTGTAGAAGTGTATTTTCAAGAGTCTGTGCTTTTATCAAAATTATTATGATGTCAACTGTTTAATATTAATCATTTTAACAGTTGGACAAATGAGGTAAGATTAAGGGCACAGATATGTTTTTGGTCAACCGAAGGTTCAACATTTGGGGAATGCTATCTTTCCTGAATGGAAAATATGTAAAAGGAGTCTGTAAGGAAATGCCTATTTGTAGGCACTCACGTGTATGGTCACCCCCATTGTTTTTGACTAGTACTGCTGTTTTTTTGCACTAATAGTGCACTGAGGCCTGCTAACCAGACCCCATTGCCAGTGCCCTGACCCTAAAAGTATATGTCGAATTGGCTATGCCCAATTAGAAATGGCTAATTTACCTGTAAGTCACTAGTAAATGGTACCATGGTACCCAGGGCATGTATCCGAGGGCTTGCACCACGATTATGCCACCCTAGAGGTCCCCCAGATAAAATTAGTTCCCCAGTCTGTGGCTGCAGACTGGTAGAGCAGTCCTGCACTGCTAGCCAGGCTTTGTCATTGAAAGCAATGGCAAAGCCACCACTCCCCTTCTACATATATGTTTAAGTCACCCCTTTGACAGGTCTACCGAAACCTAAAGGCAGGGTGCCATATGACACAGGCAGGACATGTACTGCACATGCCCAGGCAGTAAGATGTGCAAAACTACAGTTTTTACTGTGGAAAGACTTGGTTGTCTAGTTGGCAAGTACAGCGTTACATTCTGACCCCCTCAGCTGTGCTAACTCTTGAACAGTACGACCAAAAATGGGCACTCCTAGAAATCAAACAACTTGTTACATTAAGCCCGACTTATATCTCAAGTCTGAATTAATGTAACTTATAGCAGTGTGCAGCTTTGGCAATCTGCCACCTTGCTGCTCTTAAAACTCCTTTGCCTTGCCGGGCACACATGGAGCCTGCTCCACTAGACAGCTCTTTTCCCTCCTGGAGAGACGTGTTAACTACCCTCAAGAAGGAGAGCAATAAGGGACTGTAGGCGAAGAGAGGTGTCACCGTAGAACAACTACAAAATGGCTATCTATAGTCTAAAAAAACAATTAACAACCATACTACGATCAACAGGTAATATACTCATTGAAGCATAATGATTACAAAATAGGCAAACGTGTATAACACAAAATGATTTTACTTTTATTGATTGTACACAATAAATCAATATGCATTGTCCATTAAATGATACACTGTAGTAATCACATTTCAAAAATATCAAACACACAAAATTGTCGCACATAATTAGTTTGTTGAAGTATGACTCAATGTGCATAACTGAGTCACAAGCTCTGCATACTATTAAAAAACTTCATTCAAATACACAATCACAACTCACCACACACACTCTATCAATCCAGACACAGCTTCTGCTCAAGACACAACAGATGAAAAGAAAGGTCACTTCTATCACATTAAAACAAATATACAACTTTCCACAAGATGTCATGAAAGAGATGTATTCAAATTCTGATACATTGTTTGCCTGAAAACAATCCAACTTAGATGGTAACAAGGCAAACGTTACAAGATGTCTTCAAGTGACATTTATGCATCAACTAACATCCAATATTTCTGTTGTGATTCTTCTATCCCCTGGGTTGTGCCAACACACGTTTCGGTGGAAAAGCAGGAGCCACCTTCTTCGGGGCACACAGGTGGTATATAGAATACTGTCATAAAGACACCGTGACCCAGAAAGAATCAAGTAAGTAAAAATGTAAACATGTACACATAACTACAGGATAGAGAGAAAAATAAATAATCTTAACACAAATCCATCTAACACGTGCCTAAAGATGCTCCAAAGAAATGGTCAGCTGGATACAAGGAATAAAGTTACCAAAAAAATAGGTGAGTGTACTGTACCAAAAATAGGTAAAGAATTTCACCTCATGCATACATATCCACCTAAAAGTGCATAATTATGATCAACTGCATGCGTTACCGAGGGAATCACCTTGGAGTTAGCACCATAAAGCATACCTGCGACGAATGGAACTATTCCCAACCAGGGTTCCAAAAGAAAAAAAAATGTCATGAGTCAGCTCACAGTCTAGAGGGAAGACAACACAGTAAAAGACCTCATGAGGTTGGTACAGATGGAAAGACAAAAACTCCAAGCCCTTATAAGTGGGAGACCTACCCTAATGGAGAAGAAAAATAGCCTATGCCGTGGCTTAAAAATGGGACTCCAATGCTAATACAGATGGTGAACCGATTCTGCACACACCGTCTTGGCTCTCAGAGGGAGAAAGAAACAGTCTCATGATAAACCTACAAAAGATAAATAAAGATAAAATAAAATAACACACAAACAGCGGGTCCAACAAGAATAATTCATCTAACACCCAGAACAGAACAACTCAACCGATATTGACACAGGGCAAAGAGACCAATATACTGCACCAAACATAAAGATAAAAACAATACACAACAAGCATTTGCAGTGCAATAGGTCACACATTTGATTGAGTTAGAGCTATTGGCGCTGTAAATGCAAAACCAAACTTTTCTCGTCACATAAATTGGCTCGACCTAAAAATCATACTTGACCAAGCACCAGTGGATATAGGATGTGCAGACCCCTGCTGCCCTTACCAACACTCCACTACCCTTTGGTGCATGATTTACAGGCCCAGCCCGCAAGTATATGACACCGATCCACAAAAGAATCACAAAAAGTACACCTTTGACTACTCAGTTATGGAAATATGCTGTACAAGCCACTCATAGTAGTGCACAATTTATGGTCTGAATGTCACTTACTTGGTACCCTCCTACAAAATGAAATAAGAGCAAAGAACACACTCAGCAGATTCTGTGAGGATTGTGGAGCCAATCAAAAAGTACAACTTGAGGCCAGGATCAGACAAATACAGCACCCATAACTATGGCAAAACAGGAAACAGAAAAAATAAATGAATGAGCAACGGACCAAGCACAGCAAAGAGCACCAGTTCAGTATATATCACAATAAACATTCGTCAGGCTGATTACATACTGATACATCACCAATCATAAAACACAAAAAACCAATAGGCAGGTTCGTAACCCCCCACCATGTCGGGCCCAGGACCTCCCGCGCTCCGGTTACACATAATGCGGTAACTTTCACCATGTCACAATAATTTGGACTACCCTCACCGGAACATCGGGAGTGGCACATCTGTTCTCGTACTAGGGTTCATACGGTAATACCCTAAACTCTGAACACACGGAAATTAGAGAAATATATGGGTGTCTGCACACCGATCACAACTACCAGTGTTACGGTGATGAGTTGTGAGAGAGCTGGAATGAGCTCTCAAGATCAGGAGCTTTAAAGTTACAAAAATGTAATGCTCTTCAATTTAGAAACAGTGCTAAATACATAGGTGAAGTTTGTAGTGAGCTGGACAGTAGAAGTACCTGCTGTTTACAATGTTATGAAATCTATTGTGGTGGTTGGTGCTGCACAGAGACGTTATGAAATATTATTCCGGACTTTACATCAAAGGAATTCCACTTTTAATTATGTTGGTAAATTGTCAGAGGCTGGCAGGAAAATAAAGGCAGTTGATCCAGAGGAAGGCAACTGAATTGAAGTGGGTGTATTCTCCTCAGAGAGGTCACGCAGCTGAAATGCCCTCACTCATAGTTGCTCATGCTGCACTGCAGAGCATCGGGTAATGAAAGAAGAGCAAGGGCTCATGATGTGACAGAGGCAGCCTTGAGCGTTCTCCGTCCATGCGCAGCAGAACCTCACTGGACTTGGAGGTTACCGGGGCAAGGAATAGAACACAGCTCGGAGCTGAAGGAACAGGGCTAAGAAAGGAGGCATTATACCCTCACAATATATGTTGACCAGAAAACATGGAGCAAGCGGGCTTCAAAACTTAAGATTCTAAATACATCCTACTACACCCTTCTCAAAACCAGAGTTACCACCTTAAAAAAAAAAAAAAAAAAGTCACTGTGTGAGGAGGTGGCGGGCCTTGAGTTGTGTCCGGCTTCATGTCGAGAACAGCTTTACCAGCATTTTTTAATCGTCCTTAGCCAGTCCGTCAGTCTATGACAGGATGGGTGTGGCACAAGGGGATCCTTATCCTAGGGTCTGGCACAAGCCACTTGTCGCTCATTACCAAACCCCATTGTTCCAGATGTGTGTAAATATTTGATTCTAGTTGTTTTCTTTACATTCGGGCTCAGCCAGGACACATTTGTTTACAAGATGCCCATTATTTCACTAACACTTTCTCTGGAGCTAGTCCTTTCTCTGCGTCTATCAAATGTACCTGCTTTGCATGCAGCGAAGAACATCCAGCGCGAACGATGACATCACTGACTTGATTTGCATATCCAAGACCCTGTGATTTTCATAAACTGAGATGGCAATTTTATTCTACACCATTTTTTTATTTCTGGTACAAAGAAACTAGTTTGTGAAAAGAAGCAAATAAGGAGTGTATAAACTGCAATTTTTGATATTTCAAAAGCACTCTAACTTTAAAATCATGTGGTATTCATCCTTTATATACCAGCATCCTACCATTCTAAGTTGTGTGCGCTTCGGCAGCACATATACTAAGATTGGAATGATACAGACACATTTGTGAAGCTTTCCATGCTGGAATTCCAAAGGCAAAGGGAGCAACTGTGCAAATGAGAGCTTTCCCATGACAAGCCCAGGCAAAAAACACTTAAAAAAAAAAAGAGGTCCCGAAAACTACAGATAAACAATTCAAAGCGTAAGGAAACTGTACTTGGCCAGTGCTCCTGTGCCAAGAACGGAAGTGAGGTATCGGATTTGCAAACCTGTTAGGGGGCAGCAAAGAAAAGCAACACTTCAGTCAACCTCTGGTAGGCAGCAGGTGGGATCAAAGTCTTGCAGACAGCGTATGCGCGCTGCCTGTATGAGTTTTCTCTGTCCAGTGGAGAACCAATGGAGCTCCTTCTTTATGATTATGTATGGCTGATTTGTGTTCAGCATAGTGCTGTCTAAATTCCCTGACAGTTTCACCATTATACCCTAGCCCACAAGGGTATAGTAAACCCATGAGACATTATGGCATCATCACACGCATAGCAAGTGCCACATCTGTGGTTGCCTTTCATTGGATCGAGTTCTGTAATGGATCTATGGATAGCATTCATTGGTCCTGAAAAGCGGGAGCTCACCAACTTGTTCCTCAGGTTATGGTTTCTTCTGAACAAAATGTATCCTATAGAACTTGTAAAATGGCGGGCGGGATCTCCGTAGCATTTGTGACGGAGTATTCCATCCGCCAAGGTCATAGTCAGGCCCATTGGCCTGTCCAGGAGATCATCATCAGGATTAACATTGAGAATGTCCCAGTGTGAATTGATTATCTGTCTAATCTTGTTATTCAAATTGGAGTGACGTATAGTGCACAAATCAGTCATTCTTCTGTTTATTCCTGTGCTCAAACATACTCTCCCTGTTATAATATCTCGCTTTCTTCAGGCAGTCTTTAATCAGTCACTCCGAGAAACCCCGGTTTAGTAGCTTGAGTTTCAAGATTTCCGCATGTTGAAGAAATTCTCTTATGTTGGTACAATTGGGGAGTAATCTGAGAAATTGAGTGAATGGAATGCTTTGTTTTTGGCATCTGGGATGATAACTATTAAAGTGAAGAAGTGTTTTTGTGAGCTATTGGTTTGGTGTATAAAGAAACTATGAGACAATTGTCCTTATGTATTATCACAATGTCCAGAAATTCCACCTGATTGTGGCTACACTTACTTGTAAATCTAAGGTTCAAATCACACAAATTAAGCCAGGAGAGGAACTCCTCTTAGGGTGCTTCATCACATTGCCACGTGAAGAAAGAGGACAATTTAATTATAGATTTGTCTCTTTTCAAATTCATCTATATACAGGTTCGCCATGTTAGGAGCACAAGCAGCTCCCATACTCATCCCATTCATTTGGCGATAGATCTCACTATCATTTTTTAAAAAAAAGTTCTCATTGAGAACTACTTCCAGACATTGGAGGATAAATTCACGTTGTGGCTTTTCATTGCATTCTTTGAAGATCTCCCTGACCGTAGACAATGCTTGTTGCTGGTGGATGTTTGTATACAATGCTTCAATATCCAGGGTAACTAGGATTTCCCTTTGAGGGTTGAACTCTAACCCCTCGACCTTTGCAATCATGTGTCCAGTATCTATTCTGAAGTAAAGTAATTCATAAACCAAAGGCTCTAAGGAGACGTCAACATAGTTAGAAAACGGCTCAGTAGCTGCCCCAAAAGTGGGCACTATGGGGTGAAGGGGAGGATCTATAGCATCATTGTGAGTCTTTGGAACGTCATAAATCACAGGAAGGCGATGTAGGAGGCTGGACTGGCTTGTAGTCAGTACCAAGGGGTACTTACACCTTACACCTTGCACCAGGCATCCCTTATTAGTGTAGAGGGGTGTCTAGCAGCTTAGGCTGATAGAAAAGGTAGCTTAGCAGAGCAGCTTAGGCTGAACTAGGAGACGAGTGAAGCTCCTACAGTACCACTAGTGCCATATGCACAATATCATAAGAAAACACAATACACAGATATACTAAAAATAAAGGTACTTTATTTTTATGACAATATGCCAAAGTATCTCAGTGAGTACCCTCAGTATGAGGATAGCAAATATACACAAGATATATGTACACAATACCAAAATATGCAGTAATAGCAATAGAAAACAGTGCAAACAATGTATAGTCACAATAGAATGCAATGGGGGCACATAGGGATAGGGGCAACACAAACCATATACTCTAGAAGTGGAATGCGAACCACAAATGGACCCCAAACCTATGTGACCTTGTAGAGGGTCGCTGGGACTTTAAGAAAACAGTGAGGGTTAGAAAAATAGCCCACCCCAAGACCCTGAAAAGTGGGTGCAAAGTGCACCTAAGTTCCCCAAAGAGCACAGAAGTCGTGATAGGGGAATTCTGCAGGAAAGACCAACACCAGCAATGCAACAACAATGGATTTCCAGACGAGGGTACCTGTGGAACAAGGGGACCAAGTCCAAAAGTCACGATCAAGTCGGGAGTGGGCAGATGCCCAGGAAATGCCAGCTGTGGATGCAAAGAAGCTGCCAACGGATGGTAGAAGCTGAGGATTCTGCACGAACGACAAGGGCTAGAAACTTCCCCTTTGGAGGATGGATGTCCCACGTTGTGAAGAGTCGTGCAGAAGTGTTTTCCCGCAGAAAGACCGCAAACAAGCCTTGCTAGCTGCAAGGGTCGCGGTTAGGGTTTTTGGATGCTGCTGTGGCCCAGGAGGGACCAGGATGTCACCAATTGCGTCAGGGGACAGACGGGCGCCCAGCGAGACAAGGAGCCCTCTCAGAAGCAGGCAGCACCCGCAGAAGTGCCAGAACAGGCACTACGAAGTGGAGTGAAACGGTGCTCACCCAAAGTTGCACAAGAGAGTCCCATGCCGCCGGAGGACAACTCAGGAGGTCGTGCAATGCAGGTTAGAGTGCCGTGGACCCAGGCTTGGCTGTGCACAAAGGAAATCTTCGTGGAGTGCACAGGAGCCGGAGTAGCTGCAAAACACGCGGTTCCCAGCAATGCAGTCTGGCGTGGAGAGGCAAGGACTTACCTCCACCAAACTTGGACTGAAGAGTCACTGGACTGTGGGAGTCCCTTAGACAGAGTTGCTGAGTTGAAGGGACCTCGCTCGTCGTGCTGAGAGGAGACCCAGAGGACCGGTGATGCAGTTCTTTGGTGCCTGCGGTTGCAGGGGGAAGATTCCGTCGACCCACGGGAGATTTCTTCAGAGCTTCTAGTGCAGAGAGGAGGCAGACTACCCCCACAGCATGCACCACCAGGAAAACAGCTGAGAAGGCGGTTGGATCAGCGTTACAGTGTCGCAGTAGTCGTCGTTGCTACTTTGTTGCAGTTTTGCAGGCTTCCA
This sequence comes from Pleurodeles waltl, assembly GCF_031143425.1. Classification (NCBI taxonomy): domain Eukaryota; kingdom Metazoa; phylum Chordata; class Amphibia; order Caudata; family Salamandridae; genus Pleurodeles; species Pleurodeles waltl. Next base: position 1,060,455,441 of record NC_090444.1, read on the forward strand.
GCGCGGTCAGCAGTTGATTCCTTGGCAGAAGGTGAAGAGAGAGATGCAGAGGAACTCTGATGAGTTCTTGCATTCGTTATCTAAAGAATTCCCCAAAGCAGAGACCCTAAATAGCCAAAAAAGGAGGTTTGGCTACCTAGGAGAGAGGATAGGCTAGCAACACCTGAAGGAGCCTATCAGAAGGAGTCTCTGACGTCACCTGCTGGCACTGGCCACTCAGAGCATTCCAGTGTGCCAGCAGCACCTCTGTTTCCAAGATGGCAGAGGTCTGGAGCACACTGGAGGAGCTCTGGGCACCTCCCAGGGGAGGTGCAGGTCAGGGGAGTGGTCACTCCCCTTTCCTTTGTCCAGTTTCGCGCCAGAGCAGGGCTGAGGGATCCCTGAACCGGTGCAGACTGGCTTATGCAGAGATGGGCACCATCTGTGCCCAACAAAGCATTTCCAGAGGCTGGGGGAGGCTACTCCTCCCCAGCCCTGACACCTTTTTCCAAAGGGAGAGGGTGTAACACCCTCTCTCTGAGGAAGTCCTTTGTTCTGCCTTCCTGGGCCAAGCCTGCCTGGACCCCAGGAGGGCAGAAACCTGTCTGAGGGGTTGGCAGCAGCTGCAGTGAAACCCCGGGAAAGGTAGTTTGGCAGTACCCGGGTCTGAGCTAGAGACTTGGGGGATCATGGAATTGTCTCCCCAATGCCAGAATGGCATTGGGGTGACAATTCCATGATCTTAGACATGTTACATGGCCATGTTCGGAGTTACCATTGTGACGCTATACATATGTCTTGACATATGTATAGTGCACGCGTGTAATGGTGTCCCCGAACTCATAAAGTCTGGGTAATTTGCCCTGAACAATATGGGAGCACCTTGGCTAGTGCCAGGGTGCCCACACACTAAGTAACTTAGCACCCAACCTTTACCAGGTAAAGGTTAGACATATAGGTGACTTATAAGTTACTTAAGTGCAGTGGTAAATGGCTGTGAAATAACGTGGACGTTATTTCACTCAGGCTGCACTGGCAGGCCTGTGTAAGAATTGTCAGATCTCCCTATGGGTGGCACAAGAAATGCTGCAGCCCATAGGGATCTCCTGGAACCCCAATACCCTGGGTACCTCAGTACCATATACTAGGGAATTATAAGGGTGTTCCAGTATGCCAATGTAAATTGGTGAGATTGGTCACTAGCCTGTTAGTGACAATTTGTACAGAGAGAGTATAACCACTGAGGTTCTGGTTAGCAGAGCCTCAGTGAGACAGTTAGGCATCACACAGGGAACACATACATATAGGTCACAAACTTATGAGCACTGGGGTCCTGGCTAGCAGGGTCCCAGTGACACATAACAAACATACTGAAAACATAGGGTTTTCACTATGAGCACTGGGCCCTGGCTAGCAGGATCCCAGTGAGACAGTGAAAACACCCTGACATAAACTCACAAACAGGCCAAAAGTGGGGGTAACAAGGCTAGAAAGAGGCTACTTTCTCACACAACCCCCCCCCCCCCAAACGAAGGACAATAAGGCTAACCTTGGCCAGTTGAGACTTTATTGTCTAAGTGGTGATAAGTAGAGAGTAGCTCTGCAATAGACTGGTTACTCTCTTTATCATCCACTATATGGTTACTTCCCTGTGGGGATGTAAACCACCCTGTTTGAAGTTTTTTAGCTAAGCAACAATGTGAAGATGTATTTTCAGAGTTTCTATCAGTAAGTTTTAGTTTAGAGCAGTGGGAATTGTCCACTGAACCTATTTGTAGTGATGGAAATGCCAGACAGGGATGCTGTCTCAGTAAAGCCATAGCTGGGCAAAATCTTTGTCCATATGGCTGGAAGAGAGAACAGGGATGCTGTTTCTCTTGAGTTTTAGCAGGGCAGGGATGCTGTCCTATGAGCTCCACACTAGGGCAGGGATGCTGTCCTAAGTGTTGTGAGGCAGTGCAGAGTTTCTGCACTAAAGTTTCTCAGGGAGGGTTGGAGGGATGCTCCATGTTAACTAAAATGGTGCTCTTTTTCTCACCAATGTTAGTTATCCCACAGAGAGGTACTTCTACCTCAGGGAGTACAGCTTTGCCAGCTGATGATTCCCTTGGAACAGGTGCCACCCCAGGAGAGGCTTCTCCCACCACAGGAATGATATCCTGATTGGCAGGGTGGTTAGGGGATACTGTGATACCCTTTTTACCTGTTGTTGGAGAGGGATCCTGAGTTTTCAGGCCTTCTCTCCTTTGCTTTTTCATTTCAGTAGAAATGAAAGGGAACAATTCCTCTGGGATGCCTAGCATGGCTGCATGGGCATAAAACTCTACATCAGCCCAACCTGAGGCCTCTAGGTCATTACCTAAGAGACAGTCAATAGGTAAGCTAGGTGATACTACCACCTGCTTAGGGCCAGTAACTCCACCCCAACTAAACTGAATTATAGCTAAGGGAAAAAACTTAGTGGAGGAATGGACATCAATAATCTTATACTGTTGTCCAATGATGTGTTGTTCAGGATGCACTAGGTTTTCAGTCACCAAAGTGATACTGGCACCTGTGTCCCTGTAGGCCAAGGCCTCAACACCATTTATTGAAACTGTCTGCCTGTAACTATCCATTGTAAGGGGACAAGCAGCCAGTGTGGCAAGGCCAATGCCACTAGGTGTGACAGAAACTGTCTTGGGACTAACTACCCCAGTTTCTATTATGGACCCATAAGTGAACCCAACTACACCCTTTGCCTGACTGTTGCCAGTAGTCCCACCACTAGTACCACTACTGCTAGGGGCACTAGAGCTTGATGTATTAGTGGTGGTAGGCTCAGGGGGTTTACCTGGACAGGACTTATCCCCTGGCCTATGGCCTCTGTTTTTACACTCAAAGCACCAAGGCTTTTTAAATTGTGTAGGTTGAGAAGAAGAGGAAGAATGTGTTTTATCCCCACCCACTGAAGAGTGTTTAAGATTTGAAGTGGGATCTTTGGTTTTACCCTTATCCCCATGCGTATCTTGAGATTTCTCACCATCTTTCTTCTTGCCATCCTTGTCACCACCTGTATGAACTTTTCTGTTCACTCTTGTTCTGACCCATTTGTCTGCCTTCTTTCCCAATTCTTGGGGAGAGGTCAGATCTGAGTGCACTAGATACTGGTGCAACAAATCAGACACACAATTATTAAGTATATGCTCTCTCAGGATTATGTTATATAGGCTTTCATAGTCAGAAACTTTACTGCCATGTAACCACCCCTCCAAGGCCTTCACTGAATGGTCAACAAAGTCTACCCAGTCTTGTGAAGACTCCTTTTTGGTTTCTCTGAACTTCATCCTGTACTGTTCAGTGGTTAAGCCATAACCATCTAGGAGTGCATTCTTAAGAACTTTAAAATTATTGGCATCACTTTCCTTAACAGTAAGGAGCCTATCCCTACCCTTTCCACTGAAAGATAGCCATAGGATAGCAGCCCACTGCCTTTGAGGGACATCCTGTACAACACAGGCCCTCTCAAGTGCAGCAAACCACTTGTTAATGTCATCCCCCTCCTTGTAAGGGGGAACTATCTTGTGCAGATTCCTAGAATCATGCTCTCTTGCAGTATGACTATTTGGAATACTGCTGCTGCCACCATGGGTTTCTAAACCCAATTTCTGTCTTTCTCTTTCTATTTCTAAAGACTGCCTATCTAAATCCAACTGTTGCTTCTTGAGCTTCAGCCTGGATTGTTCCACTCTCAATCTATTGAGTTCCCTTTCTAACACTCTGTCATCAGGGTGGGTGGGTAGGGCATGTCTTGAAACAGAAGAATGGTGAGAATGAACAGAAGGAGACCTGGCCCTAACAGATGTCACACTAACATTCTGGCCTACAAAGGTGATACTTCTACTGTGATGAGAAACAACACTATTACTGTGATGTGAATTCACATCAGAACCAGCTATGCTAGGTGGCTTGCTAGGGGGCAGGTTGGAAAGCTTTCCTCCCACCTCTTTTGCTAGGGGTGCCCCAGAATCAGAGTGGGAACCATCAGCTAATTTCTCACCAGAAGTGCCACCTAAGGTCTTATCTTGTTCAATGAGCATATTAACCAACAGTTGTCTTGAGGGATTCTTCCCTACCCCTAAACCTCTATCTACACAGAGACTCCTTGCTTCCTTCCAGCTAAGGTTGTCATAAGTTATGTTGGACAGATCAAGAGTTTGGCCTGTACCAGACATTTTAGACAGTGTTTAAGGGATAGAAAAAGTGAGAAAAAAGTTTTTCAGAACCTTTGGAAAGACAGAGAAAAAACTTTTTAAACTTTTAAAGAACTTTTTAGAAAGTTTAGAGGTACTTTTCAGCACTTAGAAAAGAAGTGAGAGAAGAAAAGCAAAACTTTTTGGTTAGGTGTACATACACTGAACTTGTTTTGTATATTTTTCTCTTATGAAAAGTACAATGACAAAAGTGGTAAGTAGTTGCAAAGTACTTATCCCACCGCTGCACAACCAATGTAGGAGGCTGGACTGGCTTGTAGTGAGTACCAAGGGGTACTTACACCTTGCACCAGGCCCAGGTATCCCTTATTAGTGTAGAGGGGTGTCTAGCAGCTTAGGCTGATAGAAAAGGTAGCTTAGCAGAGCAGCTTAGGCTGAACTAGGAGACGAGTGAAACTCCTACAGTACCACTAGTGTCATATGCACAATATCATAAGAAAACACAATACACAGATATACTAAAAATAAAGGTACTTTATTTTTATGACAATATGCCAAAGTATCTCAGTGAGTACCCTCAGTATGAGGATAGCAAATATACACAAGATATATGTACACAATACCAAAATATGCAGTAATAGCAATAGAAAACAGTGCAAACAATGTATAGTCACAATAGAATGCAATGGGGGCACATAGGGATAGGGGCAACACAAACCATATACTCTAGAAGTGGAATGCGAACCACGAATGGACCCCAAACCTATGTGACCTTGTAGAGGGTCGCTGGGACTGTAAGAAAACAGTGAGGGTTAGAAAAATAGCCCACCCCAAGACCCTGAAAAGTGGGTGCAAAGTGCACCTAAGTTCCCCAAAGAGTACAGAAGTCGTGATAGGGGAATTCTGCAGGAAAGACCAACACACGCAATGCAACAACAATGGATTTCCAGACGAGGGTACCTGTGGAACAAGGGGACCAAGTCCAAAAGTCACGATCAAGTCGGGAGTGGGCAGATGCCCAGGAAATGCCAGCTGTGGATGCAAAGAAGCTGCCACCGGATGGTAGAAGCTGAGGATTCTGCACGAACGACAAGGGCTAGAAACTTCCCCTTTGGAGGATGGATGTCCCACGTCGTGAAGAGTCGTGCAGAAGTGTTTTCCTGCAGAAAGACCGCAAACAAGCCTTGCTAGCTGCAAGGGTCGCGGTTAGGGTTTTTGGATGCTGCTGTGGCCCAGGAGGGACCAGGATGTCACCAATTGCGTCAGGGGATAGAGGGGGCGCCCAGCGAGACAAGGAGCCCTCTCAGAAGCAGGCAGCACCCACAGAAGTGCCGGAACAGGCACTATGAAGTGGAGTGAAACAGTGCTCACCCGAAGTTGCACAAGAGAGTCCCACGCCGCCGGAGGACAACTCAGGAGGTTGTGCAATGCAGGTTAGAGTGCCGTGGACCCAGGCTTGGCTGTGCACAAAGGAAATCTTCGTGGAGTGCACAGGAGCCGGAGTAGCTGCAAAACATGCGGTTCCCAGCAATGCAGTCTGGCGTGGAGAGGCAAGGACTTACCTCCACCAAACTTGGACTGAAGAGTCACTGGACTGTGGGAGTCACTTAGACAGAGTTGCTGAGTTGAAGGGACCTCGCTCGTCGTGCTGAGAGGAGACCCAGAGGACCGGTGATGCAGTCCTTTGGTGCCTGCGGTTGCAGGGGGAAGATTCCGTCAACCCACAGGAGATTTCTTCGGAGCTTCTAGTGCAGAGAGGAGGCAGACTACCCCCACAGCATGCACCACCAGGAAAACAGTCCAGAAGGCGGCTGGATCAGCGTTACAGTGTCGTAGTAGTCTTCGTTGCTACTTTGTTGCAGTTAAGCAGGCTTCCAGCGCGGTCAGCAGTCGATTCCTTGGCAGAAGGTGAAGAGAGAGATGCCAAGGAACTCTGATGAGCTCTTGCATTCGTTATCTAAAGAATTCCCCAAAGCAGAGACCCTAAATAGCCAGAAAAGGAGGTTTGGCTACCTAGGAGAGAGGATAGGCTAGCAACACCTGAAGGAGCATATCAGAAGGAGTCTCTGACGTCACCTGCTGGCACTGGCCACTCAGAGCAGTCCAGTGTGCCAGCAGCACCTCTGTTTCCAAGATGGCAGAGGTCTGGAGCACACTGGAGGAGCTCTGGGCCCCTCCCAGGGGAGGTGCAGGTCAGGGGAGTGGTCACTCCCCTTTCCTTTGTCCAGTTTCGCGCCAGAGCAGTGCTGAGGGATCCCTGAACCGGTGCAGACTGGCTTATGCAGAGATGGGCACCATCTGTGCCCATCAAAGCATTTCCAGAGGCTGGGGGAGGCTACTCCTCCCCAGCCCTGACACCTTTTTCCAAAGGGAGAGGGTGTAACACCCTCTCTCTGAGGAAGTCCTTTGTTCTGCCTTCCTGGGCCAAGCCTGGCTGGACCCCAGGAGGGCAGAAACCTGTCTGAGGAGTTGGCAGCAGCAGCAGCAGCTGCAGTGAAACCCCGGGAAAGGTAGTTTGGCAGTACCCGGGTCTGAGCTAGAGACTCGGGGGATCATGGAATTGTCTCCCCAATGCCAGAATGGATTTGTGGTGACAATTCCATGATCTTAGACATGTTACATGGCCATGTTCGGAGTTACCATTGTGACGCTATACATATGTCTTGACATATGTATAGTGCACGCGTGTAATGGTGTCCCCGCACTCACAAAGTCCGGGGAATTTGCCCTGAACAATGTGGGAGCACCTTGGCTAGTGCCAGGGTGCCCACACACTAAGTAACTTAGCACCCAACCTTTACCAGGTAAAGGTTAGACATATAGGTGACTTATAAGTTACTTAAGTGCAGTGGTAAATGGCTGTGAAATAACGTGGACGTTATTTCACTCAGGCTGCACTGGCAGGCCTGTGTAAGAATTGTCAGATCTCCCTATGGGTGGCACAATAAATGCTGCAGCCCATAGGGATCTCCTGGAACCCCAATACCCTGGGTACCTCAGTACCATATACTAGGGAATTATAAGGGTGTTCCAGTATGCCAATGTAAATTGGTGAGATTGGTCACTAGCCTGTTAGTGACAATTTGTACAGAGAGAGCATAACCACTGAGGTTCTGGTTAGCAGAGCCTCAGTGAGACAGTTAGGCATCACACAGGGAACACATACATATAGGTCACAAACTTATGAGCACTGGGGTCCTGGCTAGCAGGGTCCCAGTGACACATAACAAACATACTGAAAACATAGGGTTTTCACTATGAGCACTGGGCCCTGGCTAGCAGGATCCCAGTGAGACAGTGAAAACACCCTGACATACACTCACAAACAGGCCAAAAGTGGGGGTAACAAGGCTAGAAAGAGGCTACTTTCTCACAGGCGAGTAGGACTCTGGTTAAGAAAGTCAACTTTTTTTTGTGTGCATATAATGCCCTGCTGAAGGGCCTCATGGCTGATGTTTTGAATCAGTTGAATTATTTTACTCTCTGGGTCTCTCAAAACTTTCTGATAATGATCCTAGACTTGTAACATGGACTTCACTTTAGACTTATACCTTTGTGTATCCATGAGCACAATCCCTCCCCCTTTGTCACATGACTTTATGGTGATCTCAGAGTCTTCACAGAGTTTTTTGAGTTCCAAATTCTCCTCTTTTGACAAATTTATGGAGCTTTAGGTATATATCTAGTCATTTCTGGATTTTTTGGAGGACCACTTTCTCGAAAAAGTTCCACCTCAGGTCTGTCCAATGATGGTCCAAAGGGGATGGGCCTTTAGGCCCTTATACGTTCTCTTCAGTGTGTTATATAGAATGTTTTTAGTCTAATCCTGTGCAAAAAGGCAAATAAATCTTTAGTTAATTCATATTTATTACAACCTTTGCTGGGGATAAACGAAAGTCCTATGGTCAGCAGGTTCCTAGTGTGGGCTCCAAAGGCTTGCTGCTGAGGTTGAAAAGTGGGATAGAATTAAATTCTTCCAATATTGATTTCGTCTGGTTTGTAAAAAGTGAGGTGTCGGATTTGAACTGGGAAAACTGTTCCTTCTGTAGTTCTCGGCTCTGAGGTGATACCCACCCCTCCTGGATCCTAAAAAATGACCCCTAGATTTGTAATCTTCAGGTTGATTGTATAGATGCTCAAATTGTTAATTGTAATCTTATTTATAGAGCACTATTCCAGAGGAGGTGTCAAATCGCTTTTCGGCGAGTAGCACGCTACTCCGAAACCCAAAAGAATTAGTGGTGGATTAGTATAGGTATATAGACGTATCGTATTAGTTTTTGTATGCGTGGTGGACATGTGAGTCTGTTAGTTAGATTGAATAGAATAATGGAGGAATAGAAGAGGGAAGTATCTAGAAAGTGTTAATTGGGAGATCATAGAAGTAAGGCGAGGTTTGGGATGAGTAAAGGAGAGATGGATGAGTGAAGAGTCTGTAGAAAGGGATTAGGGGGATTATAGCAGTAAAATGAGGTTTGGGATGAGTCAAAGGAGAGATACACAAAGGAAAATTAACATTAAACTGAGGTTTGGGGTGAGCCAGGAGGGATAGAAGAGGGAAGAGTCTATGAATGGCTATTTTGAAGATAACAGAAGTAGAATGAGGGTTGGAATGAGTCAGAGAGTGGAGATAGAAGATAAATTGAGAGGCATTTAGGGTGAGACAGTAATGCATTGGAGAGAGTCTTTTTTTCTCTTTTACAGTAGGGCTAAAGTAATACATATATAGATACATAATTACATAGAAAGGGAATATATGTATAAGGAAGTTAATATATTGAGATTTAAGGATGTATTATATAAACAGACTTTCAAGTGCTCTGGTATTTGAAGGTAATTTGTGTACTTTTTATAACTTTTTTAATCTTTTCCTCAATATTTCAATAGTGAAATGCTTGTAGATAAATATTTATATATATATATATATATATATATATATATATATATATATATATATATATATATACAGGGAGTGCAGAATTATTAGGCAAGTTGTATTTTTGAGGATTAATTTTATTATTGAACAACAACCATGTTCTCAATGAACCCAAAAAACTCATTAATATCAAAGCTGAATATTTTTGGAAGTAGTTTTTAGTTTGTTTTTAGTTTTAGCTATGTTAGGGGGATATCTGTGTGTGCAGGTGACTATTACTGTGCATAATTATTAGGAAACTTAGCAAAAAACAAATATATACCCATTTCAATTATTTATTATTACCAGTGAAACCAATATAACATCTCAACATTCACAAATATACATTTCTGACATTCAAAAACAAAACAAAAACAAATCAGTGACCAATATAGCCACCTTTCTTTGCAAGGACACTCAAAAGCCTGCCATCCATGGATTCTGTCAGTGTTTTGATCTGTTCACCATCAACATTGCGTGCAGCAGCAACCACAGCCTCCCAGACACTGTTCAGAGAGGTGTACTGTTTTCCCTCCTTGTAAATCTCACATTTGATGATGGACCACAGGTTCTCAATGGGGTTCAGATCAGGTGAACAAGGAGGCCATGTCATTAGATTTCCTTCTTTTATACCCTTTCTTGCCAGCCACGCTGTGGAGTACTTGGACGCGTGTGATGGAGCATTGTCCTGCATGAAAATCATGTTTTTCTTGAAGGATGCAGACTTCTTCCTGTACCACTGCTTGAAGAAGGTGTCTTCCAGGAACTGGCAGTAGGACTGGGAGTTGAGCTTGACTCCATCCTCAACCCGAAAAGGCCCCACAAGCTCATCTTTGATGATACCAGCCCAAACCAGTACTCCACCTCCACCTTGCTGGCGTCTGAGTCGGACTGGAGCTCTCTGCCCTTTACCAATCCAGCCACGGGCCCATCCATCTGGCCCATCAAGACTCACTCTCATTTCATCAGTCCATAAAACCTTAGAAAATCAGTCTTGAGATATTTCTTGGCCCAGTCTTGACGTTTCAGCTTGTGTGTCTTGTTCAGTGGTGGTCGTCTTTCAGCCTTTCTTACCTTGGCCATGTCTCTGAGTATTGCACACCTTGTGCTTTTGGGCACTCCAGTGATGTTGCAGCTCTGAAATATGGCCAAACTGGTGGCAAGTGGCATCGTGGCAGCTGCACGCTTGACTTTTCTCAGTTCATGGGCAGTTATTTTGCGCCTTGGTTTTTCCACACGCTTCTTGCGACCCTGTTGACTATTTTGAATGAAACGCTTCATTGTTCGATGATCACGCTTCAGAAGCTTTGCAATTTTAAGAGTACTGCATCCCTCTGCAAGATATCTCACTATTTTTGACTTTTCTGAGCCTGTCAAGTCCTTCTTTTGACCCATTTTGCCAAAGGAAAGGAAGTTGCCTAATAATTATGCACACCTGATATAGGGTGTTGATGTCATTAGACCACACCCCTTCTCATTACAGAGATGCACATCAGCTAATATGCTTAATTGGTAGTAGGCTTTCGAGCCTATACAACTTGGAGTAAGACAACATGCATAAAGAGGATGATGTGGTCAAAATACTCATTTGCCTAATAATTCTGCACTCCCTGTATATATATATATACATACACTACCATATATAATATATACATTTGTTATGTATAAAGTATGTATATATTTTAGGAGAAAAATTTTATTATACACATTTGTTCAAAGAAATATGCATGTCTAGATATGTACACATAATCACATTATAAAGGTTTACATACATAGGGATATGCAGTCTATTGCTGTTTGAGTAGGGTGGTTATGTAGGAAAGAGCCAACTCTTGATTAGTCTTCTAAAGATAAGATAGTTATCCGTGGATCTTACATTTGAGGGTAAAGAATTACATAGTTTGGCCGCTTGAGCAAAGAAAGATGTACCACCTATTGTCTTTTTCTTGCATGGTAATGTTTTGAGGTGAGGTTATTTTATTCCTGATGAAAGGGGTCTTGTTCCATGTACTGCTTTGTGGGTGTTAAAAAGCAGCTTGAAGGTGGGTCTTCTGGCATCCGGTAACCAATGTAAGGCCCTCAAGGCAGGCAGATATGGGCTTGTGACTTTACTTGTAGGAGTAGTCTGGCAGCAGAGCTCTGAATCTGTTGTAGTCTTTTCAAAGTAGATAGAGATGATCTGTGGTAGAGGCCATTGGTGTAATCCCGTGGAGACAGTACTGGAGAGATAGAAGCCTAGACCGTGTGTGGAAATCCCAGGTGGGGGAAGATGTGTCGCAGAGTTTTCATGGTGATGAAGCTTGATCTTGCTAACTGGTCCACTTGGGCATTCATAGTTAACTTGGAGTCCATGGTAATTCTAAGGTTTCTTACTTCCTTTGATACTCTAGGAGTTGTTCCCAGATCATCAGGCCAGGCACAGAGTGGGTCACAATTTTTCCAATCGCCACACAAGTATTTCCATTTTGAAAGCATTCAGTTTGAGATGGCTCCCTGTCACCCACTGATCAACGGCTCTGAGGCAACTGAAGATTGGTGAGTTTTTAATGTGTTTGGGACATACCAGTTTAAGGAGTATTTGTGTGTCATCTGCATAGTTGTAGCATGTGAGCTGAAATTCATTGATTATTGCCGGTAATGACTTCATGTATATGTGGAAAACATGGGTGAGATGATTGAGCCTTGAGGGACCCCTGCTTTTGTGAAGTATGGTTTGAGTGAGAAGGGGGGAGTTTGGATGACATTTGTTCTGTTTTGAAGGTAGGATGTGATCCATTTGAGAGCAGTCTCATCTATACCGGCTTTGTAGAGTCTTTGTAGTAGGATGCCATGGTCAACTGTTTGAGAGGCAGCTGAGAGGTCCAAGAGAAGTAGTGCAGCAACTATATTGCAGTCTAATGTGTTTTTAAGGTCATCCCAGATGGCAATAAGGTCAGATTCTGTGCCTGTTCCTGGGCTGAACCCAGTTCGGTAGACTGAAAGTATGAAGTTATCTTCAATGAATTGTGACATATGGGTGAATACTGCTCTTTCTGTCTGTTTGCCCAGGAAGGGTCCATTTGTAATTGGTCTGTTGTTGTTGGGGGCCATGAGGGCCCAGGTTTGTTTTCTTTAATAATGGGCATATGTATGACATTTGTTTAGGTCTTCTGGAAAGACTCCTGTAGTTAAAGAAGTATTGATGATTCTTCTACCTTGTGTGGCAGCAGAGGTAGATAAAAGAATATTCTTGAAAACGTGTGGTGGACAAGGGTCTGAAGGGTAGCCGGAAGGTCTCTTTGCTCTGGCCAGATCCATAAATTCACTTTGTGATATTTGTTCGAAAGAATGCAAAGGCTGGGTTGGTCTACTGTTGGAGGGAATATTTGGAAATGGATTGGTGCTGATGGTTTTGTTTTAAATAGGAGTCCAGCGTGGCTGCTTTGGTTGCGTAATGATTTGCCAGTTTGACAGAATGCTTGAGTAATGGGATAAGTTACTTCCATGCATTTAGGTTCATGAAATTTGGTGAGAATTTGTAGATTTAGCATTTTGAATTGTGTCTGAATAGTCTTTTTTTTTTAGCTCTTTTGATTGTTGATTTGTATTTTCCGTTAAGTTTCTGTAGGAGAAGTTTGTCTTGATTGCTGTTTGCTTTCAGCCAGGTTCGCTGCAGCTTTCTGATTTGTTGTTTTATATTTTTAGTTCTGTATTTCTCCAAGGTGCTTGTTTTCTTTTGTTCTGTTGTTCCTAGTGGTATTTGGATATTGAAAGCTTCCTGTAGCCACTCAAAGTTTTGATAAACAGAATTTGTATCTTGTTCTTTGTTGGCTGTTAGTTGTATTTCTAAGTATTCAAAATTGGGTTTGTTCCAGGGTCGATAGGTGGATGCATGTAAGATGGTCTTGGGAGTGTTAATTGTGGTGTATTATGTTGCAAAACTACCAAAGGGTGGTCTGACCATGTGACTGGAGTAAGATGTGTCCAGCTATGTGTGTGGGACTGTGTACGATCTGATGTAGGTTAATTGTGACTAGGCCAGTGATGATAGTTTTTAGGTGGGGCATATTGGGTTTGCCAAACCAAATGTTTAGGTCACCAAAAATGCATAGATTGGAGTTTAGTGTTACTAGGTTTGAAACTGTGTCTGGGAATATTGCATTGCTAGGTGGTCAGTAAATTAGGAGGAAGTTTGGGTAGGGTTGCATCTGATGAAGAGGGCCTCACAGCCTAGTATGGAAATGTCTTTTACAGAGATTTATTGTTTGCTTGTACGTAACAGCTAGTCCACCTCCTCTTTTGCCTATACGATTTTGTGTGATTGTTTGATAGCCTGGAGGAACGACTTCATGCAACTCTGGAGGCATGGCATCTCCCAGCCATGATTCTGTTCTGGGTAGTAAGTCAGGTTGTGTGTCAGTGAGTAGGTCGCGGATGTGGTGCTTGTTTTTAGAGAGTGATTGAGCGTTTATTAGTAGGCAGTTTAGAGCTTGTGTTTTGGTGGTGGTGTTACTGTTTTGTAGAGGAGTGAGCAGTATATCTTGAACTTGTAGCAGGTTTGTCATTAGTGCTGGTATTTACTGTATGAGGCTAGCAATAGTGTTGTTTTTCTATATTGTGTTCCTCGCCCAGCAGGCTTAGGAGGCATTTTGTTGGGTCTGAGTGTGAGTGGTAAAGATGGTGGTTAAGATGGTGAGTTGTGTTTTTGTAGAGTAGCTTTGTTGTGTAATAGACAAAGGGATGCAAAGTTGTGAAGAGTAACATGTTTATTTTGTTTGCGTCTGTTTAGGGTGGAAAGAGCATGAGATAGGGTGGTAGTGGAGCATGTGGGTCATATTTTAAGGCTGTAAATTGTGCAAAGGATGAGCTCTGGTTAAAAGAGAGTTGTTGTCTTGGTGTTGGGATTAGGAAATGCGTTATTTGTGTAGTCATAAGGGAAGGGTGTATGTTTCTAATTTGTGATTTAAAGTATTGTGTGTGTGATTTTGATGTGCTGGTCTGTGCATTTTGTTTCATTTTTTGTGGAGTAGTGAGAGGAGATATTGATGTGGTTTTCTGTGAATGATTTGCATGTACAGTACTGCTGGTGAGAGTTATGTGAATTGTAAAGGGGTGGTGATGTGTTTTGGAGAAGAGTATGTGGTGATGGACAAGAGTTATGAGTGTTTATGTTAGATGTAATCACTGGAAGAGGTAATGTGTGCTGGAGTAGAATGTGTTTTTGAAAAAGAGGAGGATAGTTTTGGTGAATGATATGATGGAAGGCTAAGTATAGGTTTTGTCAAGAGGATAGAGCTGGTGTTTTGGTGTTTTGTATGAATAGGGAGTGCTATAGTGTAGTAGGCTGTGTCACCTCCAGCCTGCAGGAAGCCTCTTGGGTCTTAACCCCAAAAGGCAGGTTTCAGTGGTGAAGCCGCCTTTGAAGGGCACATATCTAATGCCAGGGAGCAGGTCTGCCCCATTGTGGAGGTAGACAGGGTGGCACGGGAGGCAGAGAGGGGAAGCCAGTTGCCAAACCGGTTTCCCCATGGAAGTGTAGCCCTAAGGTAGCCATTCCCGTGGGTGGGCTAGGAAGGTCTGAACACTGAGAGAGAGGGGTCTCCCCATCTTGGGAGTGGGCAGAATGGAGCATCCTGGAATAGCCAGATGTCACACTCCACAGGAGGTGGGCACCTGGTGGGAGGGAACCTGGTAGCCCATTGGCTACCAACTGCATCCTGACCTGAGGGCAATTTCCAAGCATAAAGAGGGTAACCTAGGCCTCAGATCTTGAGCGAGGACCAAAGTAGGACTGCCTTGCTGCACCAAGGGACCAGCAAACAGAGGCTGCACAAACAAGGACTTCACCTGTAGGACCTAGTGGCTAGCAAACAGAGGGACTGTGCCTGTAGTGTTTTGCCCAAGGGAAAGCTGTCTTCGGAGCCCAGTCAATCCAAGAGAATGCCAAAGGCCAGCTGAAAGGCCTACTGTTCACATCAAAGGGACACAACAGCTGAAGAACCCTGCTGGGGCAAGTTGGTAGTCCAAAGTCTTCAAACTGCTACGAGAGTCTACGTGAAGCATTGAGGACCAAGCCACCTTGCACAGAGTTGCACCCGAGGTCGCTGAGCCTGGAGTGCTGTCAGAGCGTTGCTGCGACCCTCAGAAGGAGAGTTATCGACCCTGGAAGGATTGGGTTGTGACTTTGACAAAAGTCCAATGGCAAGTGCACTTGGTCCAGATCCTAGAGGACTTTATGTGATGTCGACCCTGCAGCCAGAACCCCCTCACCCTCTTATTGGACCAGGGAATCCCTGCAGGAATACCCCTGTTGACCATACTGCATCCACAGTATCTTTGACCCTTGCGTCAGCACCACGCCATAGGGAACCACTGCAACGCAGATAAAGTGCCTAGAATTGCAGGAAGACTGCTCCTTTTGTGAAGGTATCTGTTTTTGTGGGTCTGACTGGACCTCCTGACTAGCTCCCTGTTGGAGGTGGTCACCCTAAATACTTCTAACCAACCACAGAAACACCTACGTTTTTGTTTTCCTTGAAAAAATATTTGTGTCCAGTTTGTTGACTTTACCAAGGCTTGTTCCCTGTTGAGGGAAATTGCTCTGATTTATTATTGCTTGTGAAATCTATATCTCCGGAACCCTCTGGTCAATCTTTTTCATTCTAGTGTCTACAATCTTATAAAAATATAGTCTATTTTTATAAATTGGTGTCAGATTTTTTGAGTGTTGTGTTGATTTCTTCTTTAATTGTTTTGGTTCTGTTTACATGCTTAGCACTTGTTTCCCTATGTAAGCCTTGCTGCGAAGTGCTGTAGCAATTGCGATGTATCTAACTTTTGATTAGATAAGACACCTCAAAGGGAGCAGTACATTTGCCAAAGGGAAGCTGTCCCCATGGGAAATCTTCCACTGTCAAAATCATGGCAAGACCGTTAGTAGGTGGAGAAGGCAGTGATTCTGAAGACCAATGCTAGTTTTCCCCTTGTCTTGCCAGATGAGTATCATTTCTCTTTTTTTTTTTTTAAAGCAGTGACAATCTATTTAATTAACTCAGTTTGCTTTAGAAAATGGTTTTGTTTCCCACTCCGAAATGCAAATTCAGGGACTGCTTCCTGTGAGAAAATGGATTATTAGGTGAAGTAGATAGTTCTCTTCTAGTGATAAGGGTATTATTCCTTTCTAGGTCCTGTTAGGGCTCGATAATTTAAATCCAAGCTCAAGAGCAGGCAGGATTAATTTAAGAGAAGTGTGTAAAGTATTTATCAACACCAAATAGCTAAAAAGTAGAGAATAAAACAAACAAAACCCCCACTCCAATTTAATAAAATAGAGAAAATTGTAATGAGCAAATAGACACCAAATTGTCAAAAATCAGATGTAGGGAACTGGCGATATATATATATATATATATATATATTTATATTTTTAGGTTTTAGAGGTTTCTAGTGCCAAAAAGCACAAAGCGCCAACTGTGGGTATCTGGTTGAGGTAGACCCAGGCAAAGTTAAAGATGACAGAGATGGAGTGCGGGTTGGGTACAGACACCAGGTTTGAACTGGTGGAAAGTTTACCTTCTGACTTTTTTTGGTTGGAGAAAATCCTCAGCAACAAAGCTGTCAGTGGGTTGGGGTGCCAGCTGGATCCGAAGAAAGGCTTGTTGTCCTTTGCCATTCGGAGTGCAGGGCCTTAGTGAGAGTCTGGGCTTTGGCAGAAAGTTGAGGCTTGCTGCGTTGACAGCAGGAAAGTTCAGAGCGGGTAAAGTCTGTGCCTGGGAAGGTGTTGTCAGCTGATCCTCGATGTCATCCTCTGTGGAATCCCTCCACATTTGGACTTGGAAACGTCTTTCAGTGGAACAAGTAAGCTGCAGCCTGTGGTTCTTTTTGGATAAAAATTAGAAAGGTTTGAAGGATCCAGCTTTGCAGTTATTGATGGGGATAGAAACCAGTCCTCACCAGCTAAAGGTCCAGGACCTTTGAGCACCACTTGGGGTAAGTACTCAATCTCGCTGAAGCCACCAGCATGGTCCAGGGCAAATCCAGTTGAAACTGATCAGCTCAGCCGAGCAGAACCTTGGGCTTACTACGGCTTTTGTGTTCTTTGAGATTCACAGGATGTTAGCTAACTAGCCCTGGGAGACCACAGTTTGGTGCAGGGTTCACGTGGCAGCAGGCCCACCCCTTGGTGTTTCTCTCCACAGGTTTCATAACATGTAGTACACTTTCTGAAGCCCAGGGTTCAGCAGGTGCAGTCCGACGTCTGTCTTCAGGAAGTCCAGAGGTGTTCTGAAGGAGGGTACCTAGTGGCGGCACATTTATACCTGGCACTAGCCTGCGGGTAGGGGAAACTGTCTGTCCAGTAGAGAAACATGTCCCAGGGAAACCCTACCCAATTTTTCATCCGTTCATGGGGGTATGGTGTTAAACAATCCCACAGTGCCATTTCCTGCCAAAAAACAATTCACAGCAGAATATTTTTTTGCCTAGTCAGAGCTCTGTGCTCACTCCTGATGTGTGACTAGGGAAATGTGGAAATCTCTTGTGTGTGTGTAGGTGGAGGGGCAGGTGGGGCGGGGTTAGGGGGCGACCACGCACAAATTAAATTTCCTGACACAGTCTCTTGCAGACCTCTATCCCTGCTTTTGCAGGCAATCATGGGGAGGGGGTGGGGCATTAACTGTAACCTCTTGAATTAATATTCATTTGACAGGTCTTTTTGAGACCCCCAAAATGTACAGTTTTTGAGCAAACTATTAGTATATAAATGGCATCATAAACTGCAATCAGAAACCGGATATTGTGCAAATTGCACATCCCTTGTTTTCAAATGGGAATAGTACGTTGGTCCCCAACTTTCCTCCTTTACAGGTTATGGTGGCCCCACCAAATTGTTTTGTAATTTGTGTATTTGCTTGAAGAAAATTTGCACCTCTGTTGAAGCTGCTTTGAGAGTGGCCAGTTAGTTCAAGAGGCCCACAACAAAGGCAAGCCATTGGAGGTGTTTAAACAACTCCAAAGGCAGACAGATTTTCCACAAAAGAGTTTCAATCCAAGTAGGGCAGTGCAGTGGTGTATGGGGAAAGGACTTTTGCCGGTTCCAAAATTGCTGCTTCTTTTGGATGGAAGCTCTTAGTTAGTCACCAGTTTGTTCAGTTATCTTATTTCCTGAAAAACCCCACCAGTTGTGTCATAATGTTGAACGATGATGTTTTGTTACTGTACTAGGATGGCCAAGTTCTAATATCAAACAGCATGGTTGATGAAATGCTGCATCAAGAACAAGGGGGAGGAGTTTTTTTCAGGTTTTCCTATTAGCCAAAGGCTCAGACCCGATTCAGACTACAATTGTTTCAACCAACAAATTTTAAAAAATGGTTACTTGATAAGTCATTGCTATTTTCTCCGCCAAGCGGACTTTATAGTAGATGTGGACTTTTCAAGATGAGTCAGTTCAAATACCTCCCTTCAGGTTGAGATCTGTGTGTTTTTATGAAGTGCCTGGCAGCCGTAGCGCCAAATTCGTGATGCCAAGGCTCCTTGCCCCAGATGGATAGTCTTTTTTTCTGAAGCATTGGCATTTTGCACTTCAACATCTGTTCAGCAAGAGCAGATCTTGGTGTTTCAAACGAACTGGGAAAAGTGGTTGGTGATTACACAGCATTGCGTCCAGTTTATAGGAGAGGTTATTGACATAAAGATAACCTGTTCCCATTGACAGAACGGTGTCAGGCATTTTTCAAGATCAAGGATGTATGGCAAGAGCTGACAGTCACTTTAGCCGGTAAAATCACTACTCAATTTTATGTCTTTCATCGTTCAGATACCTTAGCCCGACTTCTCTTGAGGTCCCTGAAAGAATGCTGAACTGTGATCTAACTCCATGTGTCACTGCCTCTATTTTAGGCTCCTTATTAGAAGATTATAGCCCTGGTTGCATACCCCACAAGATTCAGATATTATGTAAAAAATAAATCCTACCATTTGGAGCCATTAGTCTCTGTAGGAGTCTCTGAACCACATTAATCTCCTAGAATTGAGAGCCAGCATGTCAGCACACAAAGCCTTTGATGCTGGTGTTTGTGGCACAACTTGTATGTCCAGAAGTAGAAGGGAGACTGGGATTTGTTGGTACTCTCCAACTTTAACAATGTTCAAAGACACAGGCCCCAGTTGGGCAGACCCGTATTTCACCCAGAAACTTTACATCTGCCTGTTCCATCTACTATTAGTCTTTCTTCCAGAAGACCGGGCCAGCTTTCCAGTGGCACAGGCAAAATATACAGCATGACTTGACATTTATCGAATGAACAGTTTGTTGCAAGAGGACCTCCAGTGTATTAGACTAGCTCATAGTCATGCTCCTATGAAATAACAAGGATTTAGAGGCACACAGTAATCCAGTCCTCTACAGAAACCAGACTAATTTAAGATAGATATTTAGTGTAAATCATATCATCAGTTTTATCACCCATTTTTAATGTCTACAGACTGTACAGTTTACATTTAGGGCTATGTCAATATTATATGTGCCTTACTTCCAAATCCTTAAGTCCTCCATTGTTATTGTGTCTGTCTTTGATGAAACCGAGATGTCACTTGCAAAAAAAAACAAGATAGGACAACTCAGTATTTCTCAAAGGTCTTACATGGGCTTATAGAGAGGACACCCAACCCACATCACTGATTTCTATCCTAAGGACCACAGAGTGTCAACAGACTACCATATTTATCACTTAATAGAATGTTTTACTGGATTTATCTAACTCCTCACACTTTATTGGTGATATAGCATGAGTATGAACCAAAACGTGTTGGGGTTGTCTAATGATAGCGAGATGGATTGGAAGAGCGGAGTGTGTCCCTGTCTAAATCCCAGATAGGGTTTCTCGGTTGTCCTCTCCTATAGATATGTACCCCTTTACTTCAAAATAAAAATAAAATGTCAGATCGCTCATTTATTGCCTAACACATGCATCGTTAAAACATATTGGTGACACATATTGCTCGGTTTGTGTTATGACCTTTAAGTGTGTTGAGTAATATCAGCACTTATAAGCAACCCATGTCCATCACTTTCATCAGGACTCAACAAAAGCTCCTACATATACATTAGTGAACAAAAACCATACAAGCATTAAAAATAAATCAAGATAGCCATCACTGTTTAAAGTAATTGCTGTTCAGACCTCAGTATATGTGACTTTAATTGAAACATAGATTTGCTTCCACCTCCCAGGGTGTCATGTTTGGACATTTCTCGAAACACTTACCATGTCATCCAGTGAATCGGGTCAGGCTCAGTGGTCACATCTGTATTACGTAGAAAAGCTTCTTCTACACAGGGTGACCTTGATTAGCCTGGTCTTGAGGATACTCATATTTAGGAGATAGTCTTTCTTGGTAGATAGTCTTTCTTGTAGCACACAGGACATGCGCCGGTTCCAGACAGGACACTGTGGGTGCAGTCCGTTTTATTTACACAGTATGGTCGCTGTTAGCAGGGTGCTACATTACCCTTCTCACATAGTGATGTACATGCCCTGGCACATTAAGTTACCACCGCGAGGTCATTTCCAGAGGCTTTTGTAAACAGTTGCGGTTTTCTTGTGCATTAATATAGATAAAGTGAACAAAGTTGCTTATTATTTGGTGTGGTTGTTTAGTTGTGCATCCTCAGCGTGTGATAAACCCACAAACACCAAAACGAAAAAAATACACCGAAGCGTTCTGGAAGTATCGTGAATCACTGCTTTTCAGTCAGATTGCAAATGAGCACTGGCAACTACTGCAGTTAGCAGTTACTTAGGAAATCTTTGAAAATGTTTGTGAAAATGAGTATGGCTACCCCAGCTGGATCTTGACGATTAACTCTGGCAGGGAGTGAGTCACTGGGGCCAATGAGGCTTTGTAGGACAGTTACCGTGCAGCAAAGCAGTTTACAGTCCAAGTCGAGGCTCTATGGGTGAACCGCCATAGACATGAAGGGAACCAGGATGTTGAGGATGCTGATCTGGTGGTGGTGGGGTCTCACTGTGGCACCCCTGGGTCCACGAACACGGTGTGGCGACATTGGCCACAGGGGTCGGTGTCCTTTGAAGTCTGGTTGAAATCCAGCCAAAAAACAAATGCCACTGTTCTCTGGTTACAGCAAAACCCGTGGTTCCCTTTAACTAAGGCTAGTGTCAAATTTGGGCAACCAAACTGCTCTCCGATAACTCAGTATCAGTTTGAAAACCTTTATTCAATTTTAAGAAGAATCATAAATGTGTATTTCCAAAATACATTGTACATAAAACAATATAACAACGTTCCAGGGAGCATGATAAAATGCATATGCAAAGTACAGTTCTAAATTGCGGAATGCATCGTAATAGGTAGCAGCTACACAAAAGACTACAGAACCCACCAACATCCAATAGTTCTAATATCAAAATTCTCTAAGGGTCCTCTAAGAACAGAATTATTTAAAAAAAAACATGACTAAAGAGACATGAAACTTTAAAACACAAGACTGAAAACCAGTTGTCATTCCATAGATTTATGCGCTTTAACAGTTGCCCTCAAAAAGGTACTAACTCTAAAGTACACCTCAGCATTATCTAGAAGTTGCAAAAAAGCAACAAAATTCTGCACTGCCTGAATGCTAAACGCTTAAAAAACGTTTTTACAAATATATTAAAAAGCATCCTAAAAAACTTACAAAAAAATTATAAAATGTAGTGAAGACTGGGAAGACACATTTTGTACAGGAAAACTCACGGGCTGCTGCTAAGTATGTCAGGCCTAAGCAGCAAGTTTAGCAATCGCAAACTGTCCCAGCCCTGAAGCGAGCTAAAAGGGACCTTTCCCACCTAGTTAAAGGGCGATCAAAATATAGAATAGTAGTGCTAATACCCATGAGTCGGATATAATCCTGAACCGAGGGCTTCTCTAATTCATCCCTCAACCTCTCTGTCCTTCCAAACTCTGAGATAGTAAGCTTAACCATTGGGTTGTCATTCTTAGGTAGGCACTCTGGAATATCAAAAAATGTGAAAGGCCGACATTAGATAAGGAATCCTTCAGGTAAGCAAGCCACCGTAACCTAAGCCAGTTCTTACAAGCTAGACAGTCCTTAATAATCTCCCTGCTTGAGCCTGCTTCCTGTGAGGATCAGATAGACACCCAAAGCATCAGAGGTGCTAGATGCATTAAATCCAAGACATACTGTGATAACTCCATTTGTAAAATATAGTGTGAACTGGCTTTTGGGACCAAGAGAAGTCACCTACGGACTCGATTCACCTCATACAGGAGCGATGATGAATTAAAGTAGCCCCACACACCAGCCCAATATGAAGCAGCTGGAACACATTTAGCTTTATAAACAGAGAGTAAGGGCAGCATAGTAGTGTTGCCTTGGGGCTTCAGACAACTAAATATTGCTCCTGCAGATATAGATATCTTCAGACAAGCGTTCCGGAGCAGAGTGTGCCAAGTACCCGAAGAGTTGAAATGAATACCTAAGTATTTCATAATGTTAATTTTGCCTGGGCCCCAAGCTGTAATATGGGTCTTGTTGAAGTTAGTGACTAGCTTTCAGTTTCCCCATCAAAGATGCAAAGGACCCTACAAGTTTGCCAAGAACATTTGGTGTACAGCCAAAAGAACCATGTCATCCACAAATAATGGAATGCTGGTCTTCCCCATCATCAGCAGATCAACAGAGGCATTGACAAGACAGGCGATAAGGTTATTAATATGAAGACTAAATAACTGGGCCAGGATACAACCCTAGCGTACCCCCAGTGCCCTCAAGAAAGATCAAGTCAGTTCGCCTAATGAATTTACTTACAAGGGAGAACGTGCACCATTGAAGGATTCAGACAGTGACCGTCCGCGGCTGTACTGCCTCGCATTGAGGGACGCGTTCTCCTTCGGCATTTATGAAACGTTTCGGTCCACGTCGGCACCTTCATATAGGTTCTATGGGTGAACCACCTTAGGCTTTAATAGAGTGGTTCTGATTCAAGAAATACAGTATGATGAAAATCCTGAAGTATTCTGAAGGTTGCTAATCCAGCCTGGCTCTACTCCTCAGTCATGTTGGGGCTACTTTGGGTACAGGGGTTGTGTCCCTCGAAGTACATTTTAGCCAAAACCCAGTTGCCACTGGTCTACTGGTCTTTAGTTACAGCAAAATCAGTGGTTCCTTTTAACTGATGGTAACTCCCAATTAGGTCGACCTAACTATTCTCCAAGGCCCAGCAGACTCGGGTGCAACTTTTGAGGGTCGGGACATGACCTCCCAAGTTGCACTTCAGCAGGCAGCTGTGCTCAGGGAATATTGGCTTACAAGCTGCAAAGCAGGCTTCTTCAACTTTTGTGACCCTACTGCTTAATAGAAAGTCAGGCAACTGTCTCTTGGAGTTCCTCCTTTTGATTGAGGGCCAGGGACATTTTTCCTTGAGCAGAACACTACAGGCACACTCCTCTTGAGTGTAGTCCAGTCTTGGAGCAGCCTCTCTTTTCTGGGTCCAGAGAACAGCAGGACAGTCCTTCTTCAGTCCACTCTTAAGACGTGGGGTGCCACTTTCATGCACCACAACAGGATGATGGACAGATTGCTGAAACATTTCAAACGCTCACCCCAGTCACAGATCTGGGTTAAATCCATTGTTCTTTTACTCACCCTACCACCTCCAGCTTGGACCCAGCCATATGCAAGTCAGTCTTGGCCCTGCTCCCCATGGGAATAGTCCAGCCCGAATTGGCAGGCCAAGTCCTCGCTGAACCAGAAACAAGCATCTTGGGACCGGTTTCGTGGTATCACCCCTTATCAGCCAGGCTAGCTTGAATCCAGTAGCGCAGTGCTGCATGAATACTTAAATACGTAGCTCTAAGTTAAGCCTGACTGCTTTTGTGCAAAGCTACCAGAGGGTTAACTACAGGTTAATTTAGTAACATTTGTGGTTCACTGTGACAAAGATTGTGGTTGTTGCCTGAGTGGGGCTTCCACCACCCCATAACCTATATTCCAGTTTCTTGTATATAACTATTAAGTATAACGATTGATAAAAATCGTAGAATGATTCCCCGACTGCTTTATCTTCCGACACTGGCGTCCCACTGGGTGTAACTGTTGTCCTTACTCTCTTCATGGCAACCTTCACCTTCAATTTAGAATCCACAAGTTTACTGCCTTAATGCTGGATGTGTAAAATTTTTGTTAGGTCCACAACAAGGTGAATTTCTCCTTTGGCTAGGGAGTGCAACACTAAGATTTTATGCCAAAGTTTAGAGGAAGCGGTATGTTTGTGTTCCATCCCCATGGCCTTAAGCTGTGATTCCAATTTCTTCCATGATCTCACCACTCTTTTTTTCTGGCGAGAGCCTCGAGCATGAACAGCCTCAATAAACTTCTTCAAGGTAGTCATAACATGGTTAGCCATAGACCTGGGTTGTCATGGGAAACATCCTTTTCCATGCATTCCTTTACAACACATGCTTTTATCACACAGATACCTCCCAAGATTCACATTTAAAGCACAAAATTGATAGCTCTGAAAGTTTGCAGTGCATTCCTATATGTCCCTTTGAAGTGTACCCTGGCGTTCATTGTTCCATTACATATTCCATATCTAAATCCAAACAATAGATATGATAACTTTTATGTATTTCAGAAAATCACAGTTGAGGTCTTTGTCCGTTTAGCTAGTGAAAAAGTCTCTTAACTGCTCCTCTCCATCTCTCCAAATTATGGGCAGCATCTTTATATATCTCCGTGTCCTGCTGTTGTCCCTGTATATGGGTTTCTGATGCTAAGAATAGACCCCTGTTACAAAGTGTGTACAAGAATTTAGCCAGACTAAGAGCTCATGAGGAACCAGGAAAGATTTGACCCCCACCCGGGGTCTTCTTCCCAGCGGTGGAGGGACACCCTTTATGTCCTCAGGGTCAATTTAGCAGAGAGTTCACAAATCAGACGGAGTTACCAACTGGAGGAATAAAGAGAAGTTTATTACATGGATTATAGCTCGAGCTAATACAGAGTCCCAGGACAGTCAAGTGACTATCCTACGGAGGCTGCCCCTTCACTCTGGGGCACCCAACCTTATATATACACACAAAACTGCTTAGTCAGAGTACAACTCCACCCCTATCGTATTCAAGGTCCTCTGCGGTCTTCAGAATATTTCAGGGATACACGTGTGGTGGTAGAAGGTACAGATGCAGCTGGCAGGAGGTGGCAACGACCTGTACAAACTTGATCTGGCAGTTACTGATTAAGCACGACAATTCTCTGAACTGTAATTGGAAGAAGTAAAATGGCAGCCATAAGCAGATTGCAGCCCAAGGCTGCGAGCACAAGGTCAATCATCAAAGTTCAGGAGGTTTGTCAAGCACATGGCAACATAATAAAGATAAACAGATGCCTAGCAGCTATGGTGTATGATTAACTTTATGTACATTTTCTCAATCCCTCCTTTTGCCATTGTGAGGCAAGTTTGAACGTCATTCAGTGTCTATGTTAATGGACATAAGGTCTTTTATCTCCTGCTCAAGGGACAGCATAGCCGTGTGTTGAGGAGGGCGAACAGGCCAGGGGGCAAAGGATGCCATACAGCAACCGCACAAAGCAGGTAGGCACTGTACACAAAGACAACAGGTGAGGAATACAGCAGCAAGCACAAAAAGGAATATTAGTATCTTCCAGCCCCATTGGGAAATCAAGCCCCAAAACCAGTCGGTCAAGGACCATGTTCCTTCGTCTTGGTGTATTGTGGAAGCTATCATATGCAACCTTTGAATAGCTTTATACACTGAAGGGGCATTGTCTGGTATATAAATGCAGCAGCTCGATCCGATCAAAGTACACACTCCACCACGGTCTGCCAAGATAATGTCAAGAACCATTCTGTTTTGAAGAGTAACAAGGCGTTCAGCAGCGAGCTCTGCAGTGATGTTACTCAGAGCTCCTGCTGTTTCATTTATTGTTGCTTCCACGACTCGTGTGAGATGTCTGATATCCCTACTGTTCATCATAGGGCCCCAAAATGGAAGGACTCCTTTAAAGTAGTCCAATGCTTCTTGTGCTGAGGTATCTTCTGCAGATATTACTCCTCTCCGAGTCCTGTGGTGTTGAGGGCCAGCTGTGTAAGTTGGTGGTAGTAACCAAGCAATGTAACACGTGCCGGTCCAGGTGGGTACCAAGGAGGTGTAGGCATTATTACCACAAACAAAATACGAGTTTTGTGATGGTATCATGGTAGGCCAATTAGTTCCATTCAATATTACTGTAGCATTACAGTTACTGGCACCTACACCTCTATTACCACTTTTCTAAAAACAAAGTGGAGCCTTGACCCGTGTTACAAAAAATCTTCGGACAATCCGGGGTGTGGTATTAAAGGATAAAAAATATATGTCAGTAGACCTATTTCTTCGGTCAGCATATTCTGACTTTTCTTCCTTTGTTCCATAAACTCTCGTTCCAGTGGGCCAGCATAACTGGTATAGGTGGGTGACCAATACCCCGGAATTAGTAGCATCCATTGAGGTAGCCCAAATGGCTGCAGGCGCTGCAGGAGCCATCAAAAGAAAAAGGGAATGCAATATATGACAACCTTCTTTGCACGGAGCTCAGTAGCAAGCCACATATCCAACAATTTGTTCTATTTACAGCCAGCTGATGTTGATGTAACATAGATATGAAGGTATTGTTTTCATATTCCTTACGTCGTCCTTCCTCATGGGGTGGTAAGGAAACATGGCTGTGTTCTGGAGGCAGTGGCGTAGTTGGTGAGACCTCTGAGTCAGAATCATGTATAACCCACCCAATGCAGGACAGAAGTACCAAAAATAGTATTGTTATGGTGAGACAAGCGATACATGGGCCTAATAGTCTTTTTAAATTACTTATTTTCTTCTTTTTCCTCTTGTCTTCTTCTATAACACCCATTTCTCTTTATTGCTTGTCCCACTAGCAGTTCAGTCCAACCTAGGTGCTGCCCGTGACTGGTGGTTGCTTCACTGTGGGGTGATTCTAGCAGTCCCATTGACACACTCTGGTCCGCCCGACAGTCAAAATCACGGCCCTGCAGCTATCGTCAGACTTAATACAGGGGACAAGCAATCAGTTCATTGTTCATTTTCTTATTTTCGTGGGCGGAAATCGTATCTTGTGGACTGTGGTATGGTATGGTCAGGAAACAATTGTTCAGTGTGACCTAAATCTGAGGGAACCTCCTGCAGCACACTGTCGTTCTGTTTTTTTATCACTCCGCGTAGTGTTGCTGAACTGGTCCTCAGTCGTAGGGTGGTCACCACTTTTTATTTCATCAGAGGGTACGAGTAGGGGTACTTTCTTACAGTGGGATGCATGTATGCAATTCTTAGTTCCCTCGACTTTAACTGCTGTTCGAGTAGCAAGGAGGACCTGTCGCGGACCTTTCCATCGAGGTTCGAGACTCTTTTTCCGCTGGAAATTCTTTGGGAGGATCCAGTCTCCAGGTAGTATCTTGTGGCCTGGATCAGTGGATACAAATGGAAGTGCTTCACGCACCTGTTGGTGAATAGAACGCAAAGAATTAGTGAGTTCATTTAAATAGTCCATCAAAATAGGATGTTCTAGTTCTGAGTACTTGTGAGGTCGAGGGACCCCCCAGACATTTGCTGGCCAACCCATCACTATCTCATGGGGTGACAACCCTGATCTAGAGTGAGGCGTCATCCTGACAGACATTAAAGCCAGGGGCAACGCGTCTGGCCACCGTATACCGCGTTCTGCGCATATTTTTGACATCTTCAATTTAAGTGTGCCATTATATTTTTCAAATAGTCCTGCTGACTGGGGGTGGTTAGCTGCATGAAACTTCTGGTGGAGGCCCAACCCTTCACACACCCTTTTCATCACCTGCCCTACAAAATGACTCCCATTATCTGACCAGACACACCTTGGGACCCCAAACCGTGGGAAGAACTCCTTCAGAAGTACCTTTGTGGTGGTAAGGGCAGTATTATCTTTAGTAGGGTAAGCTTCTACCCACTTACTAAACATACAGACCACAACTAGGACATATTTCAAGTTATTACACCTTTCCATCTCAATATAATCCATTTGTAGTACTTCAAAGGGATACGTTGGTGGGGAAAAATGCCCAGCGGGGACTGAGGCACCCTTCGCTATGTTATGTTGTAAACAAATCATGCAGGATTGAACCAGTTGGTCAGCTACTCTTCTGATATTTTTATTAGACCAAACCGGATCAAGCAAATCACAGATGCTTTTCGCACTAACGTGTGCAGGACCATGGGAGATAGTCACTACTGGCAGCACTAATGCATCGGGTAACATCCATCTTTCTCTCTGTGACAGATCTGTCCAGCACAGCGTATTTTCATCTAACTTGGCCTTCCCTTCTTCCTATTCCTTTCTCTCCTGTTCAGTTGCTTCATCCTGTATCTTCCTGACACTCTCTACTGTGTTCCCAAATATTTCATGGGGACGAACCTTCTCTGTACTATCTACCACATACATGTGTCCTGTCTTTGCATACGCTGTATCTTTTGCTGTCTGATCGGCTAGGGCGTTGCCCCGTCCAGTTTCATCTGTCACCTTTTTGTGTGCAGTACACTTCATGATAGCCATTGTTTTAGGCAACGCCAGGGCAGAAAGTAAGTTAGTTATAAGGGTCCCATGTTGAATACGTGTCCCATGTGAAGTGAGGAATCCTCGTTCTGCCCACAAGCGACCAAAATTGTGTGCTACGCCAAATGCATACTGACTGTCTGTGTAAACATTCACATTAAGTCCTTTACTTAACTCACAGGCTCATGTTAGAGCTATTAATTCTGCGGCCTGAGCAGAGTTATGTGATATTCTAGCTGTTTCAACTACAGTGGTAGCTGTTGTAACTGCATAGGCTGCAGAGGTAGTGCCATCGGGTAGCTTGATGCATGAGCCATCTACGTATAATATGCCATCAGGGTCTCTCAGTGGAGTGTCCTGTAAGTCCAATCTCCCTTTTGTTTCATCCTCCTTCCGGAGAATGCAGTCATGTATGTCATCATAAGAATCTTCCGTTTTTTCAGTAATTGGCAATAAAGTGGCAGGATTGAGCGTATTGCACCTTTTTAATGTTATATGACTAGCTAAAAGTGTCAGTTCATAAGTAGTTAATCGTGCATTAGTAAGATGCTGTGTTTTTGTTTTGTTTAATAGTGCGTCAACAGTGTGTGGGACCAACAGGGTGAGGGGTGAATCCATGACTATCCCGGCCGACTGGCGCACTGCGACCGCTGCAGCGGCTACTGCCCGTAGACAGCTCGGGAGTGCACAGGCCACTGGATCCAGTAGGGCCGAAAAATAAGCACAGGGGCGTTGTTTTCCGCCATGCTCTTGGGTTAACACTGATAGTGAACATCCATTTCTCTTGCTCACATATAACTGAAAATCTTTACGATAATCAGGCGTACCCAGTACAGGTGCTGTGCAGAGTGTATTTTTCAATTCATCAAAACCAGACTGAAAATCATCATTCCATTCAATCTTTTCAGGACAATCTTTGTGGGTGAGATGCAAAAATGGTTTTATCAAAAGAGAATAATTAGGAATCCATTGACGACAGAAGGAGGTAAATACCTATAAAGGCCCTAACGTCTCTCTTTGTCCTTGGAACCGGTATGTCTCGTATAGCTTGTATTCTCTCAGCCGTCAACGTACATCCCTCCTTAGACAGGAGGTGTCCTAGGTATATAACCTCCTGTCTACAATATTGCAATTTGGAGAGGGAGACCTTATGGTGATGGTGTGCTAAATGTTTCAATAAGGCTACAGTATCTGTTTTACAATTTTGTTCTGAAGTGGATGCTATTGAAAGGTCATCCACATATTGAACCAGCGTCGAGGAGCAAGGAAAAACAAGGGCATCTAATTGACCCTTGAGGGCCTGGCTAAAAATGCTAGGCGATTCAGCATAGCCTTGTGGAGTGCGACAGAACCGGAATCTGCGACCACCCAGTGAAAACCCAAAGATGTGTCTACTATCTGGATAAATGGGAATGCTAAAGAATGCATTCTTAAGATCGATAACAGAGAACCAAGTAGCGGAGGCAGGTATCATTGTTAATAATGTCGTAATGTCAGGAACAACAGGGAACTGGGGTATTACAATCTTATTGACCGCCCGTAAATCAATAACAAATCGGAGTCCTGGAAACGCAGTGCCATCAGATAATTTTTTATGAACAGGAAGGACAGGACTGTTACAATCATTACCACGCGTTTCTTTAATGACACCCAAATCAATCAGCTGGGTCACAATATTTTTGAGTTGTTGTTCAATGTGTTGGGATAATTTGTATTGGGGAAGACGAGGCAATTTGGCATTGGCTTTCAAACGTATGACATACAGTGGTATGTCCAGACATCCAACATCGTCCTTATGTGTGGCCCATAAAATGTCTGGCAAATCTCGAAGTTCGGGTGGAAGTGGTTTTGACAAAAATTGTGACGGGGAAATATTTGGACCTAGAGTGACATGAACTCCATCCAGAGAGCAATAAATGGTGGCATACAATTTCTTTAATAAGTCTAAACCCAATAAATTCTCACTACAGGCCGAAGTAAGAATGAGAGGGGAGCTAATGGTGTAAGGACCTATAGCAACATGCAGCGGCTGGGAGACGGGGTTAGCCACCGAAACACCAGAAAAACCCATAGAGACGTTAATATTGCCAGACAGAGGGACCCCTTGGACCTCTTCCTGTTTAACAGAACTTTTGGTGGCCCCAGTATCTACCAAAAAATCATGTGGAGTACTGTCTAATTGTACCTCAACGTGAGGGCCATTCTGCCTCACAGGAATAGAAACTGGTCCACCCCCCTCTGTCGAAGGCTGTCCTAATCAAAGGAGGACCCCTGACCTTCATACGCATCATAGTCGTCATTAAAATATTGAAGCTGGGATGAAGCATCAAAATAATTCGGGCAGGGGGTACTGTGGGAACGTGAAGGGGCCTGCTGGCGGGGTCTGTCTGCAGGACCAGACCTACCGCGTGGTCTGTAGTCCTGTTTTGCGGTGGGGGCATGGGGCGGCCTGTGGAGTTGTCCTTATTGGGGCAGTCATTCTTCCAGTGGCCCTCCTGCTTGCAATAGGCGCACTGATTGTAGGAGAGGAAAGAACGGGGAGGGCATTGGGACTGCCTTCTGTCATTGGGAGGTCCTTGTGACCTTGATCTGGACTGCTGTTGACAGGGCTGAGGGTAGGCCTGCTGAAATAACACCTTTGTTTTCAGCTCCTTCGTTTTTTCTCGTTCTTTTCTTGTTCTTCTATCTCCCTGTTCTCATAATATTGGGCCATTGTCAGTATTCCAGTGGCAGTAGAGACTGGCCACGTACTTTCACACAATTTCAAATTTCCCTTTATGTCTGGTAATAAATTGTAATAAATTGTCCACGAATTTGTCAACAAAGAGTCTTATCCCCCCTTCAGTACTCATGTTTTGGCCGCTGTAATCAGAAAAGACACCCTCAAACCTTGTATAAAAGTCTGAAACACCCTCGTCCTTTTTCTGTTTACAGGCGGCCAATTTATCCCAATTTATCCTGTGTGGTGCAAGTATGGTCTTCATTAAATCCAAAATACGCAGTGGGAGAGCCAATATAAGTGGGTCTGGTCTCGCTCCCCCAACCCTGTCTCTTTCTGCTGCTTGCAATTGGTCCCACGTCCCCCCTAGTTCAGCATGGTCGTGCCTCCGTATTTCTGACCATACTTCCTGCGGGACTACTGCTGCCATTAACATGTTAATATCGGACAACGTCATAGTACATGATTCAAGAATTTGTTGCAATTCTTTATAATATCCTGCAGGGTTCTTACGGTGATCAGCTAAGGTGGCTTTTAGGGTATATGTTTCCGATCTTTTCCATGGGGTGTGTACCCACATTTGTTGAAAATGCCCTGCGGTAATAACTTGGCCAGCGTCACCCGTCACCGGTTCTCGCCAAACCGGCGGAACCTCTCTCATTGGAAACATGGATGCCCTTATAGAAGGGCTACATGTCCACAGGCGGTCCCTATATACAAGAAGAGTAACAACATAATCATGTAGACCAGAACCAAACGGCAGCCCAGTAGAGGCGCGTTTTCGGAGGTCCACCAGTCCCGGGGGAGCTGAGGAACCATCATCCTCATATTCTTGTATTATAATGTTGCACATAAGGGTGGCTGCATGTAACTGAACTAAACTATCCCATTGTTTCATAGTGTGGACAATGTCCCTGACCCCATAGTCATTCCAATTAGTCATCCACCTCCGTGTCATTTCTTCAATGACATCTTCCTCTTGTGAATTAGAGAACAAATGTCCGCGCAGGGTGCACTTTCGCGGGGTCATGGGGCCTGTGTGGTGTCTAAAGGAGTCAGGGGTGGGCCAAAAGGGGGCCAGTCGAGGGGTGGGTACAGTTGGGCGGGGTGTATCCTCTATAGGTCTGGTGACAGGAGGGGTGGTGGTGGGTGGCGGAGCACTCGCCAGAGATCCAACCGGGGTGGCACAATAGGGTCACCTGGTGCAGGTTGAGGATGTAGTGTAGGATATATTGGTGGAGTATATAACGGGGGCTTATCTAACATATCGTTTAAAAGGGGGTCTTCCTCTTGTGGCTTATCCACTACTGTCCTGGAAGGGTAACACTTATCAGTTTGTAAGTGAAGCCTTCGGTCATGTTCTAAAATTTTCTGTTGATGTTCAGCTACGTCAGAGTCAAATACCTTTTCAGTCACCGTCCTGGTCTTATGTCTCTGTAATTCTTTCTCTGCCTTCCTACGTCTTTGGTCTGCTTCTTTCTGCCAAGTCCGTAGTGAATCAAACATCCCTGGTCTACTTTTTGTCACAAACAAACGTTCCTGTAAATAGTCTAATTTATCTTTATCAAATGTCCCGTGAATAGGCCATTGTAAATCAGAACTACCTTTGGTTCTTTTTCTCCATATATCAGACCAAATAATCGGACCTATGCCATATTTAACATATATATCATAATTCGAAGACCCGGCCGGAGGAGCGGGGCATGTTTCCTCCAGGCGGGAGTCCCTACTGCAACACAATTTCCTGAAACAACTGAACGCTGGCATTCTTCCAGTATATTTAAAAAAAAAAAAATCTTACATCAGTGGTTTGAATGCACCAAATAAGTGGCAAATATGCCTTTTGCTTCCTATATACTTAAATGACAACTGAGGTCAGCCTTACCACTCACGTCGGTCTTTGCAAAGAGCGATAGAAACCATACAATACTCACAGACCTATTTTTAGACAGGAATCTTTCAACTCCCGTCCTTACCTGACACTTCTGTTATAGTCCAACAGTTGGGGACTCCAGTAGTTCACGGAAAACAGAGACCCGAATTCAGACAGCGCCAGGAGAAGTCGAGCCGGCTGGAAGACACACAGTGGAGACCCGCAGGTCCACGACAGAGAACGATGCTCAGATTCTGGTGTGGGGTGCCTCCCTTGGAAATCCAATCGTGAGTCCTCCGTCATCTGATCGGTATCCTGGATGCCTGACTCTGGTCCCTGTTCGGGCGCCAACTGAGGAACCAGAAAAGATTTGACCCCCACCCGGGGTCTCCTTCCCAGTGGTGGAGGGACACCCTTTATGTCCTCGGGGTCAATTTAGCAGAGAGTTCACAAATCAGACGGAGTCACCAACTGGAGGAATAAAGAGAAGTTTATTACATGGATTATAGCTCGAGCTAATACAGAGTCCCAGGACAGTCAAGTGACTATCCTACGGAGGCTGCCCCTTCACTCTGGGGCACCCAACCTTATATATACACAAAACTGCTTAGTCAGAGGACAACTCCACCCCTATCGTATTCAAGGTCCTCTGCGGTCTTATATTTCAGGGATACACATGTGGTGGGAGAAGGTACAGATGCAGCTGGCAGGAGGTGGCAACAACCTGTACAAACTTGTTCTGGCAGTTACTGACTAAGCACGACAATTCTCTGAACTGTAATTGGAAAAAGTAATATGGCAGCGATAAGCAGACTGCAGCCCAAGGCTGCGAGCACAAGGTCAATCATCAAAGTTCAGGAGGTTTGTCAAGCACGTGGCAACATAATAAAGATAAACAGATGCCTAGCAGCTATGGTGTATGATTAACTTTATGTACATTTTCTCACTCATTGAAGTACCCCCAGTTCGGATATACGAAGTACCTTCAAATTGCAAAAAAATCTTTTGATGACATCTGCAAGCATTCCAAGGCAAGCTGTTTTTGGAACTTTTAGGACCATTTAAGTATAGTTTGTCAGTTGTCCAAACTGTTGTTCTTGCAACAGACTTACTTAACCCTTCAATTCAAGAATTTTTACCTCACCCGGGACATTTGCAATGTAAGCTGCACTAACAATGTTTAGAATGTTCTTCTGCTCTCTAGTAACAGTTCCTTGCTGAAGGCCAACAATTTCTAATGGCAGTAATTTGCCAATTTAAAGCCTCTTCTTTGGGTATATAATTAAGAGAACAAGCCTTAAATAATGTAATAAAAGCAATAACTGACTCTCTTGAACTTCAATGACTCTCCTGGCTGAAAATACTTTATAAGGAGATGGAGGTTGACTAGCAGTGGGAAGGTGTTGGCCATGCACTGCGGGGGCACTGCTAGCAACCCCATGAAACCTGTAAAAATCCTCAAACTGTGAAAAACTTTGGAACCTTCCAAAACTACTTGTACAAAAGGGTCTATCTGGAGCTGGACAAAGGAGTCATCTAACAGCAGAGGATGTACAGTGCAGCCAGTCGTCAGCTACTCTGATTGGGCAGTCTGTGATGTAATCAATGATAATGCCATTTGTAGACTGCTTTCTCCGCACATTGAAAGAATACTTCTCTACATCTTGTTGCTTGCCCATTCTGGGAACCCGAGAAACTCTAAAGCTGTGTCATTGCTGTGTCATGTTTATGAGCTGAGGTCATGTGTAAAACTGGATATTGAAAGGAACATGTATTCTACTTCGTTAAATGTATACCCTCCCCCTAGTGTTCCGTGATTAATGATTAATGTTCATTACGGTCATCGCCTGTATGTTGAAATGCACAACATTTGTCCCCAAGTTGCCTCTTTAGAAATAGCATTTTTCTTAGAACATAGAAATGTGATGAAGACATGTTGTACATTTAATGTAAAGTATATATGTTGCATAAAACATATCTTGAAGAGTAGTAGTGGCTGTGTTTCACTGGCATGTTATTGTTTCTTACAGGTTGAACAAGAGGGGACTGTGGTGCTGGAAATCCTCGCCAATGAAGACTTAATTGTGCAAAGACATTCACGTTACGTGGTTCCTTTGAATGAAAGCATGCTGCATTCCATGCCAAGAGAGAATGACGTTTTATTTACAGTTCCCAACCACTCCGGAAAAGGTAGAGACTGAACGAAAACACTGACATATGGGTGCAAAGGAAAAGGATACTTTACCTGAAAACTGCTCCTTGCAGTGGTACTTCTGTATTCTTTCAATAATATGAGCACTTAATACATTTGTTTACAATAATTGGTGCAGGTGAGCAGAACTGTTTTAGTATAGGCTCTAATGATGACTTTGTTCATAAATGATAAGGTCCACATTTATTAGTTCCATATTTCATATTTTTGGGTTGCCTCTGTCTTTTTCTGATTTACTTATATGTTAAAGTATTGTATCCAAACATTTTGGATTACAGTATTACTAAATTTAAATATGCAGTTTTCTGTACTCTGCAATCTTTTCATTGCAGCTGATCAGCTTGCGAGGTTGTTATTAATGCAAGCTTAGCTAATGTAACAGTAGTACATTTCA
Source organism: Pleurodeles waltl (assembly GCF_031143425.1). Classification (NCBI taxonomy): domain Eukaryota; kingdom Metazoa; phylum Chordata; class Amphibia; order Caudata; family Salamandridae; genus Pleurodeles; species Pleurodeles waltl. Next base: position 1,060,491,332 of record NC_090444.1, read on the forward strand.
AAGGGGACCACTTTGTTGATGCTTTCTTTGGGTTTTACCAGCCACTGTCATCTAATAGTTGCATTTATGGAGTTTGTTTTGAACTCTTTATTTTTATTGAGGACTGAAAAACACCCATGCCAATACAGCTCAATTATGACCAACTCTAATAAGTAGTAGCAAGGCACTTTCAGAGATCAAACAGCTGTTTGAAGATTTTTCAAGAAATCTACAGACAAGCACAGACTTACAAACGTATGTATGAACCAAGCTCAGCAGCAAATGTCTCTCTAGTGCGTTTATTTGTTTACAAAGAATGTGTTTTAAACTTTGGCATTCATCATTAAGCCTTTGCTCCAGATGCATCATTCAGCAGGAGGTTTCAGAAATTTGACTTTTTTTAACCACCATTAGTATAGAATTGTTGGGCGATGCATCACTCAGAGTTATTGTCTTCTGTCTTGCTTCATGGTAGAGCACCAAGCCTTAATATTCTGACACTCCTTCGTAACAGCTCTGCACATTTCATAACTCAATGAGATTTCACACCTGCTAATCATGCAGTGCTCTTTAGGTAGGTTGTGAGTAAACATTTCCCCAGGTAGCTTGTATACTTTCAATTTTGGTCATAATGGCGTCAGAGGAGCACTCAGAAAGAAACTAAGAGCTATTCGACTGCTCATGGGTGGAAGGAGGAGTTGCAAGGGCAAATTCTCTTCTCCCCTTTCTTTGTCTTTCTACGGTAGAGCAAATTATTTAATTATTTAATTTGTATAACTCTTTTGGTGAAGCACTGTACGGTACATGAATACAAACAATGCAAAATCAATGCAATATGAGGTACCAAGGCAAGGAAAGACAATGGTGAGTGAGGGGAGGTGGTTCTATATTAGAAGGAAGGACTGCTGTCTAGAGGCAGATTAGATGAGGAGCGGTTTGACATTCCACTGCTTAAGAGGCAGGAGGGGTGAAGGTTGAAAATGGGATTGCACACAACATTGCAAAAGGATTACTAGTAGGAACTGCTGAGCAGAAAAAACATTGTTGGAAGTATATAAAAAAATGAAGAAAGGTAAGTGAAGGCTACACCATTAGTACATTTGAAGACAGGTCTGAGGAATCAAAATCATAATGAACATAGAGGAAGGGAGCCAGGGCAGAAATGGAAGCTTTTGGTGTGCAGGACAGACAATTGAGCAGTAGCCAGAATTAGGAGATAAATATAAATTGAAGAGGAGCAAGGGAGTTAGTTAGAGGACCAACTAGAAAGGAAGGCCAGTATTCCTAGTGAAGTTCGTACAGAATCTTAATAGTGTGGATTTAAAGGATCTAGTTTACAGATATTGCGCATCTTAAAAAGGCAAGAGCAAGTCCTAGCAGCAATAGGCTCAGACAAAGAGAGAGAGTGATGGGAAAATAGCCCAAGACTAGGGTGGAAAAAGGCAAGATGCAGGATTAAAAAGGAATGGATGTTGGACAGGGGGAGGGAGCAGGAAAGAAAAAAGTTTCATTATTGAAAGTGTTCACGACTGAGGAATGAGATGGCATACTTGCCTCAACAGAAGTGACACAATCAAAGACAAACTAACTTAGGGCTGGATCGTAGGAATGGTAGGGGATGAAGGTTTGGGAGTCTTTGCCATAGAAGTGGCTGGTAAGCACAAACAAACGAAAGGGTAGAGAAAAGAGGATAGCGTAGCTAGAGAAAGAGAAATGTCAGGTTCAGGTATTGCACTCTGAGGTGCTCTTTTACAGGAGGAGGAAAGAGGGTGACTGTTGACCATCCCTGAAGCAGGTTAGTGACTGGTGAGCTAGGGTGAAAACCAAGAGCCAGCCAAACCAGACATAACAATAGGGGAGAGAGGGAGAGGGAGATTGAGTGAGAGAGAGAGAGATGAAAGACTTGCAGTGTACATTGCATTGAAAGTAGCAGGAATATTGAGGAGAATAAAGTGTTTGTCTTGGTGGGAAGAGGTAAGTAAATTTAGAAAAAGAAAGAAGAGCCGTTGCCTTACAGTAGGTGAGGTGAAATCCAGATTGGAGAGGAAAGAGAGAAGAGATTTGTGTTGTAGGTAAGAAGAGAGTTGATTGAGGATAGCTTATTCAACGACTTTAGAGAGAAACTGAAGAGGAAAGATAGTTTGCAAAGGCAAGTGTCGATTTATTTAGAAAAGGCAGACTGGAAGTGTACTTGAAAATAGAAAAAAGCCTGGGGAAGTTGAGGGATTAAAGAAAAGGGTCATGAAAGATGAAAATTTAGCTTTCAGTAGAATAGTCAAAGGTGATATCAGAAAATGGGCATGGCAGAGGCCAAGGGGAAATAGCAGAAGGAGAGGGTCCATAAGCTCATTACGGCCAGATTTTATTGAATGTCTACTCTTAATAGGGCTGTGAGGTTGAATAATGTAGATTTTCCTAGTCTATGACGGAAAGTCTTAATTTTATTAAAGACACGGAGGCGAGTATTATGCGTTCTTTTCTTGCTTTATTTAATGAGCAGCAGTCAAGAAACCACAAATCCCATAAGGCTTAACATCTGTAGCCAATGGGATTAAAAACGTAGTTCAAAACACCAGAACCAATAGACATCACGATATGCTATTATGACGTCACTTGACTGCAAGCAGCCCTCTTTTCTTGCAAATGTAGTCAGTTAACGGTGAACAAAGGAAGTAATAAACAGAGGATAAACAGTGCCATGAGGAAAGCGAAAACATCTGAGAAAAAATCTAGGAGCTTCTAACGGCAAGGATGGTCCGGCCAAATCGACAGAGATGATCCGAATCCTGAAGGAAGCGAAATGATTGGATGGTCTGACGAAATCCGATTAGGACGTTGTCTGAGTGGCTGAAGCCGAAACTAAAGAAAGGGAGGGATAAACAAAGTTATACAAGAGGTGGGATAATACTCGCCTCCGTGTCTTTAATAAAATTAAGACTTTCCGTCATAGACTAGGAAAATCTACATTTTATGACAAGACCGGAGGCTCCTATTATGCGAGTTTAAAGCATATTAATCACGTTCAATTAAGCATTATCAATTGGTTTACAATAGAATACTTTAAAAGTATTATCATTGGACCAATCCGCAGATTTGAGAATATCCTCTAAACGAGATCCAGCCCAGAAAGCTTTGGAAGCCATAGCCCCTCTAGAGGAGTGAGCCCCGAATTTGGAAATGTCTATACCAGCCAAGGACATGATTAGTCTTACCCAACAGGCTAAAGTAGCAGAAGAAACCGGGTTATGGGGTTTCCTGAAAGATATGAGAAGTTGGGAAGAGGATGTTCTCAAATCTGCGGTCCTGTGTTCGTAAACTTTGAGACACTGTCCCACACACAATTTTGGTTGAAGCGGAAAATATGGATAAAAGACTGACGACAAATTGGTCTTGGTACGTCGTACAACCGAAAACAGCTCTCCCGACGGAGTGAATTGACGGTTGGAGACGTCCAAAGCCTTAACATCTGATAAACGTTTGATAGAAACTAAGCATAGTAACATTGTTAATTTGGCAGATAAAAGCTTTAATGATAAACTGGAATTATCTGGTAATGCAATCAAATATTTCAAAACAATATTAACGTCCCACAATTGATTGTATTTTGGTAGCGGAGGCTTGGAAAATTTTACTCCCTTTAATAATCTGCATACCAAGGGGTGTTCGTCTACCGGTTTCCCATGAACATGAATATGGTTGGAAGAGATAGCAGATCTGTAAAGATTAATAGTGCAAAATGCTTTACCTTTACTGGCTTCTGAGGCTAAAAAAATTACGACAAAAATTACATCTGCTGAAAAGGGATTAATATGTCTTCCCACACACCAGCAGTCCCATAAAGACCAGGCTGCCTTGTAGGCTTTTTTGGTGCCTGGGGCCCAGGAGTTTGAGATATAATGGGAAGCTTCTGCCGAAATGACTGGGGAAGATTGGGGATCCCTGAGATTTTCCAAGCAGATAGGGTTAGAATATTGTTCAGGATAAGGGGATGAGAACGTTGAAGAGGGTCTAGTAGCAGATCCGGAAAGGATGGAATTAACAAGGGAAAATCTATTGCCAATTCTAAAAGAGTGGGAAACCAAATTTGGGATTGCCAAAACGGGACTATGAGAGAGAGAGATGCGTGTTGACGTCTGGCCTGGGCAAGAACCCTGTTGATCATTATGAAGGGGGGAAAAGCATAATTGAGGGAATGAGACCAGTCTTGTGAGAAAGCATCTGATGCTAAGGCTAAGGGATCTGGACGCCAGCTGTAAAATTGAGGGAGTTGTGTGTTGAGACGGGATGCAAAAAGGTCTATGGAGAACGGGCCCCATAAGGATTGGATGTTGTGAAACACGGAAGGATGAAGTCTCCAGTCGCTGGAGTCTCGAAGGTGCCGAGAATGCCAATCCGCCACGGTGTTGAGAGCTCCAGGGAGATACTCTGCATGTACCGAAAGATGGTTTGAGAGACAGAACTCCCAAAAGCTCTTGGCTAGGTCTGCCAAGTGTTTGGATCTTGTACCCCCAAGATGGTTTATATATCTGACCGCAGATATATTGTCCATCCTGAGCAGGATTGCACAATGTACTTTGTGCTTTGCCAGACTTCTGATTGCAAAGGAGCCTGCAAGCATCTCTAAACAATTGATGTGCAATTTCGACTCCTCGTTTGACCATGTATCCCCAGTTGAGATGGGTCCACACCGGGCTCCCCAGCCTTGATGGCTTGCATCGGATTCTAACACAAGATCTGGGGCTGATGGAAAGATACTTTTCCCGTTCCAAGCGTCCAAATGGTCTATCCACCATCGAAGCTCTGTGCGAGACTCTATGTCTAAAGGGACGAGATCGGAATACGAAAGCCCCTTTCTTAGGTGTTGAATCTTTAATCTTTGAAGAGAACGGTAGTGAAGGGGACCCGGAAAAATTACTTGGATAGAGGAGGAGAGAAGACCTACCACTCGGGCCAGATTTCTGAGGGAAATTAGGGAATTGCGGAGAATTTGCAAAATTTCCGATTTTATGGACTTTATTTTCGACGAGGGTAGAAGAAGAGAAGCTGTAAGAGAATTGATTTGAAATCCCAGGAATTCTACGATTTGGGAGGGTATAAGAAGGGATTTTTCTTTGTTTATTATAAAACCCAATTTCACCAACAGAGAGCAGGTTGTCTGTAAGTGGACTAGGAGAGTCTGTGAGGACTGACCTAGGATGAGGATATCGTCTAGATAAATTAATAATCTTATCCCCTGAGCTCTTAGAAAAGCTACTACGGGCTTCATGAGTTTGGTAAAGCACCATGGAGCTGACGATAGACCGAAGGGCAGAGAGGTAAAGTGATACATTTTGTCCAACCACTGGAATTGAAGGAATTTCCTGCATTCCGCATGAACCGGAACTACTAAGTAAGCGTCTTGAAGATCCAGCCTGACCATCCAGTCGTTCTGGAGGAGAATGTCTCTGAGATGGAGAATTGTTTCCATTTTGAAATGCCGGTATACTACGAACTGGTTGAAATGTTTTAGGTTGATGACTGGATGCATCTTTTTGTTTTTCTTTTGAACAAGAAATATTGGGCTGATAAATCCCGAAGAAAGGGGAAGAGTGGGTGCAATCGCTTGTTTCTGTAACAATGTGTCTACCTCTAGAGAAATTAGGTGAACCATTTCTGTGGAAAAGTGGGGAGGAGCTTGGAAAAAGGTTTGTACCGGAGTAGAATAAAGTTCTATTTTGTAGCCTGGAACCGTGTTTAACACCCAAGCATCTGTTGTTATTGCTTGCCAATTTGACAGAAAATGGGAAATACGACCCCCTGTCGGTAAAGAATCGACTAGGAGGCTTACCTGTTGGGTTGGCGGCTCTGGAATGTCTGGCGGACCTGGCACGGTATCCTCTGCCACGTTGGGGGTAAAATTGAGGTCTGAAGTCTTGTTGGTATGGACTGTAATAACCTCTGGAGCCTTGATAGGTGGATCCACGGCCGGTAAAGCGACCCCTTCCTCTACCGGCCCTGGCAAAAACCCAATGGTGAAACATTTTCCTCATTGACTGTTGGGCTTTGGTTAGAGAGGTGAACGTAGCAACATATTTGCTGAGGTCTTTTATAAAGGAGTCTCCAAAAAGTTGTCCATCTGATTGGAGCTGAGGTTGAACGGTTGCCAATTTTACGAGTTTGGGATCAAGTTTGATAAGGAGGCCTTTACGCCTCTCCTGTATAAAGGAAGAATTTGCATTTCCTAAAAGGCAGAAACAACGTTGTACCCATAAAGACAACTCCTCTGGGTCCAGGAAGGAACCGTCTAGTCTGGCTGCTTCGACAAGATCAAAAATCCTAGTAAGCGGCCCCGTAACGTCTAAGAGTTTGTCCTGACAAGAGGACCACGCTTTGTCCACACCCTTGCGAGGGTCTTTACCTTGTTTGGTGAAAAACGTCAACATTTGTTCATCAATAGTAGGTGTAATGGTGGCTTTGTTGGAAAGTACGGGACGAGGACATTCGGACTTTAATTTAGATCTAGTTTGTTTGTCCAAGGGAGAGAATAATTTTTGTGCCACATAACGATCCACATGGTCAGCTGGAAACCACTCCGTAGAATTGGGATGATGAATTTGAGAGGGATCAAACATAGGAAACCCTTCTGAGTCGAAAAGAGAAGGAATAGAAGAGGCTATTTTTGATTTTTTTGGAGGAGGAATAGAAAAGGAATCATCATCGTCTTTGTCAGATATGTATGAATCTGAATCTACATCAGGCATGTCTTCGTCTGAATCTTGAATAACTGGAGAAATAACAGGAAGAACATTACGTTCCTTAAATTTCCGTTTTAAAGAAGTTTTTGAGGCCATATTATTATTCTCCTTGGCAGGAGCCTTGTGAGGAACCGTGTCCTCTGGCGTGCGTGAGATGGTCTCACCTTCCATTTGCGTCCCCATACCTGGCTTTGTTGACGGACGCTTACTGCTTTCCCCCGCAGTCTGGGCCGATTTGGATATTAAATTAGAAAGGTTGTTCTCCAGATTTTTTGATAATTTTTGTAATGAAGAAGATACTGCCTGATGGACAGAACTTCTGATAAAATCACAGAGTTCATGTCTCATATCTTCCAATTCAGTGGAAACACCCTGTTCCATAGAGGCGCCAGGTTCCATTGTGTCTAATGCCCATAAAATATTTATATAATTTAAAATATTTGTTATCTTATTAATTAAAATAGAAATAAATTTGTATAATCTATTTTTTAAAAATTAAGAGGATTAAAATAGGAAAAAACGGGGTCCTTTAGGAAAAAAGGGAAGGGAAGGGGTTAATAGAAGGGTAATCGTCGAAAAATAGCAACTAAAGTTGCTCTGAATAAAGAATTTGAAATCTGCCGGAAGCGCTCTTCACCCGACGTCTTTGCCTCAGGAGCAATCTGAAAGACGGTTGCTGCCTGAGGCAAAAGAATGTTTGGAATGCGGAGCGCGCGGCGCGCGTTCAAGAAAGAAAATCGATGTGAGAGCTGAAACGCTCAGCTCTAAATAACCGGAGCGCTGTGCAGGGTCGGAACACTAATAAATATGCGGTAACTTGCCGCCGGTCAGAGAGGAATGCCAGGAATCCCCAAATGCGAGACGCGCATTAAATAAACAAAGTTGAAGTGAAAACTGACGCGCTCAGCTGAAATAACATGAGCGCTATGCATGAGGGACCGAATCAGAAAATAAACATGCGGCAACCTGCCGTCGTACATAATAAATTCAACAATGCTGAATGTTTATAAAACAGCGATATTCAAGCAATATACAGTGAAATTAATTTGGATAAACGAAAATGCGACTTATCTCGACTGCAGCAGTAAGAAAAGAGGGCTGCTTGCAGTCAAGTGACGTCATAATAGCATATCGTGATGTCTATTGGTTCTGGTGTTTTGAACTACGTTTTTAATCCCATTGGCTACAGATGTTAAGCCTTATGGGATTTGTGGTTTCTTGACTGCTGCTCATTAAATAAAGCAAGAAAAGAACGCATAATAGGAGCCTCCGGTCTTGTCATAAAATAAGGTTCACTAGACTCTTTTAGCATATGGGATGCCTCCCTTGCCCCTCTGAGTAGTAGCCTACAGTTCGCGCCTTATCTGTAGGAGGTAATTATTTGGATCAATCTCACAAAAGGTAATGGAGGGAATGCATGCAAGTAGTCTCCATTGTTTCTTTGCCTGTGGTACCGTTCTAGACAGAGACCCACCTTATCCAAATCAGTGCTGACTATGTTCCTCTTGGAAACAGTCAATCCATTTGTTTGGTTTTGGTAATTGCTTGGAAACCTAGATTTAAGAAAGCCCTGCTCTAGGCAGACACCTATGCCAATTCAACCACAGTCTCTGTGTCCGTAGGTAAGTCAACTTGCAGATATAAAAGGTTTATAGATCGTTTTGGTTTAGGTAAGCAGATATTAAAACATCAAAATTAATTAATAGTAGATTATATATCCTCTTGGGAGTAGTATGTGTTTTGTGAAGGCTAGTGTAATAGACTAGAAAAATAGGAAACATCCCTGATTGACTGAAATAGTCTGTGATGTAAAATAAGTGGCATTAACCATTACACGCCATGAGAAGAAAACACTACTACTAGTGAGGGTGGGAGTCCTTTCCTATAATATATTCTCTCCGGTCACCAGCTATGGGCTTAGAAAATGTATTCTGTGAAGCATTTATAGGTTCTTAGTGCTTCCAAGCCACCAGGAAAAACTAGGCCCTTTATAACAACTGATCAAACTTTTTTCCTGTATTTATTTTTAACTTCTTGTTTGAAAAGTATTATTCTTGCATACCTCATTTCCGCTAAAGGCCCACTAGGCATACAGGTGATATACACCTGGGTGAGGACAAGTGGGAGAAAGCTGAACTTGACAGTAGGTTTGCAGAGTAAACTTCAAACAGTGCCAAACCCAAAAGACATCCTTGCCTAAGACCATTTGCAACAATTATGTGCTGGGTCGATCTCCCACTGCAATTTACCTAGAGTTGTGCCCAGTCATTCGAGTGGAGCACCTGAAGATTAATTAATGGATACCCTTCCCTCTGTGCCCCTCTCCTTCCCCACACCATAGCAGTGACCGACCCCTAATTTGTGCAATACAATGTCCTAGTTAAATTGAAAGCTGCTCAGAATCGACAGAGCAGTAGCTTTACTGATTTTCTCTCTCAGTCAATCTCTGAGAAGTGCTCCAAGGAGAGAAAAGATGGTGGACGTTTGAGGGATGTTTTCAGATTCTCGATTGATTATAGAGGGGTAAATTTGGTCTGTTAGCTAGTTCAATCTGCCAGCACTAGCTAAAACGTAAATTTAAAATAAAACAAGCCTTCATGGCCTCCAAGGTAAACCACACTCAAAATCTTCTGAGATCACAGTAGGTATGAATGAAGATTATATGATGAAGGAGGCAGAATTTGTCAATTATGATTGTAGTTCTCCATCATAGATTTATGTTTACAACAACCGTTTTGTACCTTCCAGAACCCTTCCCTCACTGACAGATTTTTGTTGTCTATTATGTGTGGGTCTAGGGGTATTCATAGTAAATCCTCAATAGTGGAAACCAGGAACTACTGTATCAAGCAGGCTCTGGATCAATCCTTTCTTAGTACATCAGTCACAATATGAAACTGCACTTTTCCATCGCTAAGGTCTTCTCAAAGAATCATAGAACTTCCTTCTTCCTCAATACCTTCATGACTGATCATGCCCTTACTCTTTGTGTTGCTGATCTCTTTTGCCATTCCAGTGTTTTCCCTCTTGCGTTAGGCACATCGTAGGATTAATGTTAAAATGTTGTTTCTTGTTAAGTGCTTTGTTCCCTTTTGATCTGTGTGAGGACCTGTGAACTATTATATGGTGTAGTTGTGTGATTTCAACATGGAATAAATACATGCATGGTACCAATTTGGGTCCAGTCAGGCTTGATTGTTAAACCTTAGCTCAACCCTTGGTAGCTGGGGCTTCGAGCAATCAGGCTTAAACAAAGGAACAAAGTTAAAGCTTTTAGAAATACCAAACAGTAGAATAAGATAGTCAAGCAACCTGAAAGAAATCTGACACTAATTTCTAAAATAGATTATATTTCTATGAAATTGGTAAACACTAAAATCCACTGGAGGGTTCAGTGGTATGAGTTATTAAGTAAAATGTAAAACTTCAGTCTCAGCTTTTCACAAAAAAAAAGCTAACAGACACTGGTAATCGCAAAGTTTGGAACTTTGTAAAACTTTTATAGAGTTGGGTTTGACTACTCTGGCCTGGATGGAGCAATCAAATCCAACAATGGAATAGTCAGGAGAGCTGATGAGGAGTAGGAGCACAGTTATCCTGGCACCAAAGCAGTTTCAAGTTGAGTTCCAGGCTCTGTGTGCACACTGCTATAGACTTCAAATGAGTGATCCTGATGCAGGAGATACAGGATGCTGTGAGATGCTGAGGGTGCTGTACGTTTGACAGGGGATCTTCCTGGGGATAGTCCTTGCTGCACGGTCAACGTGGGGTGACATTGGCCACAGGGGTAGATGTCCTTTGAAGACTCCCTTGGTCCAGCAGAAGTCCAGTTGCCATAGGATCAATAGGCTCCGGGCACAGCAAAACCAGTGGTTCCCTTTGGTTAAGGCTAGTTTCCGTCCTGGGCAACCCAGCTGCACTCCAATGACTCTCCTAGGTCCTGCAGACTTGGGTGCAAATTTTGATCATCCAGACTTGGTTGGCTGGGCTGCATGTCAGCGGTCAGTGGTGATCAGGTATTTGTGGCTAATGACTGACTTGGATGGGCTTCTTCAGTTTTTGTGTCCATGCTGTAACAAGAAGCCAGCCAACTGACTGTTGAAGTTCACCTCTTCTCTCTGGGACTCAGGAATGACTTTTTCACAAACCAGGTACTACAGGCACAGTCCTCTCCTTGCTAGCCCAAGGATCAGCAGGTGCAGTACATCAGTTAGAGCAGACTCACTTGCGGTTCCAGGGAACAGCAGGGCAGTCCTTCTTTGGTCCTCTCTCTAGTGCAGATGTGAGCTGATCTGGGTTGCAAGCGGTGTCATATGTATGCCCAGAAAGCGCTCTTAGGAGAGGTAGAGGCTACTAGCCAGCTATAGGACCCTCCCTGCCTGACGACTACTTCCTGCGATGTGTAGCATCCAGGTATCCCAGAGTGCACTTTTCTGCCCACCCCAAAAATGGCAGAACCCCTTTCCTGATTTGTGGAGCTTGGTAGCCTGCCATAGAGGTGTGGCTACCTGAGGGCAACAAACCTACAGAAAAAACAATTTAGCAGCTGGTCTCCTCTCTCTGTCCTTGATGCGAACACGTCTACCTCAACAAAAGAGCATCTCCCTCTTGTGTGCTCACCATTTGCCTTTCAAAAGTGGCTTCACCTTTGAAGCTACTTTTTGGATTCACACCCCATGTGGCTTCCTGCCAGGGAGAGCTGACACCTCTTCCAATGGCAGGCCTCTATTGTTCATACTTCTGGGAGTCATCACACATTTTGTCAGGACAGCAGAAGGTTGTCTGTGCCAGCATCTGTGAGTGGCCACATAAAGACTTGGGCAACTTTCTCAAAGCTGCATTTTTAAATAAATTACAGTAAATTTGACTTGAGCATCAAGTCAGATTTAATGCAGCGATTCTTTTGATACCTTGGAGTATCAACTTTAGTAGTACCATTCAGAAGTTATCACAACTGAGGTGTCAGCATGTAACGCTGTACTCTCCACTGGGACTAATAACCCTTTCACAGTAAAAACAAGCATTTGCAATGCAATGGGTCTTGCGTTTGCTCGAGTTAGAGCTATTAGGTTTCAAACTACTAATTGGACTTTTCTTGCCACATAAACTGAAAAGATAAAGAGTTTCACATAAGCGAGCCAACAGCGCCATGAGCGCGAAGCAGACACACAAAAGGAAACAGAAGTTCACTCGTAGTGAAATGTATCGGCAAAAGTGCAATTATCCATGTAACAGGGTCGATGTCATGCAAAGCACTCGATTACTGCCCAGCGAAATCGTGCTGCCTACGAAATGAAAATAAAAAGTAGTCCAGAAACCATACGGAAAACATCGAGCCTCGTATGTTTTCAGTAGTTGGCCACTGCGCTCGACGAGGACTAAACATCGGAAAAGGCATGACGTATGCATGCCTTTCACTAATGAAATCAAGCAAATTTTAAAAGGAAAGCCCATGAACCAACCAAGCTGGGTTAGGCATGAGCATGGTTAAAAACCCACAGAGAGATTACACCAGGGACAGAGCGCTATGCACACTCAACCCTAAAATTGACAATTGTGAGTTTTTATAGTCAGGGCTTATCAAAATTCATGTCTTACGTTTTAATTTACAGCACCCTGCTTTAGGACTCCATTGGGCCTGCTGTAAGGCTGACTTGTATATATTAAAAAGAGGTGTTTAGGCTTTGCCATTAGTTTAAATGGCAAAGTTGAGTTAGCAGTTAAAAACTGCTCTACCATGCTGCAGCGGCAGACTGGGAGACATGCTTCCTGTTGTCACATTTAGGGTGCCAAAATCATTGCTGGAGCCCTGGAAGGACACTAACTCTCAGGACTTGGGTAGCTCTAGTACCATATACTAAGGGCTTATAAGTAGGTAAAGGTATGTCAGTTGAGTATAGCCACTTTACAATTACGCTTTTAAGAGTGAAACATGTCTGTTCATTGAACTTAGCTAATCCGCCAAGAGGGTATGCTTTACGCAGCCTAAAAGGTGATATACGTTTTGTACATGAGAAAAATCTTGCTGTCCCACTAGACATATATGCATATAGTATTATGCTATGGCATAATCCAAAAAATCAAGTGTGAATGTGTTCCTAGCTCCTCATGTGGGCTTCACCCTTTGAGAGACAAAGAGGAGCTGATTTTGAATCAGACTCTAAGACAGAAGAAGATGTCTACGACATCATTATAAATTACCTACATTGGGCAGGAGTTCTTCTTCCACGCCTTGCTACTGATAATCTTGTCATTGGCTTCAGGGCCTGTGATAGTGTGTTAGACTGGAATTTAATGCTGAACAGAGATAGATGCAAAGGAGTTCTTCCTCCACCCCTTGCTACTGATAATCTTGTCATTGGCATCAGGACCTGTGATAGTGTGACAGACTGGAATTTAATTCTGAACAGAGATAGATACTAAGCAGGACCTAAATTGGAAGGTGTGATTGTTATTTTTCGTCAGTGAAACTGCTGTATGATTGACTGGTTGATTGATGGCAATCCTTTCATCTCGGGGACCTTGATTGTTTACATTTCTTTTTAGTCCTAAAGTCTTCTGCCAGGATCAAAACAGTCCTGTTGGACAAGAGATTGAGGCTAGCTATGAGCGCTGCGAACCGCAGGGTGCTATCAATCTCTGATCACACCCTTGTGGACAATGTCATGGCAGCCTCCCTGCAACATGGAGACTCGGCAACAGCTTTTTAAGACATCCAGTAATCCAAACGGCTATTCAGGAGCAAATCAAATTAACCAGGCAAATAGCTCCACCAGCAAAGAACGGCCATGCACCAACACCCACAAAATCGAGAAAGAGTTATCAGTCTGTCAAACCTTTCTGTGTCCCGGCCAGGTGAGGTTTCCCGTGTTCTTAGTTGGTGGAGCCATTTGTCTGTTTAATTCTGATAATGAATGAGACTCCTCCTTGTTAACTAGCTATGCGACTCCCAGCAGAGCTCCTCCTAAAGCTGTATGTTGAAAAAGCAGACAATGGAATTGACTACCACAAAGGAAAAAACTAATAATACAAAAATAAACATAAAAACAAGACAACAACTTTTCTCTGTGTGTCTCTCTTTCTCTCCAACCCAGTGGGTAGATACACTCAGTTTTCTTTTCTCATTTGACTGCACAAAGGTTAAGTAGGTTTAAACCTTGGGAGTGGACTACCCCCCATAATTGTGTATTTCTCAACAGGAAGGGAGTGCTGGACCTTGACACACTTTTATCTTAAATATTTTGCCATGTTCACTGACTTTGGAAAAAGCAACCTGGAAATTATTTGGAATTCTCTGAATGTGGTAGGTAAGGGCAGCTTAAGTCTTTGTCCTGAGGGACCAGTTGTGCCTCTTGGAACTGAACAGAACAGAATAGTGTGAATTAATCTAAAATATGATAAAGAAGGCTACAAAGCTATCAGGCTCTTATTCTCAAAACTTAGGGAAAGCAGCAAGCACATTCTTAACTGTCGTAAATGATGAGAGGGAGGGGGGGTCAAGGATGACATGGAAAGGGAAATAGACTCCTTTTCCAGTGTTTTACCAACAGCTCTGCTTTGTGACCCCGCTCCGCCACCCAACCTTAGAGGCAGTAAAGGAATATCTAACATGGATCAACCTAACCTACCTGAGACCAATGAAGCAGCTCTTTCAAATAATCTCATTAAAAAAGAAGAGATAATAAGAGGATAGGAAAACAAAATGACAGGTGAAACGTTCAAACTAAACTTAGCCTCTGGTAATTACTCAGGGGTGCATCCCAGTCCTTCATTTTTATCATTATTCCACTTCAGATAGAGCACAGTCATATGCAGATCAGCAGTTGTCCATTTTCTGACTGGAGTGGCACAGTGGATGGGAAGCAATGGTCTGGAATGGAGCCCAGGTGATTGCCTGTGGGTGAGAATAAGTCAAGCCTTCATTTCATCACTTTACAGGCTTTTAGTGTGAAAGGTATGCCAAGGCATACGTTTCATGCTCTCTGTGCCATATACATCACTTACAGTTCTTTTGATGTAGCACTATTTGGAATCATTTATGTTTGCCCCAGATTCTGCTTGTTTCATGCATTCCTTATCATCCAAAAAGTACTGACAGTTTAGATTAGTGTCAGTGGGTCCATCGTTGTGTAGCGCCACTAAGAAATTTCTTTTAAGTTATACCCTTATACCCTTACTCAGTAACTATTTCCCACAGACAAGGCCTATGTCTACTCTGTCTAGAGCAGCGCAATGGGCAAAGAAATTATGGTTTGGAATGTGACCTGAGCTATTGCCAGTTATCCTTTCATCACAGTTTACTTATATTACTCAGCTACAATAAGGTTAATAGGAACTATACATTTACAATAGAGATAGGGAGGGGTAGGAGACAGAGCTGACCTTTTCCTCAACTGTTATTTGCCTCTACCTTGAGCCGCTGATGCAATGAATAAGAGACACCATCACTTGAGGCATAAAAATAGGAAGATATACCTTCTAACTGGTCCTGTATGCTGATGATATCCTAGTGTTTTTCTCAAACCTACCTGCATCTATCCTGACACTGCTTTGTGAAAAAGAAATATTCCATGACATCTCAGGTTACAAAATACATGCCAACACGTCCAAGGCACTTAATATAATAGTTCTGTGCAGCATTTGTATGGAACTTCAACAGCAATTTCCTCTGTTGTGGACCGGGTATTTGATTTTCTACTTACAGATTCAGCTAATAACTATAATAGGGTTTCAAATAGGGGACAATTATCATTCCCTCATTCAGGAGGTGGTAGTGTCTCTCCAGTGCTGGCAGCACTCCTCTGTATCTTGAGTGGGGAAGAACGCCTCTATCAAAATTATGATTCTTCAAAAGCTGTTTATTTTTCAGGCCCTCCTGATGCTCTTGCCCTGGGCAATAACAACCACATTCAGCATACATGCAATACTTTTATTGGAAGGGGGAGGAAACCAAGAGCCTTCTCTTAGGGGTGGCTTGGGAATTCTTTGGCTTTTCACAAAACAGGAATCCCAGGCTACCTGGCATGTAGGTATGAAGCTTGAGGGGTCAGGGCGGCGACTCATATTCACTGTTGCTTTGTAGTTTAGCTTGCAGTTCATTTACTCTCATAAAGTGTAAAGGTCACCAGAAAAGCTGCTCTGATAGTCAACAGATTTAAAACATCAGGTATGCATTGGCTTGAAAGGTGGATTCTATAGTAAGGCCACCACCACATTTTAATCTAGCTGAGAGCATAAATAACTCACTGACAAGACTTCTAATCCTGAGAAGATGACATCGCAAAATATGAAAGATGGAAAATGTTCCATCACAAGCATGCACATATTTAACAGCTGAAGTAGTTTTGTGGCTGAAGTGAGCAATTTTTAGAGTGTTCATGACTGTGCACAACAAATGCTGACTTCTACAAGTCAGACCAGTAACACAACCCTTAACAACAAGCAAACCAACAATTAGTATTTTGGATAGCTCCCAAAATTAATCATAGAGACTCTTCTTACGAGTCTTAGCCCTAAAATCTCAAATAACCAGGAGTCAGGTATGCCGTTTTAAACTGTTTTTATCTAGGTGAAACACCGCGCTGCTTCCAGAAACACTAGGTAACACTGAAACACTATGTAGGTTGAACGTGAACGAAGTATAAGATACAAACTCGTATTTAATAATATGTTTACATAAGCGAGTCATCAAACAAATCGAATTTACTGATTTCAAATACATAGGTAAAATTTCATTTCTCTGAACTACATCACAATGATAGTTACGTACATCTGACAAAGCATTTTCTGCTGCTGTTTTATAAAGAAACCCTGCCATTTTTCAAGCGAGAAGTACAGTTGTCATCCTTGCCGCATAATACAGTAGGCAGTGTGTCACAGTGTATTTTACAGTTTGACCAATCCAGCGTAATTATTCTTAGTAAGACAGTTTGTTCCCAATGATCACACACATCTAATAACTGCATTTGCCCCACTCTTAGCTGCAAGTAAGATTGTTGAGGTTTCTTGCAGTTTAACTTCATTAGTTAACATTCTGTGCTGTAGCTCAATTGCAGCTTTAAATAAACCATAAAAGAAGAACACCTCTGTTGCGAGCCATTATAAAAATGTACAAGTTGTTATTGGGTTCTTCTAGTTTTCATATTTGACTGCCTCCTAGACACATTGAGTACCCTTGCCAGTAACCTAAATGCTTTACTTTTAGGACCATTCGGGGACTCCAAACATAGCATGACGACTTACTTAATGGACAGCAACCCACCACTGCCATTTCAAAGTGTTCAAGAAGAACCTATGAACAGCTTCTCGATACAATTTCCGCCAAGGTCTTTAGGTAGTTGGAAAGCTGTAACGAAAAGATGAGTTCTGTGCTATTGTCTTGAGGCTGGCTCTGGAACCGTAACTCAGAGTGAAAAGCCTCCAAAACAGATGTTTTTGGAAAGACCCCCCCCCCCCCTGAAACTTTCACCAGAAGTTTCCATTCCGTCAGCTCATATTCTGGTTACCACTTAGCAAGAAAGGGGAAAACCATATCCCGAATGATTAGTTTGTTTCTTCAAGGATCATGGCTATCTTAATATTTTTTGTAGCAAAACAACGAGTTCTACTTGAAGAAATGGGTCACTGTGTCTTGGTTCGAGGATCATGGGTGGCATGTCAAGCACAGGCTACTCTTCACATCCACATTTGTGGTGCTGATCCTGCTAAATAGGCAGACTGATGCAAAACATTTTGTAGATTTATTAAAAACCACAAAGTTGTAGTTTCTCTGTTACTTAATCAGATCAATCCATAAATGGCTGGTCACATATTACAAAGCAAGTTGAAATGTCTGTTTAAACTGGAATCGGTAGCAGAAGCCCCACATACATACATTACCCTGACTTCAAACAGGTTTACGAGGAGCCATGCTTTTTGTTCACCTAAGTTCGCTCATCGTAAATTCTTTATGGTGAGCATCCTTTCCTGGCAGAGATGCATTCATGGCCTTCTGCTTTTGATGAGAGGGTAACCTGAAAGACTCCCTTTCATTAGACTGCTATTTTTGGTCTGCCACTGACAGTCTTAAAACACCTTGTGTGAAATTGTCACAATGTCTTTCTTTTGTGAAATGTTGAGACCACTAATATACAGAGCCAATAGAATTTTGGGATTTTGTAGTGTTTTCTATGTCAAAATGGATTACGGCACCTGACATATGGTTCTCTATCATCTGAATAATTTGCTGATTTCAGTGTGTTTGAATCGCAAGCAGATTTAAAGATAACTGGACTCCTTTGCCTCCATAGACTGAGGCACTTTTTGCAGATGGTATTTCTTTTGATGGGAATGCCTCCTCCATGATATACATGATTGTACACCTGCCCTGAGTGACCCACCTCTATGCAAAACTGGCATTGAGACGTTTTCTCCTTGCTTAGCTAACTTGCTAAGCTAGCCTGTGGACTGAGGCTTACGTTTGCCCATGGTAAAGGAAGGTCCAGAACCTGTTCAATGATCTGGAGTGGCATACCAGTCGTACCTTCTTTACTGACATGGGACTAGTGTCCATATTCAGGGTTGTTCACATAAAGCAGTGGTGGCAATGTTCTCATCTTTGTAAATTTAATCAGTAAGACTTTATTCGGTTATAAATCCATCAAAGTACAATAAAAATCAAAAACAGAATACAATAAATTAAAATAAGGGATTAGAGAAAACAAAAATCAGGAGTGCATATATATATATATATATATATATATATATATATATATATACATACTTTTTTGCCAAAAGTGTGTGTGTGTATATATATACAAATTTTTGGGCAAAACAGCACTCTGTAATATATAAAGCCGGCACCAAAATTATTATACTGTGAACAAGATATAAAAAACAGAATTAAAAGCAATAAGATTCATAAGTGATCAGTGTCAGTGAATATTCTGGTACACTTAAATAAATGAATACACTGCCTGTACTGAAACATCGAATCTCTAGAGAATGTATT
Organism: Pleurodeles waltl; assembly: GCF_031143425.1. NCBI lineage: Eukaryota > Metazoa > Chordata > Amphibia > Caudata > Salamandridae > Pleurodeles > Pleurodeles waltl. Next base: position 1,060,510,034 of record NC_090444.1, read on the forward strand.
TGACCCTGACCAAACAAGTACAAGAATACTCGTACAGCTCAGATCTTGTAATTTGGTTATTCGGGGACGAACCGACAATGGCTGTTAACTGCAAATCCATATTCAGCCTGAGTTGTTTTCTGATTGTGCTAAGTGCCATAGAAAGAAAGAGCAAATTGTAAGATACTGATCATAGTACAAGACACCTACCTTTGGTATGAAAGGATTGACTCAGACTGGTCTAATAGCTTGCCCCTCTTATACCAAACAACCCTCAGAAAACGACTCATAGCAAAAACTGTACAGCTGGAGGTATCAGATTTCAGTGTTCTGAGAGCAACATGGCAACTCCTAGTCCCTACATTCGAACATACCAGTGTACGGTCTAACATCAAATCGTACACTATGATACACTGTGCAACAAAGCAATATGCGTTCCTCAGTTTCAGGACCAATACCACACGCCGGGCAAGTACTGTGCATTCCCCGATTCCTTCACTTTGCCTGTAAAGCATTGAGTGGCAAACTCTCCATTCGGGAATTTATGTAAAAGCTTTTGGCAAAAGAGGGGTTATGTTGTTTAAACTTGTTCTTCAATTTGAAACGTTTTTAAAGACAAAGAATCGATGGCTTAGCTACCTATTTCCCAAGTTTAAAACATACTGCGTATTCACAGCAGTGGATAGCAATACGGGCCATAAGTGCAAGTCGACAAGAGCATAATTGATGTTGCCCTGATAGGCCCCTCTCATAAAAGTCAGTGCCATCTCTGGATCAGAACGAGTTCACACATTACAGGCTGTTAGACCCCCACCCACCACAACTGAGGCTAGCTGGAGAGGTATGTTTAAAAATTGCTAAGAGTAGTACCAGTTAGTGTGGAAATATTCCATTGCTCATCTTCCTACTCGATCAGAGTATTGATGCAGGTGGAGGGCTCAAAGGTGGCATTGAAATCACCAGCAACAATAATCTTGGCCTGCTTCTGCTGTAATTCAATAAGAATATCCAAAAGCACTGCAATTGGCGAATCTACACCAGCTGGTACCGATCTTATTTAAACATAATTACCATACTCAAACCCATAGGAAACTTAAGATGTACTCCCTTTAGATCATGTGTCAACCTTTAGCATAGAGTGTGTGCAACGCACAGAATTTTTGATCAAAACCACTAACCACCCAGAAGTACAGCCGGATTTCCAAGGTGGCATGGCCTCCATGATATAGGTGGTAAAACCATTAAGATACACTTTATCGGTAGACCACATCTGTTGGTATATACACAAGTCAAATGTTTCTAAATACGACCCCATTCAGCATCACAAAGTCTTGAATTTATACCGGGCAAGTCACAGGAGATGATGGAATAATCAGCTAGTGGAGAGCTAACCTCACTGTCTGGTTTATCCCAGGGCTGGTAATTAGCCTGGGTTCGTACTCCTTGTTCCTCTCCCTCCAACAGACCCTTTTGGAGGCTCAAGATCCAGGTACCCCACCTTCACCACTGTCACAGGGCAGCACATAAACTGATTTCATAAGGACCCAATATACTATTTGTAACTGAGTGTGCGTTGGTGGACGGATTCTCTATCAGGGGCTCAGTCAATCAATTGCACCAGTACTTGATCTAACCCATGCAGCATTTGATAGAGTACTAAAAGGACAGTTGCAAGGTCCTGATTGAATGGATGCTTTATTGCCTAAAGGAGAGTGTAACCTGAGACTAATAGCAGGAGAAAGGGCCCCAACTATATGACTGGTGCGTAGTTCTAAATTATATTAAGCCCATCAATTAATGCCTCATCATTGAGCGTCACAGAAATGTAGTCATACTGGGTCACGCCCAGTGGATAGCCTTTAACATGTATGATGTTGTATCTTATTATGGATAAGCATTTGTGCTTAGTCCCGATCTCGTGGGGGACATGGGCAGGGTTCCTCTAGAGGTGTTTACTTATTATGGCAGGGGATGTTAGGCACTAATAAATTTTTTAGGAGAAATTATGGCTTTTCCAGTCAGTGGTGGCACAACAGCGACCATGTGCTCCACAGTACCACTTGATCCAGTTGTAAGTGCAAATGTACAACCCTCAGTTGAAATCTCGCCACTTTCCGTTGCCCCTTTGCTTTTGAACATTGCAGGCACTGCCTTGTGGCCAGGCTTAGCTGCGTGTGTAGGATGTTGGATCTTGATTTTTTTTTAAATGGCCTCAACTCTTTCTATAAGTGAGTCTATGTCGTCCAAGGTACAGTTAAACCCAGCACTCTTCCGTATTTTCTTGGAGCTGGAGGGATCTTTGCTAGATTCCAGCACTTTGTGTTTCCCCATTTTAAGTTCACATAGCAGAAGTCACTTGTAGATAATATAAATGCTACCAACCTAAAACACTGGTCACAGAACAATGTTTGCCCACAAAAATAGCAATTTCAAAATCGTCAGAAGATGCACAAATTGGATACCTGACTTAATAATTAAGTAGTCCAAAGACTGAGGGCTGATGAAAGAGAGTGGGCCTTGCACTGTCACTGATAGGTGTAGGATAGGCCTGGCCTTGGCCCAAGCTTTGCCTGGTCACATCCCACGCAATGGAAATACCCATGGCACTATGTAGCGCAAGAGGGGGCTCCCTGGCTTCAGCTGCGGAACGCCTCCTAATGTGGAAATTCCTGGGAATAGGAGTCCCAGTATGCTGCACAACAGTCCATCGCAGCGGGAAGACTGATGGCGCTATGGAGCGTGAGAGAGGGCCCCTCCCTTTGACCTCAGCTGCAGGAAGCACCTCCTAGCACATTAATTCATGGGACTATAAGTCCATGTACGATGCACAGTAGTTTTTGTAAATTAATAGCCTTGAGCATGCTTTCTTCTGTTCCAGGGTGGAGTGCGACATACAGATCCTGCTTATGTAAAGTTTTAATGATCTTGGGCTGACAATCCGTGTGCATGTTGATTGTGTGGATGCATAGTGAAGGCATGGTACATGTATGGTAGCAATATTTCGTCTGTGGTGAGTATCTTGGTCTCGGTTCAGTGGTTTAGTATAGCACAAGATAGAGGGTGAAATATAGCTTGCCAGTATTTTTAAAGCTCGAGGTTGGAAATCCAGACACTGGAGTGAGAGTGGATGGAGACAGGGCAGCCCTTAGAAATTCTTTAAGGACCTTTTCGCTAGGGATTGATGATTAAATTTCTTGAGCACTGCCGTTTGGTGGATGGAAAGGAGAGCAGGTGAGTCCGCCGATTTCATTGTTCAGGGTGAAGAAGTTTCTATGAACGGCCTGTCCTTGTCGTGTTTCAGTGGTTGCTGCTTCTGGAAGACCGACGACATATTCAACCCAGGCACTGTCCTTGTGAAATGAGGACAAATCCCTGGAAAAGTAACCCAGTCAGATTCTGGGCCCTGACCTCCCCTTGTGGCAACAGGGCAGAATTTAGGTGGGAGCAACACAATCGTTTATACTATAAAATATTACTGTGGGCGTTGCTGCCTCCTCTCCTACATTTTGCATAACTAGATTTGGATGCTTTTTAATTAACCTTTTCCTGCCTACCTTCCAGAGATTTACCGGCATGGCAAGGTCCTTTTTCATTTTTCACAGAGACATTTCACACTTGTGGTGGATTGGGGAGATAATTTATGCAACTGGAGGAAAGATAACCTGGTAAAACTGGTTTAATGCCTATCTTAGCTCCTGACCGATTGCCACCATTTATTGTGATTTTCTCTGGACCTTATCATAAATTCAGTGAATTAGACTTTTGGACATTATTAAAACAATGTACAGATTCCATTTTCACAATGAGGAAAGGCTACTGAAGGCTATGTATTGAAGTATTATTTTCAGTCCTTTCAATGCAGGGAGATGCCAGCCTCGATACAGGGTAGGTCTCCCCCTTTATCACAGAGCTTCTATTTATGTACTTTAAGACAGTTTGTAGGAGTGGTGTAGCTAAACTACAAATTAGGCTTTTCCTCATTTAAAAAAAGGCTTACTTTGATATGTACTGACTATTTTTGGCTACGGCGATCCGCAACTGATTTTGTAGCTGTGAAGTCATGCTTTTAAAGTCGCACATGTGAGTGGTGACTTGTATGTCACTGGTGCACTTCTTGCACTATATTATTGCGGCTAGATATGTCACTTGGATTTAAGTGCGATGCTACCACATTTAGGAATGAGCGCACATGCACCGGGGGCTGTTGAGCAACCTCCCAGGATAAAGAGGCCTATATGCCAGCACGCCCAGTCGCAAAAATGATAAACATACACTTTCCTACACCACATTTATTTTTCTTTGTTGCATAATTAGCCTCTCCTTTGCCATAAAGCCCTGTCGAGGAACTTGGTCCTGCCTTTCCACTCACTTCCACTTGTTCTGCTTTTAGTTAATTGATTTAATTCCCCAAACCTGCTTCTGGAACCTAGAGGGCACAACTCCATCACTCCAAATAAAGTCAGGAACATTCATTTTTTTAAATCTCTTTATTGGCATTTTCAATGTAAAGACATAAAATTATTAAGCAGCAGTAGTTCGTACAGCCCTGAGCACAATTTCTGAGGTCAGGAACATTCATATTGAGAATGGATTACAGAGACCACACTTTTTAAACCCTCAACTCTTTGTTCAGGGGAAACAGTGTTCGCCTGAACTGCATGATTCAGTTTGGGTAAAATATTTGTGTCCAAAGAACTTTTTCCACTCATTGGTCTACACAATTATTTGGAAATTGAAGCTGCAATCAGAAGCAATATAAGCTACTCTAAAAGAAAACAGTCATTTTAAAGATTTGGTGGAGCACGCAGATTGAACATCGCATCTTGACCCGAATGCCCAGCCCATCAACCAGTGTTCATCCATCCTGGTTACTTATTTTTCAGCCTAATCGCATACTGCAGGGATCTGCTTCCTTTGGCCTTAACCCGTTTTGTGCAGCACTCTTTCTGAAATGGCTATGTTGTCAGTCATTCTAATTACATATTCAAAAGAAACCCTTGTATCCCGTTTCTTTGCAAGCCATGATAATGGGTTTATAGCATTCTGCTGTGGACAGTTCTTGGATTTAACCGCTTTAAGTTCTGTGTTTGGTATCTGGGGAACTGGAATGTGCTAGAGTTAGGTTTGAAATGACTAAATTATAGTCTCCTATCAATGACTAAGAAAGGATTGTGCTAAAGGTTACCCCTCACTGAATAGAAGTTGTCACAATTCGATATGGAGTTTGGGGCAGGGCCTGATTTTTTGATTTGCGAAGACCATCAGCCACCGACTCAGGAAGGACGTTTACTGTACTTTCTGATTAGCAAGTATGTATTAGGGAGACCTTAAGATTTGGGGTTCTCTGGTACCAAATGATCTTTTCAATACTGGTAAGATCTTAAAAGTACGACTGCTTTCACATTTGTTATACTATGAACTGGCTTGCGTGCTTTTGGGGTTAATTAATATCCTAAAGCTACATCTCTTAGGAAGGCAAACACACCATTGCCAAATCCCTCCTCTAAGTGTTTGTCAGTCTCCCTCTCATGTCCAATGACTACAACGTCGGTGTTGGGATTGCTGTTGCTGTACTGAGACGTCTAACAAATCAGCGTACTCTTCCGAAAACTGAAGAGGTGTACTATAAAGAAGTAGCAGGAAAGATTTTACAGGAAAGTTGGTTAACAAGCACATAAGGATATAAGAGAAAAAAAAACTCACCTGCACCCGACGCCTGGACCCATGAACTATTGAAATGGGCTGTAGCAGAAGGCGACACCCCTGATAATTTACAAACTCAGGTAGGGGTGAGATGAGCAATAAACAATATGGTATGCAGTGGTTATCACTCTGAAGGTCAAAACAGATGAAAGGCCCCCGCCGAGTTTAAAACTGAGTATGTGAGACACTGCCAATGATAACATGTTATTAGTATGTGGTTACTCCCTTGCAGTGTCCTTTACTTTAGCCATATGTAAGGCACACGGGTCTGATGATGAACTAATTCCAGGCCGTGGCTGTAACCTAAATATTCCACTGGCTAATTTTGTCTCGGCTTATTAAATGGTTCAAAATTGTTTAAGCTCTGTGCATTTGTTGATCCACTGCTTTGAGATCTTATAACCTGCTGTGTTATTTCAAAACATGCTATGTTTATATTATGTATCTGAGTTGTATACTTATTTTTTCCTACATCTCCCTTTCTCTTATTTCCTTTACTGTACATTGATTGCAGTGGCTGCCTTTTTCAATTATGGGAGCATTTTCCCATAGAAGAAAAGCGACATAGTGGCTGTCAATGTGGGCAGTGCCTTTTGGAATATAAGAGTAATCCTTTGAGGAATGATCTGAAAATAAACAAGATTTACAAAAAAGGATAAGTTTGACCAATCCATAAGTAACTCCTTACCAGACTCGGTTACATTGTCTCAAACCCATATTTTTCTGATGGATACTTTTAATGGCAGATTTCTCACATTGTGAACATTTCAAAGGTGTCTCACTAGATCCAGTTACTTTAAAGCAGTACTGCTGCACGACAGTAGGGGGCATTTCGCTGCTCTGCACTGGCTTCGTTCCGCTATGTAAGTGACGAGGAAAGCCACATAAACGTTGGTGTCAGTTCCTTTTTTTCCGTGCGTGGATCCAAAGCTAATCCTTCGTCTTTGATGAGACATTTTTCCACAAATTGCTATAATCTAGTGTGCAAGTGAAGATGCAGCCCCATGGATCCACAGGGTTCTCCAGTCTGACTCACAGAAAGGGGTCCACCTTTGATGCCTTCTTCCCTCCAAACCCATTTCTAGTTCAGCATTGACTCCAGTACGGATTTTGCATCCGGCTCCACTCCCTACATCAGCTCATTTTGCATCTATGACGGTGTTGATGCTGTTGGTGCTGAAGGAGAAGGCACAGTCCATTGTCCTCTCTGACTCTGAGCTGAACTCGTCCTGACCTAAGCTGCATTCTGATCTGTGGTGCAGCCATCTGCCAATCCCACTGATTCAGACGCATTGCCTTTACCTTGCAGCAGAGCCCAGACTATACAAAATATTTTTGGTACTGACTCAGACAGTGAAAATTTTGATGAAGGGAAGGAATTCATCCCCAAATATGATGGGGACAATTGGTTAGAGGATCTACAAGATGTAAGTGTCCAGATACTGGACTAGTTTCTCCTCTTACCCTGCAACAGAGGAGAGTGCCTCCTTTGCTGTTGTGATGCAGAGGGTGGCAGACCTATAATTACCCTATATGGAGATAAGGACTAATGTCCTCACAGGTGTACTCCACCCAGGCCAGACACCCACTGAACCTCTGTTGCCCTTCAACAAAGCCCTCACAAATACCCTTTTTGCCATTTGGGCAAAGCCATGCTCTGGACCTTCAGTAATTGGCCAGTCACCTCCACCCCCACCCCAGTCCAAATGCATGGAGACTCTTTAGCAAGTTTATATTTTTGTCTACAGTCCTTGCTTTGCAGTCTGTTGAAACCTCTTAGTTTGCTACACATATGACCTTAGGACACTGTGACCTGAGTTCTTCTAACAGTTCCAGGTGACCTTTGGGCACCCCTAACACAGGCTAACATGGATGGATGGGGCAGAGCAAAGTTTGTAATCCACTGTGGCCTCGACAGCACAAATCATAGGTCAGGCATTTGGCACAACTGTGGTACCAAGGGCCACACCTGGATAATGTCTGCGGGCTTCTCTTGGGATGTCCAAGTAACATTAATGGACATACCATTTGATGGCTCTTGCATTTTTGGCAAGAAGCAGACTCTGCACTGGGATGCTTTAAGGAAAGTAGAGCCACAACACGTTCTTTGGATCTGTCTGCCCCCACCAGGCAGTTCCACTTACAATTTTGCCTTCTCCATAGATATTGTAGGGTTTCCGGAACCACCAACTTTAGAGCATGCTGCCAGTTCAACAGGTCTCTGAGCCCTTTCAGGGCTGAGGCTGTGACTCACCCAGAACATCAGTAATAGCATGCAGCTCAGTGCCCCACCGCTTCAGCTGGCTCAGCTGCAATACGTCAGTGTGTCCTTCCCGACACACAGCCACCCCCTGTAGAAGGCAGGATCCTCCACTACTAGCAGTCTTCACTTCAGACAAGTGGGTCCTCCGGGTGGTTCATCGGAGCTAGGCCCTCACATTTCTTTCAGTCCTACCACACTTTCCACCATCATCAAGATGGCTGTCATGTTGCAGCCGGAAATGCAGGCTGTTTTGGCCAAAGGGTTCTTAGAGATGGCTCTGGCCTTAGTAGTAGGAGCTAGGTGTTACTTCTGCTACTTTCTGTTACAGATGAAGGATGGAGTCCTTTGTCCTATTTTAGATCTTCACCCTCTCAATGCCTTCCTGCAAAAGGGCAAATTCATGATACCCATTGTATTCCATGTCTTGTCTGCCCATGACCCTAGAGACTGGATGGTTACGTTGGACCAGCAGGTGGTTATTTCCACATCACCGACCTGCAGGTCTACTGGCACTTCCTGCAGTTCAGGGTGGACCGTGAGAAAACTCAGTATGCTGTGCTCCTTGTAGGATTTATCAGTGCCCATTGTGTGTTCACTAAGATGATGGCGTTGACCGCTGCACATTTTCAGATGTTATGGATCACAGTCTCTCCCTATCTCGATAACTGGCTGTTGAATGCAGCTTGCCATCGGTAGTCAACCACCTCCAGTTATTTGGAGTTCACTATCAACATGCTGAAGTCACACCTCACTCCTTTGCAGACAGTCCGGTTAATTGGAGCTAATCTGCATATGGTAGAGTTTCATGTCTTTCCCCAAGAGTGGAGAGGTCAGTATATTTGGGCTATGATCTTGATATTTCAGCCCCTGTTCCTGGATCTCGGTGCAGATGACTCAGGCTGCAGGGATTGCTGGCCTCCTGCATTCTGCTGGTGATGCATGCCAGGTGGCACATGCAGGCTGTGAAGTGCCAGGGGCACGGCACCAGGGCAATATGTCAGACAGTATCCAGATTTCAGAGGAGACTGCATAAGAACTGCGGGGGTGGCTGCTGGAATGCAATTCGGTCAGCGGCAGACTACTCATCTTACCCTACACAGGTTTGACACTGGTAACGGACGCATCACTTCTGGTTTGGAAGAAGCCATCTGGGAGAGGTGGAGATCAGAGCAATCTGGTCTCCGTTGGAGGCCCAACTTCACAGCAGTCTTTTGGAGCTGTGAGCAAATGGCTTGGCACTGAAGGCTTTCCTTCCCACCATCAAAGGGAGGCTCGTTCAGGTACTAGCGGACAACACCCCTGCCTTGTGATATTGGAACAGCAGAGCAGGTTTGTGTCTTGGGTGCTATGCCAAGAGGCTCTATGCCTCAAATAGGCTGGACCGCCAGGGGATATTCCTGATGGTGAACCTCCTGGTGAGGTCTCTAAAAGCTAGGGCAGATTAACTCAGCCAACTGCCCCTGGTGTACCACGCATGGCAGTTACTTCTAGAGGTGGTGTAGAATATCTTCGAAGAATGAGAAGAACCCTGGCTCAGTCTTTCTAAAACCACAGAGAACTCACAATGGCAGCATTTTTGCTAGCTAATGTTCCCTAGAAGGCTCTGTCTTGGAGACCCATTCTGTCTAGAGTGGAGCGCATGACTCCTGTATACCTTCCAGCTGCCAACTCTTTCTGCTCAAGTCATCATAATGAATTGGGCCAGGAGAACGTGGTTCCTAAAGCTCCTGAGAATAGCATCTGTCCTCCGATCAAGCTGCAGCTGCGGGAGGATCTTCTGTCTCAGCAGCAGAGCAGGGTCTTTCACCTCAGCCTGAGCTATCTACATCTCAGTGGAGGTAGATTGAGCTGCGGCAGTTAACTATATTTGATCTTCCTCCTGAGGTTTTGATTTTATCTTGGTGAGGAGGTATCCCTCTACAAAATTGGTGTACGATAGTCGTTAGGATAGATTTGTGGCTTGGTGCAGTGCCTGCCAAATTGGTCCACTGCAAGCCAAATTGTCTGAACTGTTGTTGTTTGTTTGTCCCTGTCACAGCAAGGACATCATTGGGAACTGTTAAAACTATTTTGTTGGCTCTTTTGTGATGAGATTTTTTGAAGATCTGCTACACTTATTCTCGCCCAAACCCTTTGTGATGCCACAGAGGACCTTAGATTTAGTTCTCTCTTTTTTGATGTGCCCCCCATTTGGACCGTTGCACAGTTGCCCATTAAGGCTTCCACACTGAAAATGGTCTTTCTCATTGCCATAACACAGGCTAGGCATGCAGAAGGCAGCAGGCTCTCTCCCTATACATTCATTCTAGATAAGTTAGTGTTGAAAACCAGAGATTATTTTCTACCAAAAGTGTTCACGCCATTCCATATCTGCCAGGATGTCAACTTTCCATCATCCTTTTGTTTCACCTCATCCCTCCAAGGAGGAAGGTAGACTTCACCGCTTGGACACCAAGATAACTCTAAGCTTTAACATAGATTGCACCAAAGATCTTCAGGTGGATTAGTTGAAGCTTTCTCTGGGAAAAAGGGCAAGGCAGTACACGAACAGACCACCTACCAGTGGATTGTTCTTGACATTAAATCTGCTGCACATTAGATAGGAAGCAGCTTCCAGAACACTTATGGGTTAATTCCTTTAGTGCCAAAGCTTCTACCAGTGTGCTGGCACTCTAACTGCCTGTCCTGGACATTTGTCAGGTGGCTATGTGAGTGTCGGTATTTACGTTGACAAAGCCATGCTGCCTCAATGTCAGGTGCTTTGAGAGTGCCATTTGGTCCAGCAAGACTTTTTAGTCTGAGCCAGTTCACACACCCACCATCTGGGGAGGTACTGCAATTGTATTTATTCACAAAGTGATGAATCTGTGGTTAGACATATCCAGCAGAAGAATACATTCTGATAGAGACTTTTAACTGCTGATTTCTTGCCTTATTAAACTTCCTAGGTGCAACACCTCATCTCGAAGATTTTCATAGCAACTCCCTTGCTCGCTTGTAGGTGCTACTGCCCGGTTCCACATTGGGTCCATTCCCGCTCCATATGTGATGTCGGGCTGCTATATCAAGGCCACCTCTGTGCATTGAAATCAGTTTCTTTCTGTGCTTATTGACATGGCTCCGGTGCTTGCTCCCTCGAGTCTGTCAGACTTGACAGTTTTTTCCTACCAAATTTTTTCCAGTGTGCAAGGGATATGTCCCCCATCATGAGGCCGCAGGATTCAAACCATTTGAAGATCGCATAAACAAATGTCAGTAACGGGCCACCACAAGGTTGGTCTCTGGGGTCAAGAAACGACTCTAAGTTGTGCGATAAGTGCACTCTAAGGTGAACCCAAAGGCCATCTGTGACCGGGAAGCCAAACTCTGTTGTGGAGTATCGAAGGATGCTGAAAAAGTCCATGTCAGGGGCTCAGTGCACGGCCCTGCTCCCAGGGCCGATCCTAGAACTGATCATTTTCCAAAGTGGATCCTCAAATAAGTCCAAGAATAGTAAAAAAACATAAAAATTTCAACCACAGCTCCTCTTCGTCTCACCCCTCCCCTACAAGGAGTTGCACGACGCTCAAGGTACTGCAAGACCACAAACTCTGTCTTTAACTCCGGAACCGGTTCCGACTCTCTTTGGCTGACTTTCCAGGCCCCAGGAGCATGCCTTAATTTATTGAGGCATCCAGGCAGGCACTGGACTGCCTTTTCGGTACCTCTTAGTATCCTTCTGGCGCGTCTTTGGGCCGCAAGGATTTGAGGTGACTTCCATTCAGGTTCCCGCCAGCAGGTCCACCCTTGATTGTGCCACTCGACCTCGTCCCAAAGCCATCCCAGCTTCGGACTCTGCACTGATTTCCTATACAGTGTAGCTTTCCGTGCTGCAACCCTGAGGGTCGACGACGGCACCGGTGATGCCGGAGGGGGAGCCAGTAGTCTTTTCAGACTCAGGAGATCCTGCAGCATCTTCCACAGACACTGCACCAACCTCAGACCTTTACCCCCATCCAACCGAGCCACTCCCACTATGCCAACATGCATTTCAGATGATGGCGATAGTTCTAGCCGCGTTTATGAGGAAAACTAATTTTTGTATTTGCAAGGCCCCTGTGGCTTAAATACATTCCCTGACTCTGGCATACACTCTCCTCTCCCTAATGTACACTGAGGAGTTTGCCTCCTTTGCCACCTTCATAAGAACAGCTGAGGCTTGGTCTTGCCTACTACAAAGGTCAAGACAGACTTACCTAAGGAATTTCTTCACTCCAGACAGACTAACCCTGATCCCTGGCTACTGTTTCATGAAGCCCTCACAGACATATTGTTCGGCAGTTCAGCAAAACCGGATCTTTCCCTCCAGTCATTAGGAAAATTACAAGGTGGCACAGACCACCTGCAGCAGGAGAATCCAGCCCTCTTACTGCAACACCCGTCACCAGAAAACTTGGTGGTGAATACTTACACCAGTCTTGAAAACCCAAATGCGTTTCCAATTACCCTGCCAGATCAAGAGTTCAAACACATCAAAGTTTTACTAAAAAAGATGTTCTCTTCTGCTGTCCTTGCCATCCGGTCCTTCAACACAAGCTTCCTCCTGGGAAAGCCTGGCTAAGGGGGACTGTAACTAGTTTAGCAGCCCACTGGGTATGGCAGGAGAGATTACAACAGACCCGACTGGATGGAAGGTTGCAAGACTGGAAGAGGTGCTAAAAACCAACACCTTAAATGGGACAGGAAGGGTGGAATTGCTAGAAGAGCTAGAAGACTCACAGTTAAAGTTCAGGGTCATGATGGAGGAAAAGGTGTCACAGCAGTGGGAGGCTAGTACACCATTTGATATAGTACATGGGAAAACTTGCGGTAAGCTGCTGGCATGGACATCCAGACTGGAAAAGCGTCAGAATAACTATATAATATGTGGTGACACAGGGGGGTGTGGTCGAAGATAATTCCCAGATAACAGTAGCTTTTAAATCCTTTTTTTGAGAGTTATATAGAGAAAACTTGGAGCCAGATATAGAGGCAGTAGGAGCGTGGCTTGAGCAGAAGCACCTCCCGAAGTTATCCACCAGCCAGAATCAATCACTGTGTCTAGAGATATCTGGGGGTGAGATTTTAGCGGCTATTAGAAATGCAAAGAAAGGGAAAGTGGCAGGGCTCGATGGGATTCCCTGTGACCTTTATAGTGCAATGGAGAAGGTTGTTATCCCAGCCTGGGCACAGTTGTTCAATGTCATATTGCTAGAGGGTGGCCTGTCCCAAGCTCCTGGAACGACGTAGTAATTTCACTCTTATTGAAGCCAGGCAAGAACCTCCAACAGTGTCACGCCTATCGTCCAATATCCTTACTTTATTGTGATTATAAAGTCTTCACTAGTATTCTAGCAGACCGTTTAAATAAAGTTGCGGCCACGTGGTACATCAAGATGAGAGGAGATTTCTGCCTGGTAGAAATATGAGAGATCTCAACCATACTTTAATTGGCTCTATAGATCTCGCCACAACTCTGGATATTCCATTAGCTATAGTGACGTGGACGCCGTTAAGGCGTTCAACCGTGTGAATTGGCTATATCTTATAATGGTGTCGGCCCACTTTGGAATAGGCAATTCCATAATTAATTTGCTGGCAAGGATCTGTAGTGCACCAACTGCAAAAATCCTGGTGAATGGTAGCTTGACTTCCACAGTGCAGATAGAAAGAGGAACTAGGCAAGGCTGCCCCCTCTCTCTGATCCTATTTGATTTTTACATAGAGCCTTTTGCTGAGAGTTTGAGGTTAAACGAGCAGATAAAGCCTTTTATAGTAGGAGATTTACATAGGAAAATCGCCCTTAATGCAGACAACCTGGTGGTATACACCTCTGATGTGACTTCTGCCTTTCCGAACCTTTTAAAGGAAGCTATGGTTTTTTCAAAGGTGGCTGGCTATGAAATGAATATGGAAAAAACAGAGATAATGATATGGAACCAAAATAGTGAGGATCCTAGAAGGGGCTCAGAGTTGAGGTACTTGGGTATTAGAATAACGCAGGACGTGGGAAAGTTAGCCTATAGAAATATGGAGAAGGTGGCCGATGAGGTTGGGGTTCTCTTGAAAAATGGGGGAATCTGCCATTTACTATATGTGGGCGGGGGTAATTTAGTAAAGATGTCCATCCTGCCAAAAATTACCTTTCTATTTGACTACATCCCCCTAAATTTTGAAAAAAAGATAATTTCAATTCTGCAAGGGAAGATAACCTTGTTTATCTGGGCCAGTAAAGGCATATGCCTACCTTGGAAAAAAAGGAGGAGGAGGATTGGTGTTGGTGGGCAGGCCCTCCCTGACCTGCAGCTTTACTGTTGAGCTTACCAGCTAAAGAATAACAGAATGTTGTTACGGACCTCGGACAAGTCGACACTGGGGACCATGTGCAGGGGAATGTTGACTGGTCTATCCGCTGACAGTTTTTCCTACAAATTTGGGGCAGCAAAGTTCTTTAAGAAAGTTAGATTTAAATACTTACGGGCAGCTGCCATGATTTGGTACGAAATAAGATCCCTCCTTGGCATTTGGTATTACAGCAAATTAGCTCCCATCTGGGACTCACCAGGAACCCTAGAGTGTTTATTGGACAGTTTAGCCTTGGCTCTGAAGCAAAACGGAGTTAATAGATGGAGTCAGCTAGCCAATGAGCATCAAAGGTTGACATGGGAGGGAAGGGACAGTATCCAGATTTCAGATTCTCCAGGTCAATGGATGGCTTAAGAGTCAAGGGGGTCTGGGCCCTGAATCTACTCAAATGGGAATAGATCTACAGACATTTGAGGCCTCAAAGAAGCAAATTGCACGTTGGTACCAGTACCTTCTAGCAGCAGGGGAGACCTCCACTCAGCTTTCAAGTGCTGGATTGAGCAGATTCCTACTGGATGAAGAGCTGAAGAGTATCCTTTGCTACATTATATTCAACTGTCAAATCTGATGCCCTAAGGGAAAATAATTATTTTACCCTTTATAGAGCATATTGGACACCCCTAAAATTGGCAAAGATAAGAGGAAGTGCAGCTCCAATTGTAAGCGGTGTGGCAGCTGCAAGGCGGTTGACGTTCATATGTTCGTTTCCTGCCCGAAATTAGAGGGACTCTGCTCTGCTGTGGTTAAGACAATCTCAGACTCCGTGGACTTTACAATCGAGGTGAGCCCTTGTTTAATCATGTTTGGGATTTTACCCCAGAAAATGGGTTGTCCCCCACCCAAGCCGCACCATAGAGACCTGGTGTTTTTCTTGATATTACTGGCAAGGAGAGAAATTTGTAAAGGCTGGGGCCAAGCTTCCACTCCACGTTGACATGCATGGAAGAGATCGGTACTGTTCTTCAGGGAAGTAGATAAAAGAGGAGTGAGAAACTGTTTGGGGACTTCCTAAAGTTTTTATGTGCTTGTGGTGTTTTAGGTCCAATGATTAGCTGCTCCGACTGGCAAGGCTGGCAATCCACCCCACCTTATGACCTAGTGGGACGTTCCCGGCATGAACCTACGAGTCTGTTGGAGCTTGTGAGGGGCAAAAAAAAAAGCTGCCTCCTGGGAAGATGTACCAACCCATTATGGCACATCTTGCCCTCAATCTGAAGCGATGTATGCCCAAACCTCCAACCTCTCATCCACAATGGCTGAGACAAGGCAAGATACTCCATCAGGTCGGGCCTAAATACAGCTGAATGCCTGAATAGAGCTGGCCGGACCAGTGTGGTGCTTGTGTGCCATGCCTGGATCTGATCCATCGGATTCTCGCGTGATGTCCAGTAGTCACTTATGGACATGCCCTTCAGTAGAACACTTCTTCAGAAACAAGGAGGACTTTACCCGTGAATGCTTCTAGTCAGTAAAGTCACTGCACGCTCTTTTGGGCTTGTTCTACCTCTGCAGCAGTTCACCAACAGTTTTGCCATTTCAAGATTTTAGGACCGGATGTCAACAGGGGCACCGACCGAACCTGCCTCAAAAACTACAATCATCCCAGTCTTTTCACGGCAGAGCTAGAAGCTTCCAGTATATAGGCCCTCAGGGGCCGCGATCTACCTAAACGCCCTCACCCTGTACAGATGCCACAAAACTACTGAGGTCACTCTTGGCAGCACACAAGCGCCTGTTGGGAAGTCTCAACACCTTTCCAGGTGGAGGAGCATCACCTCAGGCCAATGCCTTCTCCAAATATTTGAACACAGTTACCCTCTCCCCTTCTTGTTACAAATCCCCCCCCCCCGAAAGCCACCCTCTCCACGAGACCTTTTAAAGAACCACTTGTCCATAATCTGAGGAGAAATCCAAGCACTCCTGACAAAAGGAGCCTTAGCGAGGATGCTGCCATCAGAGATTGGGACTGACTGTTACTCCTTTTATATCCTGGTGCAGAAAGAGGAAAGAACCTCTGTCTCATCCTAGATTTTTGACATCTGAAATTCATCCTTCTGAAAGACAAGTTAAAAATGCTCACCATGGCCCAAGTTCAGTCCACTCTGGATCCAGGAGACTGGATGGCATCGTTGGATTAGCATGATACCTGTTTCCATATCCCTGTCCTGCAGGTGTTACCTGTGGTTTCAGGTATGCTAAGAGCACTTTCAGTTTGTTATGATCCCCTTTGGCTTTACCAGTGTGCCTCGGTGTTCACGAAGATGATGATGGTGGTTGCAGCTCATCTATGACTGGTTGCTGAAGACGAGCTCACCTCCAAATGACTGCAGGCCGATTAACCATGTGTTTTGCTTTCCTTATCTTATGACCGAGCTGACAAAACTTCTCTGGAATGCACTTTTTAGTTTAAAGAAGACATTTATTATTATTACTTCACCACGAGGTTCCTGAGAGACGAGATTAGTAGGTTGGAAGCCTACGTTTGAAAGTAGTCACAGCAATGAAAGCAAAATATATCAAAGTACTTCTCAATTGCAATGTACACAGCAAATACATGTGATTATATTATAGCATAACTTCAAAGCAAAGAATAAAAGTAAAAATTAATCACCGTAGGGCACTGCTCTTCATCTTTCTTATGGCTGCAAGTTGATGACTCCTGTTCAACTGCAAGAAAGAGATTTTCCACCCAAACAGGAGGTGAGGCAGCTGATGTCCGCTCCTGACTGAAGTCCTGGAAAATTCCACCTTGCTGCTGCCCAGGGACACCGTAAAAAGCCTGCTAACAGGCCCTTTCCTCCAATCACAGCCGGAAAAGAACAAGCTGGAGAGTGGCCTAGTCTCCAAGCTCACTCGTTCCCAGGCTAGATAGAGAGGTAAACACACTCTCTTATCACACTAGGGCTTGGTGAGAATTCAAAATACGAAAAATACAGATTGGTCTATCATGTGGAAAAACACAGCTCATCTGCAATGTCTCAACTGCAATGTCAAAGTCCACGTTAAAGCCAATAGGCAGCTAAACTGAATACAAAATGTAATGTCTAATGCCAGGTTAAAGCCAATAGGAAGCTAAACTGAATACAAAATGTAATGTGCTACTGAGGAACATTGAACAACTAATATGTGCAGTGGTGAAACACAAAGTCATTGGTCAAACACAATTAATGCATAACACCATGTTGGGCTTTTCCATCAACTTGCAGAAGTCACATTTGACTCCTTTGCAGCGGCTCATCTTCATAAGGGCCATCTGGGACACAGTGCTCTTCCAAGCCTTCCCTCTGCATCAGTGATTCCAGGACATTCAAGCTATGATCCCAGTCTTTCAACTCTTGATCATCAGTCTCAATGAGAGTGACACTGAGCCTTCTTGGTCTCATGGATCCTGCTTGTGAACTGTGCCAGGTGGCCCACACAGGCTCAGCAATGGGATGTGAAGTCTCAGTGGGCTCAGCACTAAGGGAACCTTTTTTATTCCATCCAGGTAGGTGTTGGAGGAGAAGCAAAAAAGATCTGCAGTGGTGGCTGCTCAATCACAGTTGAAGCAGTGGCAGACCCCTCTACCTGCCTCTCCCAGAAAGAACAGTTGTGATGGAAGTATAGTGGCTGGGATGGGGAGGTCATGTGGAAGAGTTGGAGATCAGAGGACTCTGGTCTCTGGTGGAGACCTGTCTTCACATTGACTAGTTGGAGTTAGGGGCAGTTCGCTTGGCACTGAAGGCATTGTTCCAGACCATCATAGGAGAATGGGTACTGGAGCTTACAGACAACCGCCATGTGGTTCTGCAGCAGGGCAGCATGGGGTCATGAGGACTGTGTCAGGATGCTCTGTTTCTCTTAAAATGCCTGAATGCTCACAACATTCCACTGTCTTACTCCGTATCTGGCAGGATCTTTGAATGCCAAGGTGGACAGCCGATGTTGCCTAAGGGGTTATGAATGGCAGTTACACTCTGAGGTGACACAGGGCATCTTCCAGCAACGAGAAGAACCCTGGCTTGATCTCCCTTAGAGACACCTTCTGACTGGGCTGGGGCTCAAAACTCTTTTTGCCTTTCTGGCACCACCTCTCCTGCCCAGAGTATTGAAAAAAATCATGAAAGACTTGGCCCAAACTATCCTAGTGGCTCAGAGAAGAGAGTATGTTACCTGAATCTTTTGGTTATGAGCATACGCCTTCCAATTCAACATCCCCATTGGGAGGACTGATTGTTGCAGGAGCAAGGCTGGATCATGCACCAAGGTTGCACAATCCAAAACTCCAAGCATGGAAATTGAATGGCAACAGTTGATAGCTTTCGATCTTCCTCCTGAAGTAGCAGTGGTAGCTGCCTTTTCTCTAGAGAAATGAGCGCATAAGCCCTCTGTGCCCTGCTTCTTAGCTAGGCCATATAAACCTTTATGCCTAAAACAATCCATCGGGAGCTGGTTCATTTTTTGCTCCTCTTTGTGGTTCCAGAGAGTCTCACAAAAGTTGATGGTCCAATCAATATTCTCTAGTGTGATTAATGTGAAAGCTGAGGGTTTTCTGAGGACCAAGATGGTGAAACTGCTCCTCTTCTTTGGAGGAATGTAGAAAGATGACAAGGTGATACACTGCCCTATGTGGAAAGGCGTGACCACCTTTGGCAAGAAAGACACCTTTGTTCGAAAGACCAGTTTTTCTGGGGAAAAAAGATGCGTATGGTTCTTTGAGCAGCTAGCGGCTAGCATGAGCAGAGGACAGCTGTGAGCTGGATCAAAAGAAGGGCACATCAAATATCTCAGGACCAAATTAAGGTCCCACTGCAGCATCACAATAAGAATTGAGGGGAACATGTGGATCAAAACTTTAAAAAATGTCATCACCACAGGAGATTAAAAAGGGATGGTTAATCGGGCAACCGCAGAAATGCTGAGAAAGCTGAAAGATGAGCATTAACCATCACCCCAGCAAAGCCTTGCCGGGCTGGAGAGATAGAACAATAAAATGTCAGACACCTTTGCCTATAAAGGCCAAACATTAGGGGAGGTACTCCAACCCACAAATGTCTCCCTGTGTCCTGCATACCCAGTTTTGGTGGATGGACGCCTGGCTGTTACGATGGCACCAACTACTCTCTGATCAGCCTAACTGCTTGCCCACACTACCACAAAAGAGAGCATTTGGGGTTTCATTTGTGCCTCTAATTCCTCTGTGATTTGCTTGGATTTTTTACACAGTGTACCTCATTTTGATCCACTATGTAAAAAGCCAGCTTCCTGCATCAATCTACCCACCTCCCTGTTCTGTGGAATGGACTCTTGTAGTCCACTGGTAAGATTCTATCTAGGGATCTGCACATTAGCATATTCTGATTTCTCTGGGTGCCGCGTCAGACTGTGCGAACAGAGATCAGAAAGAAACTGAGGTGACATAGATATGGATAAACCGACGTGTCATTTTGGGCGGGATGGACAAGACATGAGCCGTAGATGCCACTTTTTGGTATGGAATTGAGTTGCTATTCTGGATTCAGTCTGGCACCTCGGAAAATTCACAAACTGAAGAATCTGCGGTTAGATAGTCTCTACCAGAAAAGGCATTCTTGTGCTTACTTACCTTCGGTAACACACTTTCTGGTGGATACCTAACTGAAAGTTCTTCACTGGCCCTCCCACATCCCCATTCTTTGAAATTGACTCTTCTTCACCCGAAAAGGTCCCAATCAGGAGATCTGCGCACTGGTCATGCCAATCTGCTGATAATCAACTGATGTCAGACACATGGGTGCCACTTGTAAATGGCTCTGCTCATCACTTTTAGAGCAGAACAACATCAAGGCGGGCCGCAGGACGCCACTTACTGACTCACAGAAGTATTGCTTTAAAGTTTCATGATCCAGTCTCTGACACATCAGGAATATTTACAAGGTGAAGGATCTTCGGTTGTATAGAGTATCCACTAGAAAGACTGTTACCAAAAGTAAGTAACTTTTTCATTTCAATTTTGCCTTCTCTGTCAGAGATCAACCCACTGACTTCAGACATTTAGAAGTATTGTGGACTCATCAGAATTTCCCAAACTTTCCTCTAAAGTGTCTATTACTGGAGACACCCAGTTCATTGTTTTCACAAGATTTGTGATTTTGACGTCCACATTTTAACTTTTCTGAAGGCTTTCCAGTGTTCCTCTCAAACGTTAATTTACCCCAGGCCAGTAGTTAAATATGTACCATGAAACTGTAAAGTTACATCTGTCCTCAAAGACCTTGCTTGTAAACTTCCATGATGAGAAGTTTGTTTTACTAGCAAGGGACAGACCTCACTCAGTTCCCGCCTGCCATGATGGAAGGGTTTTGGATACAAAATACACAAATTGTTAAGAAAAGAAACTGTTGCAGCAATGGGAAATCTTCCAGCCCAGTTCTGGGTGCCAAGCAAAAACATGGGCAAAACCAAGGTAAAAAATCGCATTAAAATGCTTCTATTCATTTGACTCAAAATAACACAACTATTGGACTGTCCTGCTACACCATTTAGAATTAGCATAACCGGAGGGAAAATATTTGTCTTCCTGAAGGTTACAAATAACTATGACAACACTGATAGGGTTATGAGTGGCTGTCTGTGAACTTTGTTCCTCCACAAAATACAAGAACAAGTAATTTGAAATACCTTTTGTTAGTAAGACTTTTTTTCCATTCATATATAAGGTACTGAACAAAGGTAAAATTAGAACAGACATCGCAAAAGTGTCAAATGGTCGCTTGTCCATTTCTTTCTAAATAACATTCTCCGAGGACTTAAAGGATTGTAAAGTCAGAAATGGTTAAAAAAAAATTAGGAAGCTAGCCTGTCACCATAAACCCTGATGGATACTTCTATCTGTATATTCCTCTCTCATGAATTTCCATCACGTGCAGACTGGATCTGGAAAAGTTGAAATAGCTCTCCTATATCAGTAGGTGATGTCACAGCATTATCTTAAAGTTAGAAATGGGGCCTCTAGTTGGCAGTCAGTTTACACCCTGTCCAAGAAGGGACCCTCACTCTAGTCAGGGCAAGGGAGATACCCAGCTCAGATAACCCCTGCTCACCCCCCTGGTAGCTTGGCACGAGCAGTCAGGCTTATCTCAGAAGCAATGTGTAAAGCATTTTCACATAACACACATTAATACAGTGAAAACACTACAAAAGGACACCACACCAGTTTTAGAAAAATAGCCAATCTGTATCTATGTAAAACAAGACCAAAACAAGAAAAAATCCAAACATACAGTAATAAAGATATGAATTTTGCAAGAATTACTTTAAAATACAGTTCCTTGAAGTCCATAGCTCTATCAGGGGCTATCACGGCATAGTGAACAACAAATCCAACAGTTCAGGCTGACCGCTGCATCGCGGGCCAGCTGTGGTGTCATGAAGACCTGCAAACAGTACTTTGGAAATGTAGGGAGTGGTGATCCTCGTGATGAGATCCAGAGTGTGGCGTCGCAGGCTTCCGTTCCTGAGGTCGGTGCAGTGGTTGTTGGGCCCTTGAAGTCACACACATTGCGGGCTGATGAAGTTGGGAGTGGTGGCATTGATGGTGATGGGGCTGCTGTGCAAAGCGGGACCATGTGACTTGCAGTGCCCACAGGTCATGGTGCAGGCAGCGGCTCAGTGATGTTGTGCTAAGGCGTCGGTGAGGCCTGGGCTGCTGTTTGAAGCGAGGTGAGCGACGTGTGGTGTCTCCAGGTAGCGGTGCAGGCAACGGTTTCATTGTTGCTGAAGTGCTGTCGTAAGTAGGCCCAAGGCGGCGGTACGATGCGGGGCAGGCTCTGGGCGGCACTCACAGGTCGTGGTGTAGGCAGGGGTGTCTGTTGACGATGCTGGAGTCGATGGCTCTGGTGTTGGTGGACCAGGGCTGCGGTGCGAGGCCGTGCCTTGTGTACCTCACAAGCGGTGTCCTCAGGGCCACGTTGCAGGCAGCTGCATCAGCAAAGAGCGTCGTCGTCGGGGATACCAAGGCTGCGTTGTGAGCAAGGCGATGCAGAGTGCGGGCCCATAGGTCACAGTGCAAGCAGCGACTCAGTGAAGGCGTCAGGTGGCGGCGGCGGGGAGACCAGGGTTGCATTGCAAAGTGGGGCACGGGTCAGTGCGTCGTCTTCAGGTCACTGTAAAGGCAGCATGGTGTTGGTTTTTCTTCTGTTGCAGCACAAAACACACAGTTCCCAGTGCTGCAGGAAGATGAACCTAAAGTCTTTGATTTCCCTGAGACTTCTAACAGGAGGCAAACTTTACTTCAAGCCCTTGGAGAAACCTTGCAAGCGGGATACACAGCAAAGTACAGTCTTTGTCCTCTTTAAGGCAGAAGCAGCAACTACAGGCCAACCCAGCAAAGTGTACACAGCAAAGGGGCAGTACTCCTCCTCCAGCTCTTCTTCTTGTCAGAGGTTCCTCTTGACCCAGAAGTGTTCTAAAAGTCTGTGGTTTTGGGTCCACTACTTATACTCATTTCTGCCTTTGAAGTAGGCAAACTTAAAAGAAAAATTGCTGTTTAAGAACCTGCCTTGCCCAGGCCTGGCTCATGACATACTCCAGGGGGTCAGAGACTGCCTTGTGTGAGGGCAAGCCCTTTCAGGTGCAGGTGTCTGCTCATCCCTCCCACTCTAGCCCAGGAAGACTCATCGGGATATGCAGGACACACCTCAGCTCCCTTTGTGTTACTGTCTAGAGGGAATTCACAAACAGCCAAACTGTCAGTCTGACCCAGAAGTGGAATTCAGAGGCACGCAGAGGCATAGAATGGTTAAGCAAGAAGAAGCCCACCTTCTAAAAGTGGAATTTTCAAACAGACAATCTAAAAACCAACTCTACCAAAAGATGTATGCTTAAATTGTGAGTTCACAGATCCCAAATTCCATATCTCTATCTGCTCCATATCTCTATCTTCCTTAAAAGACATTTAAAGCCAGTCCCCATGTTAACCTATAGGAGAGATAGGCCTTGCAATAGTGAAAACCAAATTTGTCAGTATTTCACTATCAGGACATGTAAAACACACCAGTACATGTCCTACCTCTTAGGTAGGTAGGACATGTATGGTCCACTGCCTATTGGGCTAACTAGGGCCTGCTTTAGGGGTGACTTACATGTGGTAAAAGGGAAGGTTTGGACCTGGCAAATGGGTTCATTTGCTAGTTCGAATTGGCAGTGCAAAACTGCACACACAGACACTGCAGTGGCAGGTCTGAGACATGTTTACAGGGCTACTCATGTGGGTGGCACAATCAGTTCTGCAGGCCCACTAGTATCATTTGATTTACAGGCCCCGGGCCCACCTGGTGCACTTCATTAGGGACTTACTAGTAAATCAAATATACCAAACATGGTTAAACCAATACAATTTACACAGGGAGCACTTGCACACTGATCTGCAGTGGTAAAGTGTGCAGAAACAATAATCCGTCAAAATAGATCTGAAAAAATAGGAGGAAGAAGGCATAATGTTTGGGGGTAACTCTGCAAAAAGGGCCATTTCCAACACTCAACTTTTGTGCCCCCCTAAATGCAACTTCACAGAGCCGCATATTGTGCCATTCCAGCGCTTGAACCTCAGTTTGGTTTTTTTCCATGCCATCCAATCTCCTTTGGAATTTCGCGACAAAATTTATTTTGAGGTGCCTGCAGGGGAAATGTGACCGGCAAAAAGTCAGGATCACAGAAATTACATTCCTGTCACTCTAATGAACCCTGTGCATTGCTCCAGTATTGCTTACCGTGGCTTCATGTACAGAATGGCTATCAAAAACTCGGAGAGAACGAGCAACTGAGCTGTTGCATCTCTTTATCCTGCTATCAAGACAGCTACAGAAGGATGACTTTGTTCCAGGGGAAGTCCTCGTGCATCAAGTTTAAGTGTCAAACAGAAGGCTGTTCTTCCTCTCGACCTTGCTTCTGTTCGTGGGACAGGTCTAGTAGGTAAGTCTGTTCATTGTCTTCATATCGTCTCCTACTCTGGAAAAGTTGAGCCCGGCACCAGTGCCCAGCTCTCCATCGGTGCTGCAGGTCATAACTCTGGCTTTTCCTGCTCCTGCTGCTGACACCGATTGATATCCATTGCTGGCCCTGAATGATCTCATCTAGTTTGAGAGGGATATGTTTTTGATTCAAACCTTCATGCCTGTCTGTCTCATGATTGGGGCTAGTTGGAGAAAAACGGGATTAATGTGTCTAAAATGATGGCCGTCAGTTTTGTTGCATGTATTTTGTAGCATGTTGCCTCTTTTGGTACTGCATATGATGTATAGAATGCGTTTTGCTTAGTGCACCAAGAAAGAGATGGTTGTTCTCCAGTCAAGGCTACTAGTCCTGGTACACTTCTTATTGTCTTTGAACAAGCAAGGTTTGCTGGTGTTTCCTTTTTGTCTACTTAGTGATCTGTAACCTCACATTCTTTCTTTGAGATGTTTCTTTGGCCTCAGTGGTGCCTTTTTCTGATAAGTTCTTGTTTCTGGCCCATTAACCGTTCATGACTCTTCTACTTTATGGTTGTGCACGTGCACAACCATACTCACTCTCGCAATCCCCTCCCCCCGCCAATCTTGGTTTCCCTGTTCCAAATTCAGTAGTATTGGCTAGTAGGCCACATCTCCTCCCACACATACGTTTGACTTGGTTTTTGAGCTACAGGTGTTGACAATATATCACCATGCATTTCATTACAGCCAACCTGTTGCCGTTCTTAAAGCAGATTGCTGCTTCTTTCCATACTCCTTTGGTTTCCAAGGCCTACCAAACAAGGAAAATGAGGAGGAATGCACCACTTGCATCTTCCTGGATTTTTAGTTTCTCAGTGTTTGATTTTTGCAGTGTCTTGGCAGCCAAATCTAAGTAGATATATTAGTCCCTGGGAGACAAGGCAGCCCTGTTCTCCTGATGCAAAGTTTTCAAATAAAGGAAAATAAATAAATAAAATAATGATAAATAATAAGGCTGTAATGAGGGATAAGGTTCTGCTACTTGCCAGACACTATTGCCTCGGCCTTGGACTTGCTGGAATGGACACCTTTTGTGTATGTATGAGGTTAGGAATATGCTGGTAGGAGTATCCTTCAGAAGAATAAATTACTTATCTATAGTAATGGCATTTTTGGTGTATACTCTTTATACCTGCAGATTCTTCACCAACCTGCATAATCTCCCTACCCTAAGAAGTAATTTTATATGTTTAATATTGTTCCGAACGCACTACATTCCTTCCAGTTCAGTTACTTTTCTTGTCACCTCGCAAGGCATGGAAAAAAGGACGGGAACTGGTGTCAGAGTGCCAGGGTGGCACAATAGTTAGCTTTGTGCGGTAACATCCATGAAGGCACCAGAGCTGAGCAGGAGCTGAGCCACCACCTACCATTGTACGAGAGCTATCCATCATAAATTTCATTGCCAAAGGTTAGTACCTAATTCCTCACCCCGAGTCTAAACCTCCCACAGAAAAACATATTCGGATTCCACTGAGAAAGCAACCTGACACGCCGCTAGTCATCAAAAGCCACACATACCCAGTGAGGGGGTCAGATGGGTTATTTTTTCCACCACAAGTGTTAAGCATATAAAACTGGGTGAAACTTAATTTCTTCCAGAATATCAGTGAACAATGGATGCCATAACATTGGTTCCAGAGTGTTGCCTTTTACGCCCGAATGAAGGCACCAGGCTGGCTGTTGTTGGATCTCAACAACGTGAACCAGCTTCGGTTAGCGGAATTGTTTCATGTGGTGAGATATGACTTCAATTCTGAAAGCATTTTAGTTAGGAGCTTTGATGTTATTGGTTGATTTACAGAATGCTTACAAAAAGAACATACTATGTATTTTGTAAAGAAAGGACTTTGTATGAAATTAATCTGTGAGAAGCACATTAATTGGTTTGTCATTTTTCTCTTTTTAGTAGATGTCCTTGGGCCTCTGCAAACTACGAGCCAGTACCTTTCTAGGTTAGTGGAAACTACAGTTGATGAAGAGCCTTCTCCTGGGGAATTACCCGAAACGCCTCTGAGAGCCGAGCCCCCAGATTCTTACAAGGCAAGTGTATAGTAGTTCATTATGTGTTTACACTTCAGAATTTGGATTTCTGCAACCATCTTTTGTCAGACTAAAAACAGTCCATAAACCATGGAGTGTTCCAAAATATGTCCCATGTTGTTTTCCCACAAACTGACATTGTCACTATGCATACAGGGAGTGCAGAATTATTAGGCAAGTTGTATTTTTGAGGATTAATTTTATTATTGAACAACAACCATGTTCTCAATGAACCCAAAAAACTCATTAATATCAAA
The DNA here is from genome assembly GCF_031143425.1 of Pleurodeles waltl. Taxonomy (NCBI): domain Eukaryota; kingdom Metazoa; phylum Chordata; class Amphibia; order Caudata; family Salamandridae; genus Pleurodeles; species Pleurodeles waltl. Next base: position 1,060,536,652 of record NC_090444.1, read on the forward strand.
GCTGAATATTTTTGGAAGTAGTTTTTAGTTTGTTTTTAGTTTTAGCTATGTTAGGGGGATATCTGTGTGTGCAGGTGACTATTACTGTGCATAATTATTAGGCAACTTAACAAAAAAATATATATACCCATTTCAATTATTTATTATTACCAGTGAAACCAATATAACATCTCAACATTCACAAATATACATTTCTGACATTCAAAAACAAAACAAAAACAAATCAGTGACCAATATAGCCACCTTTCTTTGCAAGGACACTCAAAAGCCTGCCATCCATGGATTCTGTCAGTGTTTTGATCTGTTCACCATCAACATTGCGTGCAGCAGCAACCACAGCCTCCCAGACACTGTTCAGAGAGGTGTACTGTTTTCCCTCCTTGTAAATCTCACATTTGATGATGGACCACAGGTTCTCAATGGGGTTCAGATCAGGTGAACAAGGAGGCCATGTCATTAGATTTCCTTCTTTTATACCCTTTCTTGCCAGCCACGCTGTGGAGTACTTGGACGCGTGTGATGGAGCATTGTCCTGCATGAAAACCATGTTTTTCTTGAAGGATGCAGACTTCTTCCTGTACCACTGCTTGAAGAAGGTGTCTTCCAGGAACTGGCAGTAGGACTGGGAGTTGAGCTTGACTCCATCCTCAACCCGAAAAGGCCCCACAAGCTCATCTTTGATGATACCAGCCCAAACCAGTACTCCACCTCCACCTTGCTGGCGTCTGAGTCGGACTGGAGCTCTCTGCCCTTTACCAATCCAGCATCGGGCCCATCCATCTGGCCCATCAAGACTCACTCTCATTTCATCAGTCCATAAAACCTTAGAAAAATCAGTCTTGAGATATTTCTTGGCCCAGTCTTGACGTTTCAGCTTGTGTGTCTTGTTCAGTGGTGGTCGTCTTTCAGCCTTTCTTACCTTGGCCATGTCTCAGAGTATTGCACACCTTGTGCTTTTGGGCACTCCAGTGATGTTGCAGCTCTGAAATATGGCCAAACTGGTGGCAAGTGGCATCGTGGCAGCTGCACGCTTGACTTTTCTCAGTTCATGGGCAGTTATTTTGCGCCTTGGTTTTTCCACACGCTTCTTGCGACCCTGTTGACTATTTTGAATGAAACGCTTGATTGTTCGATGATCACGCTTCAGAAGCTTTGCAATTTTAAGAGTGCTGCATCCCTCTGCAAGATATCTCACTATTTTTGACTTTTCTGAGCCTGTCAAGTCCTTCTTTTGACCCATTTTGCCAAAGGAAAGGAAGTTGCCTAATAATTATGCACACCTGATATAGGGTGTTGATGTCATTAGACCACACCCCTTCTCATTACAGAGATGCACATCACCTAATATGCTTAATTGGTAGTAGGCTTTCGAGCCTATACAGCTTGGAGTAAGACAACATGCATAAAGAGGATGATGTGGTCAAAATACTCATTTGCCTAATAATTCTGCACTCCCTGTATTTAAGCGGTAGGAAAATAAACCTATACAGTCGGATCAGATCACAGATGCGAGAGAATAGGCAAGGAGTTGCCCCTATATTGGAATCGTAATAGCCCCTCGGTTGCTTTGTGGTAGGACACACTAACTGAAGTGTATTAACCAGAAGGGTACCAATAGGCATCGAGGGAGGGCGAAGGCGTTTCTCCTTGGGAAAAATGTTTTCCTTGGGAAGAAAAAAAAAGAAAATATGAATTTACCCATTGGACTGCTTTTACAGAATGCTGAATTATATACTCTGTACAATTCCGCATTGCTTAAGTAACAACTTGTACAAATAGTTAATTGCATTCTCAGTGGCGGGCTGAAAACCTGTGCTTGGCCAGCTCTCCAAGAGTACAACTGGGACTGTGTTGACATTTCAAAATGGTATAAAAAGTTCTTTCAAGCAGAGGTGTAAGTCTTCATATGTAATTTTGCATTTCTTTTGGGAGTCCTGCCCAGTGAATTCACTCACTTACACGTCTCAACACACTGCAGGCAAGTCCTAGCATTGGTGGAGCAATCTCAACATAACACCATATCAAGATAAATGAGTGAGATTCTGTATGTGGTGTCCAGCAAAAGGCTTGCACCCACTGTGTACCTCATCAAATATTACATTACCGCCTTCATGTGACCCAGTTGGGAGTCGAACAGGCTACAAGGTCCTGCCCCTTGGGGGAGCAGCCATCCATCTTTTACTGAATGCAGTTCTGCCTAGTTGAAAAATAACCCGTTTGATGCATATTAAAGTAAGTTTCTTGGAAGGTTGTTTTTTTCTAATACAAAACCTTTTTGAGAAGTCAGTGAGATGCAGACCATTACAACCAAAGGCCTCTTTCTCAGATTCCACAAAGCCAGTTTGCGGACCAGTTTGAAGTTTATTCCGAATCATTGTTTACCTTAATGATCCTGAAAGACATTTTTAAGAGACCCCTCCAGAGAAGCAGAAAGGGCGCTGCATTCTCTGCAAAGGTACAGCAGAAAGAGCACTGTATTCTGTGCATATTCACAATGATCTGCCAGCTGTTTGCTACTTTTAGCACAACCCCCTTCAACCAGAGGATTGTAAAATGGATAGTAGTGTCTCTCCCTTTCTGTCAGATAAATGCAGTATAGCACCAACAGCAGTTCTCTACAGAACAACTGACATGTAAAGTAGCTATCTGAAATAGCTGCCACAGTTAGACCAGACACTACTACTTGGATGCAGAGATGGTGAGAGTCAGCAATGGGGAAAGGTATGTAATCATCTTTTCCAGTAAAGTGAACCTTGTTTATCCTTGTCTGCTGTCGTACTTGTATATGATTTCTTCTGCTTCCTAAATTAGTTTAAGCATATGACTATAAAACAGTCAATGCTGGAAATTAGTCATCTCTTAGTACAGTTCTCCAGCGTTGTTGTCTTTCATAGATTCACATCCAGTCCTCAGTCCTTTCTCCCTTCTCAAGACACATTTACTGTGTACTCTGTCACTTGTATTGAATTATGGTGGCCCCTGGGGGCATCGAAAATCAGTGCACTCTGACTTCTTTGGCTTGGTTTTTGCGTTGTTCCAAAGACATGATTGTGCTTCTAGAAGACACTATTTAAAGCCTTACAGGCCTGTCAAATCTATGCACTGCTATTGTAAATGATGTTTCTTCTCCAGGAGTACCTCATCAATAGTCATAAGCACTGAATAGTGACTATTTTAATATATTTGGAGATATTTCTAAAAATGAAATGTAAATTACATTTGCCCATTTGTAACATTTTTAGGATGCACATTTAATGTATGTATATGCACTTTTTGTATACAAAAAGAGTTTGCAAATATTATTTAGAGCTTACGATTTTAATGAGGATTGTCCTGGAGAAGAAACAGGATTACAGGTAAGAAACATTTCCTTCTGTGTGAGTAGTAGTGTGATTTATGTGAAGCACGCAATATGTTTCTATTTATATGAGTTTGACTTAAGCTTTTAATATGTTATTTTTTCTTCAGGTGTTGTGCAAGTGGGTGGATGATTTCAGACATAAGCTCTCTGTCTTCTGGCTTGCAGTCCTGCCAGTGATGTTCAAGTTTATGCAGGTGGTGGCAGTAGGAAGCATAGTAGCTTCCATTATCCTTCATCTTCTGCAACTTTGTATACCATCCTTTGAACACAAGTAAGTATCTATCGCTTTTCAACAAATCTGTGCTGAATGTGTAAACTGAATTTACTCCAGTATTGGAACTTTCATAGATTCACATGCTTCAATCATTCCCCGTCGTCGAGATGGGAGTCCCCAGTGTAAAGTAGAAACTATGCCCAATTGCATATTAAAGCTCTAAATGCATTAGGCCTCTAACTTAGAAACATATCATAGTCATTTTGTAAAAAAGGACCAAACTTAAAAGACAACCAATCAGCTCACACCACCCTCTAGAACCCTCCTGTGAGGAGCTGTCTTGCCTCAGATTTTCCACCGCACATCGTGCTAAGGAGTCTCCCTTGAGCTCTGCTCAGTTTTTCTCTCAGAAATCCTTTCTGAGGAGATTTGGATTCTTTTTGTCTTCAGGAGTTATTCAAAGTGGGTCAACCTGGCTACCATGTCAGAGACACCTAGGAAAGGACTTTTTAGAGCCTGTGATACCTGCATGAAGAAAAGACTGCATGTGGATGAGCAGCATAAGGACTGCATATATTGTCTCTATCCTAGTCATAAAACTAGAGACTGCAAGGTATGTATGACCTTTTCTACTAAAACACTAAAAGACAGAGAAGGTCGTCTTCTACTTTGGCTACAAAAACTGATATCCAGAGACAATCCAGTTTCTGATGAGGACAGTGCATCTTCTTCTGTGTCTGTGGTAAAAACACCTGTGAAGAGACAAGCTGAAGCTCCTTCAGAAGAACCACCCAAAAAGGCTTTCAAAAAATCATCTGAGGTGTCCTCAAAAATATGTAGCCCATCAAAGAAGGTGAAATCAAAAGCTTCATATTTGAAATAAAAAAAGAAGCCTGTCTCTGAGCCTTCACCGCCACCATTCAAGGTAAAATATACCTTCAGAAAGCCAATTCCTGCACTATTGACAGGATCATCATCGACGGTAACGCCATCGGTGGCTCATGCCTTAATGAGAACATTCACCGTCGTCACACTATGTTAGTGGCAACGACTGACTCTTCGTTGACGGTCTGCTCGTTCTCGTTGAAAGCACGCCCTATCTCTTCACCGTCGCAGCAGTCTTCGTCAATGAGACTTACCTCGTCTGCGCTGATAACGTCGACATTTCAGTCGACTGAACACCTATCGACGACTACCTTGCTGACAATGGCCTCGTCGAGGATGCTTCTACCGTCTACGGCATCGTCGACGATACTCCAACCGTCGACAACGCCTCAACCGTCAATGCTTCCACCGTCACCGACGATTGATCCGTCGGCGCTCTCGTCGAGGACGAAGATTACAACAAAAGTACATAGACTATGTTCCTTACCACTGTTCTCGTCGACGGACCAGGCTGCGCAAAGAAAGGTAAAGAAGTACCATCTGACTTCCTCAGTAATGTCTCCTAGTAAGGTCTCGAGCCTTTTACCTTCGCACCTGTTAGATGAAGATGACTCAGAGGCAGATGGCATTTTTGGAGTGGCCAGCAGTCCTTCCCAGTTACGGGTTAAATGCCAGGAGTATTCAAATGACAATGGCTCATACTATGACCAAAACTATTATGAGCAGCAACAACCAGGGCTGGTAGGTCCTCCCCCCGGGTTGGTTTCGGACTTGCAAGCAATGTTGGCAGACTATAAGGAATGTTTTCCGTCAAAGCGTTCATCAGCCAATACTTCTGGCTATACCACCAACTCCCCTGCAGTTCCAACAACCACATCTTATAACTCTACCAAGGCCTCAACATTCTCCACTATCTAAACCAATGCAGGGACAAGCCTCTTCCGATGAGGCTGCTGAGGAAGGAGAAATCCAGACAATGAATGACAAGTGGGATGATTATATTATACCAGCGCCTGCATCTCCTGCAACACCTGTTGTAGAGTCTCCACCTGAAGACATCAGTGGCTTTCATAACCTGTTAGAGTGAGCAGCCACACGGTTTGATCTTCCGATGCGTGCAACTCAGCGGCATTGTTTCCTCTACGATTTTAAGGAGCCTCACAGAAAAACGGTCAGGGCTCTCCCAATAATTGATCATGTATGGAGCCAGGACTTGAAGGTAATGCGGAATCCTGCAACGGTCCCTGCAGTGCTGCCGAGATTGGACAAAAAATATAAGTCCACTGATGATGCTCCTGCTTGCCTCTCAGGCCACCCGAAACCGGTCTCTGATTTCACAAGCTGCCCAATGTCGCTCCAGAAACCCTTCCACACCGTTGACAACACCACCAGATAAAGAGGGGAGACGCTTAGATAACGTCGGCAAGCGTTTTCCTCAATGTCTGCTATTGTGGTAGGGGCTGCTAATTCTCTTGCTCTCCTTGGTAGATATGATCTGCAGCTCTGATCAGACATGTCTCCGTCCTTAAAAGAGCTCTCGGAGAGTTCCAAAATAGAAGCAAAAGAGGTGCTCATGGACGGCCAACGATCTTCGGCCGAAATCATTGATTGCGCGCTTGATATCGCCGCCATGGGCTTTAAACTGCTTGCTGGGTCAGCTGTCATTAGGCGTCAGGGTTGGCTCAAAGCCACTAACCTTTGCCCGAGGTGCAGGCAGAAATTTTGGATCTTCCCTATGACGGACAGGCACTGTTTGGGAAGCACGTCGACGACGCACTTCAGACTATAAAGTCAGATACTGAGACAGCAAGATCATTGGGCACCCTACAGTACAGGAAAGTGCCTTTCCGAGGAGCCAGGAGCAGAGGTCAACCTTCCTTTCGTGGAGGATACCAGCACTATAGGTATCCATCCTACTCTACCACATTCCAAGCTTCTAGGCCACAATATCAACAGAGGCAACTGCCTCCCGTGGCTTACACCAGGCCCTACCACAGTAGCAGGATATGGCGACAGTCTAAAGAGTCTGCACGTAGACAATGACTGCCTACAGCCAAGTTCCTCCTCTCCTACAGTCTTCCATGGAATCTCAAAACATCATATCCAACGCTAGCGACAAATAACGAAGGACAAGTGGGTGCTGGATGTAATTCGATTTGGGCACCTGTTGGAATTCATTCAGATTCCTCAATTAATGCCTCCATCCCAGACCCGACAAACACATCTTCGTCTGCTCAGCTTAGAAGTAGCAACCTTGCTAAAAAAGGGGCCATAGAGGTTGTTCCATATTCCCAGAGAGAGAAGGGTTTCTATACTCACTTCTTTCTCATTCGAAAAAAATCTCGCTTATGGAGGCTAATCCTAGACTTGTGGAAGCTGAACAAGTACCTCAAGAAACAGACATTTCAGATGGTCACCCTGCAAGACGTCCTCCAGCTTCTAAACAGAGCAGACTTTATGGCGTCTGTAGACCTTCAAGGCGCGTACTTCCATATTTCCATTCATCCGCTACACAGGAAGTACCTGAGGTTTGTGGTCAACGGCAAACACTTCCAGTTCAAGGTCCTCCACTTTGGGCTACGTTCAGCACCACGAATCTTCACCAAAAGTTTTGCCCCAGTTGCAGCATACCTAAGGAGAAATAGGCACCAGGTTTGTCCTTATCTACCTAGGCGACTGGCTGGTGGAAGCTCCAGATGTCCAGACAGCACGAAAGTCAGTCAGGGCGACTCTGCGCCTTTTCAAGGACTTAGGCCTTACTCTAAACAAGGAAAAATAATTCCTTCAACCTTCGACTCGGTTAGCCTTTCTAGGGGCTATATTAGACACGCAACAGGCCAAAGCCTATCCAATGCTGGACAGAAAAAACAAGTTAATCTCCCTAGCGAAGCGATTCCAAAGAAAAAGGTGTCTTTCAGTTCGTCAGTACAAGTCCTTACTAGGCATGATGTCGACATGCATAAGCCTCATTCTGTACTGTCAGCTGCGCATGCGTCCAATTCAAGAGGAGCTGGACAAACAATGGACGCAGGCACAAGAATCCTTCGAGGACACAGTCCTCATAACACCACACATGATCCACTCTCTCGATTGGTGGACAATCCCAGAAAACATCTCAAAAGGTCTCAACTTCTTGCCACAGATTCCTCCAATGATTGTAACGACAGACTCATCACTCACCGGATGGGGTGCATGCCTGCAAGACCTTCGGGTGAGAGGCAAATGGCTCCCTTCTCATCATCTTTTTCACATCAACCTTTTTGAGCTGAGAGCAGTGTATTATGCTTTGCAAGCCTTCCTTACGAGGATTCGAGGGTCAACAGTGCCTGTCAGAGCAGACAATAGCACCACAATGCACCGCCTCAACATGCAGGGAAGAACGCATTCCCAACGGCTATCTCGAGAATCGCAGACCATCTGGAAACAGTGAACATAACAGTGGAGCATGTCCCAGGCCTACAAAATACCATTGCGGATTCATTGAGCATGTTGGCAACATCCCCTCACGAGTGGGAATTAGGCCAGCGGACATTAGATGGAATATTCGACCAGTAGGGAAAACCGAATCTGGATCTGTTCGCATCCTCCCAGAACGCCAAATGCCAACATTACGCAAGTTGGCATCACCAACAGGGATCATGGGGGATGGATTTTCGATCGCATGGTCAGGGATTTATGCATACGCGTTTCCTCCGATCCCTCTCCTCACAAGGGTGTTCAGGAAGATGAAGATGAACCCTGCCAGATAATCCTGATAGCTCCAGCGTGGCCGCGTCAACCGTGGTACATGGAGTTACTTCTGCTTGTCCACCCATCAGGATCAGACCAGTTTCGGAGCTGCTTACCATCAACCGGGGACAAGTAAGGCACCTGGATCCCAAGTCTCTGAGTTTGTTCGCATGGCTCCTGAATTCAACAAATTCAGCCATGTCGACCTACCAGCTGATCGCAGGGAGTGCTGGCTAAAGCATGGGCAGCTTGCACCATTAAATCATACCGCCATAAGTGGAAGCGGTTTTGTTTGTGGTGTGAAACCCAGAATGTACACCCTCTCTCCTCCGCCCCGGAGGCAGTGTTGCCGTACTTCTTACAGCTGGCATGTTCTGGGCTTGCCCATTTGTCATTTAGAATCCATTTGGCAGCTGTTTCCCGGTACAGAATAATACCAGGTAAATCATCCTTATATTCTCTGAGATTAGTGAAGCAATTCTTGAAAGGTCTCTTCAGATCCTTTCCTCCAGTGAAACCTCCACCTCCAGCATGGCAACTTAACATCGTCCTTGGCCAGCTCATGAAGGAGCCCTTTGAGCCCATCCACAGGGCAGACATCCGGTACCTCAATTGAAAGGTGGCTCTCCTTCTTGCCCTTACTTCGGCATGAAGAATAGGTGAAATTCAAGCTTTCACTATACAAGAACCGTTTTTTTGCAATTCAAAAGCGATAAGAGTGATTCTATGCACCAATCCCAAATTCATTCCTAAGGTGCCTTTGAGATTTCTTATCAATGAACCAGTGGTGTTAAAACTTTTTTCCCGAACCCTCAAGCTACTGCAGAGAGGACCCTGCATTCACTCGATCTTAAGAGGTGCATAAAATTTTACCTGGACAGAACAAACTCATTCCGTAAATCCAATCAGACTATTTCCCGGTGGATTAAAGACGCAATCATTTTCTGCCATTAGAAGGCAAGTAGACCATTGCAAACAAGTGTAAGAGCACATTCTACCAGAGCTATATCTGCGTCCTGTGCACTGTTCGCAGGTGTGTCGATTCAGGACGTCTGTCATGCTGCGACATGGAGGACAACTCACACCTTCATGCAGCACTACTTCTTGGACACAGAGTCGCTTCGGGATGCAGCTGTCGGGCAAACAGTCCTCAGAAACCTGTTCCAATGAAGGTGAGCTAATTTTTTTCTTCCCTCCATCCGCTCATTGTGTATTATCTCACATTAATTCCTTTCTGCTCCCCAGGCTGTAGACCGTAAAGAAGGTTTATGTGGATATTGTCATGCTGGTTCACATTTAAGAGGGATGTGTTACTATAGACATGTCGAAAATGTGTTATTCCCTGCTTTCTATTCTGATTCAAGCATGTGAATCTATGAAAGTTCCAATACCGGAGTAAGGAACAAGTTACTTACCTGTAAATGTAGTTCTCCAGTATTGGACACTTTCATAGATTCACATTCGACCCACCCACCTCCCCTGAGGAGCTCACCTTCATTTCCTCAGTACTAACTGTATTGCAACACTTGTGCTTGGAAAATCTGAGGGAAGACAGCTCCTCAAAGGAGGGTTCCAGAGGGTGGTGTGAGCTGATTGGTTGTCTTTTAAGCTTAGTCATTTTTTACAAAACGACTGTGATATGTTTCTAAGTTAGAGGCCTAATGCGTTTAGAGCTTTAATATGCAATTGGACATAGTTTCTGTATTACACTGGGGACTCCCATCTTGACGACGGGGAATGATTCAAGCATGTGAATCTATGAAAGGGTCCAATACTGGAGAACTACAGTTACAGGTAAGTAACTTATTCCTTACTGTATTCAAGTGTAAGTGTAAGATAACACTGCGCTTCTATATCGTGGAGGGCTCAGTTATTACGTTCTGAAAAAACAAATCTTGACTGCTGATTGAATGTCACTGACAATCATTTTGTCAAATGTCTTCCAGAAACTGGCCCACATTTTATTATCTATACCACTGGGAAGTTATAGTGAGGATTGTGTTTCTAAAGGAAGTGCATATTTTTGTGTTGCTAATAACTTTGGCGCCATTTGACGAATCTCCATTAAACTTTTTTTTAAAGTGCTATTTTTCTATTATTTGGACATAGAAAGTTTCTAAGTGATCTATCAAGCAGGGCTGAGAAAACAAGGGGGTCACAAAACTTGTTTCATTTTTCCGTAGAAACTTTAGACACAGGCAGAAAGCCAGGTCTTGGTCCAGAACGTCATTTTTGTGATCAGGTGTAAATCCATTCAGTAGTTCTTGAGAAATAAATGCTCAAATAAATTGTATATCTATGGACGTGGAGCCTCTGAGGGTCAGACAGATTTTCAGTTGAGATCTGTTTGACTGCCACCACATCTATCTGGAAGTTGTGGCAGCCGTCTTGGGGCTCAGGACTCGGTTCCAAGCCCTAAAAAAGACAACATAAGGTCGCAAGTTAGGGATACTCTGTGGGGTTAGCTGCCTTTGGCCACCTATTCAACTCCTTTCTCCTTCCTTGCAACTGCAGTTTTGTGGAAATCTGCTTTCCATTGCATTTCTATTGCCTTTTCGGAAAGGCAGTGGAAGGGAGAGTATACAGTGGATATTCTCATCCACAATTCTCAAGTTGAACTTTTGAATATAAATATGGGTTTTAATTTAAATTTAAATACTTTGTCAGAGAAGGAGCACAATAACTTTTTCTAAGTTAGAACAGTGAGCGTCCACATTTGTTTTCTGAAATATTAGCAGTTTGAATGACATTTCTAGACTAGAATCATTCTAATGAGTTTTGGTGTAGTACGTTACTTAGTTGCATTATTGACATTTATAAAGTGGAGACCGCAGTACTTGATTTCACTATGACCTATATTTGTGGTACTAATAGCAACATCAGGTCAGATGTTGCATCGTAAATGCAATGGCAGAGAGTGGCCAAAGACTTTGGTGCATTCTGTTTAAAAGCTCCTACAATAACCTGGTCAGAAAGCAAACCAACCGGTTTGATGGTACAGTACTAAAGCTTTGTTTGGGACCTCTTCAGTGCGTGAGAGTGTGGGCAAAATAACTGATTTAGCAGGGGAAACGTCCGGAATAACGACTCCGGAACAATGATTACACGAGTAACCACGCTTGCTGGAAGAACGACTGCCTTTTTCTCTGCCTTAACCACGCATGTGTTGAACAACGCATATGCTTGGTAAAAGCAGCGAAAAAGGCAGAGTGGATCGGGAGAGGACGCGGCCAGATAAGTGGGGTTCGGGGTAGTTTTTAGGGGTGGGGGTGGATTAAGGGCTTGGGAAGGGAGGAGCGGGATAGTTTGTTTTTTTAGGGGTGGGGATTAGGGTAGTTCTGGTTTTAAGGCAGGGTGGGGGTTCGAGGTAGTTTTGTTTTGGGGGTCGGGGTACTTTTGTTTTTGGGGTGGGGGTGGGATAGTTTGGGTTTTGGGGGTGGGGGTACTTTAGTTTTTAGGGGCAGGGTGGGGGAATGGGGTAGTTTGGATTTTAGCGAAAGGGTGGGGGATCGGGCTAGTTTTGTTTTTGGGGCTAGGGTCGGTGTCGTTTTTTTTGGGGGGGGAAGGGGGATCAAAGTAGTTTTGTTTTTAGGGGCGGGGAGGAGGGGTCAGGGTAGTTTTGTTTTGGGGTGGGGTAGTTATGTTTTTGGGGGCAGGTAGTTTGTGTTTTGGGGTGGGGGATCAGGGTCGTTTGGTTTTTGGGGGGCAGGGGTGGGGTAGTTTAGTTTTTGGTGGTGGGGAATTGGGGTAGTTTGGTTTTTGGGGGTGGGGGATCAGTGTACTTTAGTTTTTGGGGTGGGGGAGTTGGATAGTTTGGTTTTTAGGGGGGATGGGGGAGTTGGTTGTTTTTAGGGCAGGTGGGGGAGGTCGGGAATGGTTTAGGGGTCAGGGTGGGTGGGAGGTATTCAGGCGGTAGTTTTGTTGTAGGGGTGGGGGGTCAGGTTCGTTTTAGTATTAGGGGGGCCTTAGGGCAGGTGGGGAGTGGCATGCTAGAATGACGCATGCCGTTCCCACGCATGCTTTTACAACGAAAAATCGTTGTAAAGGCATGCGTGATAAAGGCATTTCTGGTAACAACGTGGTCGTTGTTCTGACCGCATTGTTCAGGCAGGCGTGGTTCCAGCATTTGTTTTTCCATCATACATTCATTTAGCAGTCCTGTCACTGTCAAATAATAAAGAACATAAAGTTTCAAACCAGGGTTTGTTTAAAAATGTAATTGATAGATCACAGACAAATATGAAAAAGGTAAATAAAAGTCATAAGATAAAAATGAAGTCCAGGTGATCCTAATACTATTCATTGTGGCCAAAGTTGTCTTCTGGGAAAATGTTAACACACAAAAGAACACACAAAAGAGTGACTACGTGCTCCAATTAGACTTCCAGCTGATCTTAGAGTTCATTGAGGGTGACTTATGGGTAAATGAAGTTGGTTAGAGCTAGGAGACACATATCATCAGGGATTTGACCTTGGTTGCATCAGTGTCCATTTGTAAATAGCTTGGAAATCGGCTTGCACTTTCTGTAGGACTATTGTTTGGATTTGGTGCAAAATCTGATGTTGAACAAGAAAGGTTATTTACCTATGACAGTAATTATGAAGGATAAGTGTTCTGTCTCAGATAAAAATGTGTCCCTTCCAAACTACCTTGGTTTTGTGGTATACAAATTCAGTTAGTGCACTAAATGCTGAGATCCCCCTTCATGCGTTCCTCTCCAAGGGCTTTGTATCACAGAGAAGTTTAATTTCATTGATTCTGGAGAAGGCTTGTTATTCTGTCAAGGCCCTACAGTGGTGGCAAAGAAAGCTTGTAACATTGCCTCTTGGTAATGACTAGAAATCACTCAGCAGAATAAAGGATGCTAAATATTCAGTACAGTCCTATTCAATATTCATTATAATGGTATTCTTATTTAGTTTAGTTAGTGAATAAAAGCTTTTTTTGTGACTACGATTTCTGTTGATACTCCAGTGGGATTCCAGAGCATGTTGGTAATCACTCTGTTTCCTTTCCACTAAGAGCAGATTTTGTCATCAACATGATGAGAACCTAATTGAAATACCCTGTTCGGCTTTTTATCAGATATATTAGGCTAATGTTGTTGAAACCTCCTTTATGATTAATAAACATAATTTCAGAACCAGTATTCATGCATTATATTTTATGCTAAGCGTTCAAAATCTACTTATGACTGGCAAACTAGTCAAATTTGTGGAGATTGTTTTCAAACTGCTTTAATTATACTGGCTTTAATACATCTAAAACTACAGCAATTCCTAACTATAACGTCACTTTAACCTTTGTTTTTTGTTCAGTGTATTTCTAGGTTTTCTTTTAATGTAAAGTAAGCTGTAGATAGCTGTGTGTGGTGGGGAAATTCGATGCAAGCCCTGGCCTGAGGCCAGGCCCTATACCCAGCCCCCCATTGGCTCCCAAAGCCCCGTTGAGCATGGCCTTTGGCTATGCACGGCCTAGGCACCCTACTCCTTTGTGTGTACAGCCTTTGGCTATGCCCATGTTGTGGTTTGCCACAGGGTTTGGTCTATTTTTATTTATTATTATTATGCTATTTATTATTGTTTAAAAAAAAACATTTATGATGGTCCCTGTGCCCACCTCAGACACCAACATCTTTAATGTTTGTTGGTGGCTGGGGTGAGGGGAGGTGGGTGTTAGATGTGTGTGAGGGAAGAGGGGTGGGGGGGTGTCTCGGAGCCCTAGGGCGCCCACCGGTTCTTTGCAAGCGGCCTCACTCAGGAGCTGGAAATACTATATATGTGGTTGATGGCATGTGTAGCTGTAAATACACATGCTTTGCATAAGTCCGCCATCTAGTGTTGGGCTCAGTGTTACAAGTTGTTTTTCTTCAAAGAAGGTTTTCAAGTCACAGATCAAGTGACTTCTCTCATTAATACTGCGCATGGGCATTGAGTCCTTTGTTAGATTGTTTTCTTTCCGCCGTCAGGTTCGGATGTGTTTCCTCTCGCTCTGGTACATCTCAGTCAGTATCTTCTGAACTTTATCCTAACTTTCTATAAACGTTGGTATAGTTTCGATCCACTCTTATATTCGATTTGATTTTGATCGTCGGGGTCGATTTCTCGCCTTTAGAGGGGACTTCTCCCTTCTTGTAGTCAAACAATGTTAGGCTGATGGAACGGACTCTGTTTCAGTTCTGTCCTCTGTGTCACACCAAATTTCCCTACACCGATCAGCATTTGGTGTGCAATCTGTGCCTGTCTCCAGAACACAGAAAAGAGTCCTGCGTTGCTTGTAGATTGTTTTGATCCAAATAGAGTGTCAGGGACCGAAGAGCGTGTAAATGGAGATGTGGTCCAAGTCTTCATAACAAACACCTGACATCTTTGGAGAAGAACACACGCAAGAAGAGGTAGGACAGCGCATAGCCATCTCCACTGAAGATTCAGATTCGGATTGAGATTCTGAAGTCGACAGTCAATCGATCCCACCGGCGCAGTATATGAGTACATCGGCCTCATCACACCAAACAACAACAATTAAAAAGACTTCTGCATTGATCTTTGGTCCTACACTGCCTTCAGGCCATGGTCGTACTGAAAAATACCTTTGGATGACCAACCTTCGAGTTCAGCAGTGAAACAAAAGACCAAGGTGCATTCCGTATATACCAAACAGACTTTTACATCTGCATCGGTAGCAAGTCGAAAATTGGACTTTTCCACCTCAGAGCCCGAAAAAATAACAGCACATTCAGAGCCCACATTTTCGGTCCAAGTCAAGCATTCCGTATCGAAACCTTCAGAATCGAAAACTGCCAGTAGTAAACATTCTGCAACTATTGAGGAATCATCTGAAATACAACCTATATTAGAGGTTATGGACTCTAAACAGCGCAAACTCATATGAAAGGAAACAGGAAGGGTCATAGCCTCTCCTCCTCCACAATTAAAAGAAAACTTACATTTCAAGAGACATTGGATGGTGGGCCTCCACCTATCAACCTCTTGAAACAGAAGGAGAAACAAAAGGCTACGCAACAACCTCAGCCTTCTCCACCACATTCTCCTTCCCTTCCTTCTACCCCACAACCACCTTCACCTACACATTCAACACAGTTCTCTCCAAAGGCATCATTGGCATCACCACATAGGGATGATTTAAGTGATCCCTTTAAGGAAATGCCTCCTTGGCATGGTTACCCCCTGACTTTTTGCCTTTGCTGATGCTAAGTTATGATTTGAAAGTGTGCTGGGACCCTGCTAATCAGGCCCCAGCACCAGTGTTATTTCCCTAAACTGTACCTTTGTCTCCACAATTGGCTCAACCCTGGCACCCAGGTAAGTCCCTTGTAACTGGTACCCCTGGTACCAAGGGCCCTGATGCCAGGGAAGGTCTCTAAGGGCTGCAGCATGTCTTATGCCACCCTAGGGACCCCTCACTCAGCACATACACACTGCTTCACAGCTTGTGTGTGCTGGTGGAGAGAAAATGACTAAGTCGACATGGCACTCCCCTCACAGTGCCATGCCAACCTCACACTGCCTGTGGCATAGGTAAGTCACCCCTCTAGCAGGCCTTACAGCCCTATGGCAGGGTGCACTATACCACAGGTAGGGCCATAAGTGCATGAGCACTATGCCCCTACAGTATCTAAACAAAACCTTAGACATTGTAAGTGCAGGGTAGTCATAAGAGTATATGGTCTGGGAGTCTGTCAAACACGAACTCCACTGCACCATAATGGCTACACTGAAAACTGGGAAGTTTGGTATCAAACTTCTCAGCACAATAAATGCACACTGATGCCAGTGTGCAATTTATTGTAAAATACACCCAGAGGGCATCTTAGAGATGCCCCCTGAAAACATACTCGACTTCCAGTGTGGGCTGACTAGTTTTTGCCAGCCTGCCACACACCAGACATGTTGCTGGCCACATGGGGAGAGTGCCTTTGTCACTCTGTGGCCAGGAACAAAGCCTGTACTGGGTGGAGGTGCTTCTCCACCTCCCCCTGCAGGAACTGTAACACCTGGCGGTGAGCCTCAAAGGCTCACCCCCTTTGTTACAGCGCCACAGGGCATCCCAGCTAGGGGAGATGCCCACCCCTCTGGCCACTGCCCCCACCTTTGGCAGAAAGGCTGGAGGAGATAATTAGAAAAACAAGGAGGAGTCACCCCCCAGTCAGGACAGCCCCTAAGGTGTCCTGAGCTGAGCTGACTCTTACTTTTAGAAATCCTCCATCTTGTGGATGGAGGATTCCCCCAATAGGATTAGGATGTGCCCCCCTCCCCACAGGGAGGAGGAACAAAGAGGGAGTAGCCACCCTCAAGGACAGTAGCCATTGGCTACTGCCCTCCCAGACCTAAACACACCCCTACCCCGAGGAGCCACCCCTGTGCCTCACTGCATCGTTAAAGAGACCCCAGAGTCTCCCCATTGCTTTCAATACAAAACCCGACGCCTGTTTGCACTCTGCACCTGGCTGCCCCTGTGCCGCTGAGGGTGTACTTTCTGTGCATGCTTGTGTCCCCCCCGGTGCCCTACAAAACCCCCCTGGTCTGCCCCCCGAGGACGCGGGTACTTACCTGCTGGCAAACTGGAACCGGGGCACCCCCGTTTCCATTGAAGCCTATGTGTTTTGGGCACCTCTTTGACCTCTGCACCTAACCGGCCCTGAGCTGCTGGTGTTGTAACTTTGGGGTTGCCTTGAACCCCCAACGGTGGGCTACCTTGGACCCAACTTTGAACCCTGTTAGTATTTTACTTACCTGTGAACTTAACATTTACTTACCTCCCCCAGGAACTGTTGATTTTTGCACTGTGTCCACTTTTAAAGTAGCTTATTGCCATTTCTGTCACAACTGTACATGCTATTGTGATTATTCAAAGTTCCTAGAATACCTGAGTGAAATACCTTTCATTTGAAGTCTTACTTGTAAATCTTGAACCTCTTGTTCTTAAAATAAACTAAGAAAAGAGATTGTTCTATAAAAAAAAAAACTATTGGCCTGGAGTAATTCTTTGAGTGTGTGTTCCTCATTTATTGCCTGTGTGTGTACAACACATGCTTAACACTACTCTCTGATAAGCCTACTGCTCGACCACACTACCACAAAATAGAGCATTAGAATTATCTCTTTTTGCCACTATTTTACCTCTAAGGGGAACCCTTGGACACTGTGCACACTATTTCTTACTTTGAAATAGTATGTACAGAGCCAACTTCCTACAATCCCGAAGAAGAGGTAGACCCATGGGATATATGTGATCCCGATCGCATTCTCCATAATGACCCAGATTTATACCCAGCGAGGCCATCTACCCTTTAAGATAATACCCTAATATAGATCATAGATAATATATATCATATAGATAATTAAGTAATAGCCAGGGCAGCTGGGTATCATAAGGTACAATTACAGACAGATCCCATTGAGGACAATTTTCTATTTAATACTTTAACATCTACACATAAAGAGTACCAATGCCTCCCTATGCTTCCAAGCATGCTTAGACATGCCGAAGACATTTTTAACCCCTTCGCTGCCAGGCCTTTTCCCCCTCCTGTGCCGAGCCTTTTATTGGCTATTTGGGGCAGTTCGCGCTTAGGCCCTCATAACTTTTTGTTCACATAAGCTACCCACGCCAAATTTGCGTCCTTTTTTTCCAACATCCTAGGGATTCTAGAGGTACCCAGACTTTGTGGGTTCCCCAGAAGGAGGCCAAGAAATTAGCCAAAATACAGTGAAAATGTGGTTTTTTTAAAACAAATGGGAAAAAGGGGCTGCAGAAGAAGGCTTGTGGTTTTTTCCCTGAAAATGGCATCAAGAAAGGGTTTGCGGTGCTAAAAACACCAGCTTCCCAGCTTTCAGGAACAAGCAGACTTGAATCAGAAAAGCTAATTTTTCAACACAATTTTGCCATTTTACTGGGACATGCCCCATTTTTACGATTTTTTGTGCTTTCAGCCTCCTTCCAGCCAGTGACAGAAATGGGCATGAAACCAATGCTGGATCCCAGAAACCGAAACATTTCTGAAAACTAGACAAAATTCTGAATTCAGCAAGGGGTAATTTGTGTAGATTCTACAAGGGTTTCCCACAGAAAATAACAACTGAAAAACAATAATATTGAAGTTGAGGTGAAAAAATCTGCTATTTTTCTCTACGTTTTACTCTGTAACTTTTTCCTGCAATGTCAGATTGTTTAAAGCAATATACCGTTACGTCTGCTGGACTCTTCTGATTGCGGGGATATATAGGGCTTGTAGGTTCATCAAGAACTCTAGGTACCCAGAACCAATAAATGACCTGCACCCTGCATTGGGTTTTCATTCTATACCGGGTATACAGCAATTCATTTGCTGAAATAAAAATAGTAAAAAATAGCTATCAAGAAAACCTTTGTATTTCCAAAATGGGCACAAGATAAGGTGTTGAGGAGCAGTGGTTATTTGCACATCTCTGAATTCCGGGGTGCCCATACTAGCATGTGAATTACAGGGCATTTCTCAAATAGACGTCTTTTTTACACACTCTCTTATATTTGGAAGGAAAAAATGTAGAGAAAGACAAGGGGCAATAACACTTGTTTTGCTATTCTATGTTCCCCCAAGTCTCCCGATAAAAATGATACCTCACTTGTGTGGGTAGGCCTAGCGCCCGCGACAGGAAATGCCCCAAAACACAACGTGGACACATCCCATTTTTTGACAGAAAACAGAGGTGTTTTTTGCAAAGTGTCTACCTGTAGATTGTGGCCTCTAGCTCAGCCGGCACCTAGGGAAACCTACCAAACCTGTGCATTTTTTAAAACTAGAGACCTAGGGGAATCCAAGATGGGGTGACTTGTGGGGCTCTGACCAGGTTCTGTTACCCAGAATCCTTTGCAAACCTCAAACTTTGGCTAAAAAAACGAATTTTCCTCACATTTCGGTGACAGAAAGTTCTGGATTCTGAGAGGATCCACAAATTTCCGTCCACCCAGCGTTCCCCCAAGTCTCCTGATAAAAAAGGGACCTCACTTGTGTGGGTAGGCCTAGCGCCCACGAAAGTAAATGGCCCAAAACACAACGTAGACACATCCCATTTTTTTACAGAAAACAGAGGTGTTTTTTGCAAAGTGCCTACCTGTAGATTTTGGCCCCTAGCTCACCCGGCACCTGGGGAAACCTACCAAACCAGCACATTTTTTTAGACTAGAGACCTAGGGGAATCCAAGATGGGGTGACTTGTGGGGCTCTGACCAGGTTCTGTTACTGAGAATCCTTTGCAAACCTCAAAATTTGGCGAAAAAAAACACATTTTCCTCACATTTCGGTGACAGAAAGTTCTGGAATCTGAGAGGAGCCACAAATTTCCTTCCACCCAGTGTTCCCCCAAGTCTCCCGATAAAAATGATACCTCACTTGTGTGGGTAGGCCTAGCGCCCACAACAGGAAATGCCCCAAAACACAACGTGGACACATCCCAATTTGTTTTACAGAAAACAGAGGTGTTTTTTGCAAAGTGCCTACCTGTAGATTTTGGCCCCTTGCTCAGCCGGCACCTAGGGAAACCTACCAAACCTGTGCATTTTTTAAAACTAGAGACATAGGGGAATCCAGGATGGGGTGACTTGTGGGGCTCTGACTAGGTTCTGTTACCCAGAATCCTTTGCAAACCTCAAACTTTGGCTAAAAAAACACATTTTCCTCACATTTCGGTGACAGAAAGTTCTGGATTCTGAGAGGAGCCACAAATTTCCATCCACCCAGCGTTCCCCCAAGTCTCCCGATAAAAAAGGGACCTCACTTGTGTGGGTAGGCCTAGCGCCCACGAAAGGAAATGGCCCAAAACACAACGTGGACACATCCCATTTTTTTACAGAAAACAGAGGTGTTTTTTGCAAAGTGCATACCTGTAGATTTTGGCCCCTAGCTCACCCGGCACCTAGGGAAACCTACCAAACCAGCACATATTTTTAAACTAGAGACCTAGGGGAATCCAAGATGGGGTGACTTGTGGGGCTCTGACCAGGTTCTGCTACTGAGAATCCTTTGCAAACCTAAAAATTTGGCGGAAAAAAACACATTTTCATCACATTTCGGTGACAGAAAGTTCTGGAATCTGAGAGGAGCCACAAATCTCCTTCCACCCAGTGTTCCCCCAAGTCTCCCGATAAAAATGATACCTCACTTGTGTGGGTAGGCCTAGCGCCCACGACAGGAAATGCCCCAAAACACAACATGGACACATCCCAATTTGTTTTACAGAAAACAGAGGTGTTTTTTGCAAAGTGCCTACCTGTAGATTTTGGCCCCTAGCTCAGCCGGCACCTAGGGAAACCTACCAAACCTGTGCATTTTTGAAAACTAGAGACCTAGGGGAATCCAAGATGGGGTGACTTGTGGGGCTCTGACCAGGTTCTGTTACCCAGAATCCTTTGCAAACCTCAAAATTTGGCCAAAAAAACACTTTTTCCTCTCATTTCGGTGACAGAAAGTTCTGGAATCTGAGAGGAGCCACAAATGTCATTCCACCCAGCGTTCCCCCAAGTCTCCCGATAAAAATGGTACCTCACTTGTGTGGGTGGGCCTAGCGCCCACAAAAGGAAATGGCCCAAAACACAACGTGGATACATCACATTTTTTCACAGAAAACAGAGGTGTTTTTTGCAAAGTGCCTACCTGTGGATTTTGGCCTCTAGCTCAGCCGGCCCCAGGGGGGGCAGAAATGTCGTAAAATAAATTTGCCCCCCCCCTTGCCTACGGGGTCGCTCCCCTTGCGTGACGGCACAAAAAAGAAGATCCCTGGTGCCTAGTGGTTTCTGCCCCCCTTGGGGGCAGATTGACCTAAAATCGGCCGATCTGCCCCAAAGCGGGCAGAAATGGCCTAAATACAATTTGCCCCTCCAGGGGAGCGACCCTTGCCTAAGGGGTCGCTCCCCATCTCTAAAAAAACAAACAAACAACAAAAAAAAAAACACAACAAAAAATTAGCCCTGGCGCCTAGAGGTATAAAATATATGTGCTCCCCCCCCCCCAGGGAGCGACCCTTGCCTACGGGGTCGCTCCCCTTGCCTGATGGCGCAAAAAAAAATATCCCTGGTGCCTAGTGGTTTCCCAAAGCAGGCAGAAATGGCCTAAATACAATTTGCCCCTCCAGGGGAGCGACCCTTGCCTAAGGGGTCGCTCACCATCTGTAAAACAACACCAACAAAAAAAATCCCTGGTGCCTAGTGGTCTCTGCCCCCCTTGGGGGCAGATCGGCCTAATTAAAATAGGCTGAACTGCCCCCCTGGGGGGCAGAAATGGCCTAAAATAAATTTGCCCCCCAGGGGAACGACCCTTGCCTAAGGGGTCGCTCCCCTTACGTGAAATTCACGAACAAAAAAAAAAACTCCCTGGTGTCTAGTGGTTTCTGCCCCTTGGGGGCAGATTGGCCTCATAAAAATAGGCGAATCTGCCCCCAAGGGGGGCAGAAATGGCCTAAATATAACCCCCCCCCTCCCAATGGGAGCGACCCTTGCCTAAGGGGTCGCTCCCCACACCTAAAACAAAAAAATAAACAAAAAAACAATTTTTTTTATCCCTGGTGCCTAGAGGTTTCTGCCCCCCCTGGGGGCTCATCGGCCTATTAATAGGCCGATCTGCCCACAGGGGGGGCAGAAAAGGCCTTAAAAAAAATGCCCCCCCTGGGAGCGACCCTTGCCCAAGGGGTCGCTCCCTTATGTCAGTTTCCTTTTAAAAAAAGACATCCCTGGTGTCTAGTGGGCGTTTTGACAGCCGGATCGCTTTCAATATGGCTGCCAAAACGCAGAGAGAGACTTCAAAGGGAAGGAAATAAATTTCCTTCCCTTTGAAGCCTCTCTGTCTCCTCCACGTGATCGGAAGAGAAATGCTTTGCATTTCTCTTCCGATCATCGCGCTGGATGCTGAGCTTCCAGCGCGAAGGAGGAGGCATTGTGACAATCAGTGCGCTCCCTCTGGGCTGGGTGCCCAGGACGTAATGGTTACGTCCTGGGCACAGCAGCACTGTGCCGCAGGACGTAACCATTATGTCCGCGGCACAGAACTGGTTAAAGAACCTGTAAAAGCAAGGATCATTACACCCAGGGTTGATAAAAAAAAATGCAAACCTGCACCATCTGATCCAGTTTTTATTAGGGCACAAGTACCACCTGATTCAATAGTGGTAAGTGCAGCAAGAAAACAAGCCAATAGTCATTCTACAGGAAATGCTCCTCTTCCAGACAAAGTAGAACATTTGACGCAGCAGGTAAAAGAGTGGCTACTCAAGCTGCCAACCAATGGCGGATTGCAAATTCTCAGACTCTCCTAGCAAGGATTGATAGGGCCCATTGGGATCAGATGGAAGACTTGCTACAGTATCATCCAGCGGAACGTCAAAAAAAGGGGCAACAAATAGTAGCAGGACATGCTATTTGTAATAACGCAATTAGATGTGCTACTGATGCAGCTGATACAGCAGCAAGGGGGGGTCAACATCAGCATAATCATCAAGAGACATGCATGGCTAAGAGCTTCAGGATTTAATCCTGAGATACAGCAAGCTTTATTAAACATGCCCTTCGATAAGGAACATTTATTCGGACCATAGATCGATAACACCATAGACAAGCTTAAAAAGGACTCAGAGACAGCAAAAGCTATGGGTGCATTATATATGGTATACATACACCTACTAGGGGCACTTTTCATAGGCCACATTTTAGGGGTGGTTTCAAACCATCAACCACAGAGCCATCCACCTCACAACAAAAACAAAGGCCACACTCCTATAACAGAGGTTCATTCAGAGGCGCTAACAAAGGATCTAGTTACAGAGGAAGAGGTGAATCATCTGCTCCCTGAGGTTTCTCTACCTCAACAACATTTTTACCCACAATGGTGCAGCATCACCACAGATCAATGGGCTCTATCAATTATCCACCATAAAGCTCATCTCTACTCCACCAAACATTTCCCCTCGTTCACACAGACTTACTCAGGAGCATCTTACTCTATTAAAACAGGAGGTACAATCACTACTACTCAAAGGAGCCATGGAGATAGTGCCTATATCCCAACAGGGGTGCGGAGTATGTTCACTGTACTTTCTGTTACCAAAGAAAGACAGTACTCTAAGACCAATTGTTAAACCTCAGACCCCTCAATTTATACATCCTTTCAGAGCACTTTCATATGGTCACTCTACAAGACGTCATTCCCCTGCAACAAAAACAGGATTACATGACAGCATTAGACCTCAAAGATGCTTATTTCCAGTTCTCATACATCCATTACATTGAAAATATCTATGAATTGGCATAGCAGGAAAGCACTACCAATTCAAAGAGCTACCATTTGGAGTAACAATAGCACCAAAGGTGTTCGCCAAATGCTTAGCGGTGGTTGTTGCATTCCTCAGAAGACAACACATACATATCTTCCCATATCTAGACGACTGGCTCATAAAGGCCAGTACAATTCAAGCTTGTCAACAACATACTCAATATACCATAGATATCCTACACAGTTAGGATCCACAATCTATTACCACAAATCTCACCTGCAACCATCACAGATAGACCGTATCTGGGAGCAATTCTGAACACTCAGTCAGGATTAGTATATCCAAAAGTATTCAAGCATTTCACAATTTCATATCTCAACTACAATACAACCACACTTATACAGTAACGCTAATGATGAAACTATTGGGAATGATGGCTTCATATATAGCCATAGTCCCCAAAGCAAGACTGCACATGCGCCCACTACAGCAGTGCCTTTCCCAACAATGGTCTCAGTCACATGGTCAAATTCAGGATCTAGTGTTGTAGGACCACCAGACTTACTGCTCTCTGCAATGGTGGAATTACGCCAGCCTATCAAAGGGGTGGCCCTTTCAGGACCCTGTGCCTCAGATCACAATCACAACAGATGCATCACTGATAGGTTGAGGAGCTCATCTCAACAACCTCACTATACAAGGGAAATGGGACTCAATCCAACAGATTTATCATATAAACTACTTGGAATTACTAGCAGTATTCCTCGCACTCAAAGGCCCGTATTTATACTTTTTGACGCTAAACTGCGCTAACGCAGTTTAGCGTCAAAAAATTTTGCGCCGGCTAACGCCATTCTGAAGCACCATGCGGGCGCCGTATTTACTGAATGGCGTTAGCCGGCGCAAGCAGACCGGCGCTGCCTGGTGTGCGTGGAAAAAAACCACGTACACCAGGCAGCGCCGGCGTTGGGAAAAGTGGCGCTAGGGCGACTTAAAAATGGTGCAAGTCAGGTTGATGCAAAAAATCGCCTCCACCCGATTTGCGCCATTTTTAACGACGCCCAGACGCCATTTACATGACTCCTGTCTTAGTAAAGACAGGAGTCATGCCCCCTTGCCCAATGGCCATGCCCAGGGGACTTACGTCCCCTGGGCATGGTCATTGGGCATAGTGGCATGTAGGGGGGCACAAATAAGGCCCCCCTATGCCACCAAAAAAAAAAAAAAAAAATTATACTTACCTGAACTTACCTGAATGTCCCTGGGATGGGTCCCTCCATCCTTGGGTGTCCTCCTGGGGTGGGCAAGGGTGGCAGGGGGGGTCCCTGGGGGCAGGGGAGGGCACCTGTGGGCTCATTTTGAGCCCACAGGCCCCTTAACGCCTACCCTGACCCAGGCGTTAAAAAGTGGCGCAAATGCGGGGTTTTTTGACCCGACCACTCCCGGGCGTGATTTTTGCCCGGGAGTATAAATACGACGCATTTGCGTCGCCGTCATTTTTTTAGACGGGAACGCCTTCCTTGCATCTCATTAACGCAAGGAAGGCGTTCACGCAAAAAAATGACGCTATTTGCCC
Source organism: Pleurodeles waltl (assembly GCF_031143425.1). Classification (NCBI taxonomy): domain Eukaryota; kingdom Metazoa; phylum Chordata; class Amphibia; order Caudata; family Salamandridae; genus Pleurodeles; species Pleurodeles waltl. The sequence continues at coordinate 1,060,561,678 of NC_090444.1, forward strand.
ATACTTTGGCGCTAGACGCGTCTAACGCCAAAGTATAAATATGGCGTTAGTTTTGCGCCGAATTTGCGTCGAAAAAAACAACGCACATTCGGCGCAAACGGAGTATAAATATGCCCCAAAGTGTTTCAGACAAAAATCACAAACAGGATAGTGTTAATACGGACAGACAATATGACCACGTTGTATTATCTGCATCTAACAGGGAACACACTTCTTCTCAATTGTCCCTTTTAGCACAGACAGTTTGGAATCACATAATCACATTCAATTAGTGGCAGACTATCTTCCAGGGATACACAATCAACCAGCTGACCTCTTAAGCAGGACTCAGCAGCAAGACCACGAATGGGAAATTCACCCACAAGTGATTCAACAATGCTTCCAAATGTGGGGAACCCCAGACATATACCTTTTCGCCACAAAAGAAAACACAAAATGCCAAAGCTTTACATCCAGGTACCCACACCCTCAGTCCAAGGGCATTGCTCTATGCATGAATTGGTCAGGGATATTTGCTTATGCTTTTTCACCTCTCCCACTAATTTAATCTCTTATAATAAAGATGAAACAAACCTCACTCACTATGATACTCATAGCTCTCACATGGGCACGCAACATTGGTACACAACACTATTGGACCTGTCTGTAGTACCACATCACAAACTGCCAAACAGACCAGATTTGTTGACTCAAAGGAAAGGCCAAAACAAACATCCAAATCCCAGCACACCCTACCTGGCGATTTGGCTCCTGAAGTGATAGAGCTTTTCTATCTACAACTTCCATCTGAATGAATGGATATTTTAAATGAAGCACTCAAACCCACAACTAGACAATGTTATGCAGCTAAATAGAAACATTTGTCTACTATTGTCAACCCAAAAATATTGATCCACTTAAAGCTTCAGTACAGGATATCGTCTGTAATTTGCTACACTTACAAAAAGCAAATCTGGTATATTCATCCATTAGGATTCATTTAACAGCTATAGCTGCTTACCTTCAAAACAGACAACATATTTCCATGTTTAGGATTCCTGTTATAAAGGGCTTTATGGACGGTCTTAAAAGAGTTATTCCACCTAGAGTTTCTCCAGCCCCTGTATGGAATCTTAATATTGTACTCACAAGACTTATGGGGCCACCATTTTAACCCATGCATTCTTGTACTCTACAGTTTCTATCATGGAAGGTTGCTTACTTAGTAGCAATTACTTATTTAAGAAGAGTTAGTGAAATTCAAGCGTTCACTTTAGAAGAACCTTTCTTACAAATCCATGCAGACAAGGTGGTTCCTGGAACAAATCCAAAATTCCTACCAAAGAAAGTTTCACCTTTTCTTATCAGTCAGTCAGTGGAATTGCCAGTCTTCTTTCCATAGCCAGATTAAGTTGCTGAAAGAGCTCTTCACACCCTTGATGTTAAAAGACCTCTCATGTACTACATAGGCAGACAAAACATTTCAGAAAATCAGAACAACTCTTTGTGGCATTTTCAGAACCTCACAAGGGTAATCCTATTTCAGAAAATGGATTAGCCAGGTCGATAGTGAAGTGCAGTGGTTCCCAAACTTTTACGATCCCTGGCTCCTTTGACCTATTGGCCGTGTTGGCCACGGCTCCCCATTATGTTACTTTTGTTTGGCGGGTGGGGGAACGTAATCCCAGCCTGTACCTGTACCTACACTATTTACAGTTTGTCTTCTTTATTCTCTCGTTCAGGTTCCTGAAAACCATTTATTGGAAACTATTTTTGTTCTTTTGTCATAGGGATATTATTAATGGTACTTTGGCGCCCTCCGCTGGTCACAATAATTAATGCAGGGGGTGTAGTTTCCAATACCACGATGAAAAGCTACTGATTCAAAGCACCTCCGAGTGGTTTCCAGACTGTGTGCGGCGCCCCTGGCTAGTTTTGACGGCGCACCAGGGAGCCGCGGCGCACAGTTTGGGAACCACTGGTGAAGTGTATTCAAACTTGCTATCTTAAAGCTAAAAAACAGGTACCAGTAATTCCTAAAGCACATTCCACTAGGAAAAAAGGAGCTTCAATGGCATTGTTAAGGAATATACCAATGGCAGACATATGTAAAGCTGCCACATGGTCTACACCACACACATTTACTAAACACTACTGTGTAGATGTGTTATCTCGCCAACGAGCAAATGTTAGACAGGCAGTGCTTAGAACACTATTTCAAACTACTCCAACTCTTGCAGGTTAACCACCACTTATTTTTCTCAGTTACAGTGCGCATGGGCATCGACTCCATAGTTAAATTGTTTTCTTTCCGCTGTCGGGTTCGGATGTGTTTCTTCTCGGACCGAGATTTCGAATCGGAAAACCTAGGGCCAGATGTAGCAAAACGGCAATTTGCGACTTGCAAATTGCGAGTCCCTGCGACTCGCAATTTGCAAGTCGCAAATTGCTATGCAGTACGGTGTCTCAGACACCGACTGCGACTCGCTATGGGGTCGCAATGACCCACCTCATGAATATTCATGAGGTGGGTCGCAAATTGCGGCCCCATAGCGAGTATAGGCACTCGCTAACATGGAGGCCTGCTGTCGTCATCAGACCTCCATGTTCGTGACTGCTTGAACAATAAAGCAGTTTTTTTTTTTTTTAAGTGTAGCCCGTTTTCCTTACAGGAAAACGAGCTGCACTTAAAAAAAAAAAAAAACCTTTAGTTTCGGAATTTTTTCAGGGCAGGGAGTGGTCCGTTGGACCACTCCCTGCCCTGAAAAAATATTTGTGGGTCCAGTCACAAACTGGAAGGGGTCCCATGGGGACCCCTTCCAATTTGCGAGTGGGTTACCATCCACTTGAAGTGGATGGTAACTGCGATGCCATTTGCGACCGCGTACGCGGTCGCAAATGGTATTGCATCCCACTGCGAGTCGCAAATAGGAAGGGAACACCCCTTCCTATTTGCGAGTCGGAAATGCATTTTGCGAGTCGGTTCCGACTCGCAAAATGCATTTCTGCATAGGAAACTGCGTTTTGCGACTCGCAAACGGCAAATTTTGCCGTTTGCGAGTCGCAAACAGTTTCCTACATCTGGCCCCTAGTTATTAGTTGGTATTGTTTTAAAAGATCGCGTTCTCCATCTAGCATTGAACCGGTAGTACCGTCGGAATCTAAATTTCACCCTTCGGGCGCGTGTGCCTGACGTGGGCCTATTCTGGCCTACTGCATGGAAAGCCTGATGGATCGGACTCCATTTCGATTCGGCCTTCGGTGCCACGCAAAGTACCCATATACAGACCAACACCTGGTTTGTAATTTGTGCCTTTCTCCATACCATCAAGAGGAAGACTGCGAAGCCTGACGATTGTTTCGATTGAAGAAGACCTTAAGAGATCGCAGGGCCCAAAGACTAGAAATGGCGTCCAAGAGCACCAAACAACTCAACGTCAAGGAGGATGAGCAGGCGCAGACATCAGTCTCCATCCGAGACACCGACTCCAAACAAGAATCGGAAGATGATAGACCCATCACGGCTGGTCAGCATGTGAGTACGTGTGCCCCTATGCCCTCATATAAAAAACAACCAACGGCCTTGGGTACACCACTGCCGGAAGGCCATGGTTTAACCCGAAAAAAGACTGTCGGCGACCGACCTTCCGAATCAGGGCCGAAAAAGCCACTCCTCCGTCCACATAGGAGTCGAGCAAGTTGGTTAAAACTTTCACCTCGGACTCCAGCAAACGCCCTCGCTCTTCGGAGTTGAAAATCTGACACCCTGCTTCGGAGCCGAAACAGCCGACTTCTTTTTCGGGACCGAAAAATATCCAAACTACGAAGCCAAAAAATCCTCATACACAGAGGAACAAGGACTTTTGAGAAAACTAAAGCAAATCTCAAAGCCCATGCAAGAATCTCACAAGGCTTCCAAAGAAGAGACTGAGATCGAGCCAATATTGGAGGTTATGGATGAAAGACAATCGAGAATCCGTATACATAAGGAGACTGGTCGAATCCTCACTGCACCTCCTTTAAAGACTAAAAGAAAGCTGGCCTTTCAAGAGGAGGTAGATTCTGCTCAACCACCAGCAAAAGTGCAGAAACAAAAGGAGAAACCAGCACCTCTCCCTACTTCTTCTCCTCACTATCCACAACTTTCTTTTTCACCTCACAAAAGTCCACCACCACTGCCTTCTCCGACACACTCCTTCTACTCACATGGAGATACAGTGGACTCATGGGATCTCTATGACTCTGAGCCCATTCCAAATAATGATCTGACCTCTACCCCTCCAAACCTTCACCACCAGAAGACACTACTGCTTACACTCAGGCAGTCTCTAGGGCAGCGGCTTAACATGGGATGCTTATGCATTCTAAACCCCTGGAAGAAGATTTTCTGTTCAACACTCTGTCTTCCACTCACTCCAGATACCAGTGTCTCCTAATGTTGCCTGGAATGGTTAAACATGCTGAACACATTTTTAGTGAACCTGTCATTACCCCTGGAATTGACAAAAATATAAACCTGCCCCTACGGACCCAGACTATATAACACACCAGGTTCCTCCGGACTCAGTGGTAGTCAGCGCGGCCAGAAAAAGAGCTAACAGCCAGTCATCAGGAGACGCTCCTCCTCCTGGTAAGTAAAGTTGAAAATTTGATGCTGCTGGAAAGAGAAGCCACACAAGCGGATAACCAATGGAGAATTGCCAATTCTCAGGCACTGCTGGCTAGATATGATAGAGCCCATTGGGATGAGATGCAAGACATTATACAGCACCTCCCTAAAGAGCATCAGAAAAGGGCGCAACAGGTGGTAGAAGAGGGACAGGCTATAAGTAATAACCAAATAAGGTCAGCCCTCGATGCTGCTGCTACAGCTGCAAGAAGCATCAACACTGCCATTACAATTAGAAGGCATGCATGGCTGCGCTCCTCTGGTTTTAAAGCAGAAATACAACAGGCAGTACTTAACATGCCTTGTGATTAGAAACATCTATTTGGCCCTGAAGTAGACACCATTATAGAGAAACAGAGATAAGACACAGACACTGCTAATGCAATGGGGGCATTATATACCACACCACATAGAGGCTCCTTTCGCAGACCACAGTTTAGAGGAGGATTTAAGCCACAATCCTCTGACGCATCTACCTCCCAGACAAAGCAGAGACAACAAACTCAATTTCAAAGAGGGGGATTTAGATGGTCATACAGAGGGCAATCTTTCAGGAACAGCTGCAAGTTCCAAGCCTCAAAACAAACCACTACACCATCTCCTTTGGGGGGAAGACTACAGCAAATCCACTCTCATTGGCAAAATATCACCACAGACAATTGGGTTTTATCAATTATCCGCAATAGCTATTGCCTAGAATTAATCTCCACCCCTCCAAACATACCACCACGTCACCACAAATTGTCCCCAGAACACAACGTTCTGCTGCAAGAAGAGGTACAATCTCTACTATTAAAACAAGCAATAGAACTTGTTCCACATTCTCAACAGGGAACAGGAGTATATTCACTATACTTCCTCATTCCCAAAAAAGATGGCACCCTCAGGCCCATCTTGGACCTCAGGCCTCTCAATCTATACATCCTGTCAGAACATTTTCACATGGTAACTCTGCAGGATGTAATTCCACTACTACAAAAACAGGATTACATGACTGCTTTAGACCTCAAAGATGCGTATTTCCACATACCCATCCATCCAGCTTACAGAAAATACCTCAGGTTCGTCAAACAGGAAAACATTACCAATTCAACGTTTTGCCATTCGGCATAACAGCAGCTCCAAGAGTGTTCACAAAATGTCTAGCAGTAGTAGCAGCTTACTTAAGAAGACAACACATTCACGTCTTTCCATATCTAGACGAATGGCTAATAAAATCAAGCAATTTTACACAATGCCAAGAACACACTCAAAATGTGATACAAACCCTACATACACTAGGGTTCACTTTCAATTACCTAAAATCACACCTTCAACCAGCACAAGTACAACCTTACCTAGGTGCTATTCTAAATACTCAGAAAAGCCCTAGCATATCCAAATACACAAAGGATACAAGCTTTCCAAAATCACATACTACAAATACAGCCAAATCAACAATATACTGTAAGATTCATCATGAAAATTCTAGGGATGATGGCATCTTGCATATCTATAGTTCCACATGCAAGACTAAACATGAGGCCCTTACAACAGTGCCTCTCACAACAATGGTCTCAGGCCCACGGTCAACTTCAAGATCTAGTGTTGATGGACCGGCAAACACATATGTCCCTTCAATGGTGGAATCTCAGCAATCTAATAAAGGGGTGGTCATTTCAAGACCCTATGACTCAGACCATAATCACAACAGACGCATCCATGATAGGTTGGGGAGCTCATCTCAACAATCATACAATTCAAGGAGAATGGGATGCCAAACAGAAACTGTTTCACATAAACCACCTAGAATTATTATCTGTATTTCTTGCCCTAAAAACGTTTCAACCTCTTCTCAAACAGAGGACTGTTCTAATAAAAACAGACAACATGACAACCATGTATTACCTCAACAAACAGGGCAGAACACATTCATCTCAACTGCCCCCACTAGCCCAAACAATATGGAAATGGGCAATTCACAATCATATTCATCTGTTAGCACAATACATTCCAGGGATAGACAATCAGTTGGCCGATCTCCTAAGCAGGAATCACCAACAAACTCACAAATGGGAAATTCACCCCCAAGTACTTCAAAAGTACTTTCAAAAGTGGGGGACATCAGAAATACACCTATTCGCAACAAGCGAAAACGCGAAATGCCAAAACTTCGCATACAGACACCCACATCCCCTATCCAAGGGCAATGCTCTATGGATAAATTGGACAGGAATGTTTGCTTACGCTTTCCCCCCTCTCCCACTCCTTCCCTTTCTGGTTAACAAACTACGTCAAACATCACTCACCATGATACTGATTGCCCCAACGTGGGCACGTCAGCATTGGTACGCAACGCTCCTAGATCTGTCTGTAGTAGCTCATTCCAAACTCCCAAAAAGACGCAGAACAAAGGTCAAATAAGGTACCCAAACCCCAATGCTCTCAGTCTGGCGATTTGGCTCCTGAAGTCTTACAATTTGGTTACCTAAAGCTTCCATCAGAATGTATGGAAGTAATTAAACAAGCACGTAAACCTACTACTAGACAATGTTACACAAACAAGTTTAAAAGATTTGTCTACTACTGTCAATCTAAAAACATTGAACCACTTACAGCATCTATACAAGATATTCTATGCTATTTACTTAATTTGCAGAAATCAAATTTTGCTTTCTCATCCTTCAAAATCCACCATACTGCAATATCTGCTTATTTACAAACTATTCAACACACTTCTCTGTTCAGAGTTCCTGTTATTAAAGGCTTCATTGAAGGATTAAAACGCATTATTCCACCCAGAACACCACCTGTTCCTTCCTGGAATTTAAATATTGTACTTACCAGACTTATGGGATCACCTTTTGAACCCATGCACTCTTGTAAAATTCAATTATTAACATGGAAAGTTGCCTTCCTTGTAGCTATTACTTCTTTACGAAGAGTTAGTGAAATACAGGCATTCACTCTTGAAGAACCTTTCTTCCAAGTAAACAAACATAAAGTTGTACTTAGGACAAATCCAAAATTTCTACCAAAAGTAGTATCTCCTTTTCACATCAACCAAACAGTGGAATTGCCAGTCTCCTTTCCACAGCCAGACTCTGTGGCAGAAAGAGATCTTCATACGTTAGATCTCAAAAGTGCTCTTATGCACTACATTGACAGAACTAAAGATTTTAGAAAAATAAAACAACTTTTCATTGCCTTTCAACATCCACATAAAGGTAATCCTATATCTAAACAAGGCATAGCAAGATGGATTGTTAGATGCATCCAAAGCAAAGCGAAAACTTTTAATCACTCCTAGAGCACATTCTACAAGAAAGAAAGGTGCATCAATGGCATTTTTAGGAAACATACCAATGGCTGATATATGTAAAGCTGCCACGTGGTCAGCTCCTCATACATTTACAAAACACTATTGTGTTGATGTTTTCTCACAGCACCAGGCTACTGTAGGCCAGGCTGTATTAAGAAAACTATTTCAAACAACTTCAACTCCTACAGGCTAGCCACCGCTATTTTTTGGGAGGACTAATTGCTTTGTAGTCTATGCATAGCATGTGTATCTGTAGCTACACATGCCATCGAACGGAAAATGTCACTTACCCAGTGTACATCTGTTCGTGGCGTGTAGTGCTGCAGATTCACATGTACCCTCCCTCCTCCCCGGAAGCCTATAGTCATTCTAGTTTTACATTTGTACATATGTAATACATTTAAATTTGCATGGTTATCTCTTTATATTCTTATACTCTATCACTCCTTCCTTCACCTTTTGCGGGAAAACAATCTAACTATGGAGTAGATGCCCATGTGCACTGTAACCGAGAGGAGGAGTCACTCGATCCTGTGACTCCGAAAAGACTTCTTCGAAGAAAAACAACTTGTAACACTTCGAGCCCAACACTAGATGTCGGAAGAGATATGCATAGCATGTGAATCTGCAGCACTACAGATGTACACTTGGTAAGTGACATTTTCTATATACATTACATCGACATCTCATTTCTTTACTATATGTCTACATATACATTTATACAGTCTTTACTTCACTGTCCTGCGGGAAAACAATCTAGCAAAGGATTCGATGCCCAGTTGCAGAATTAACGTGAGGAGGAGTCACTCAATCCCGTGACTCGAAAACCTTCTTTGAAGAAAAACAACTTGTAACACTCCGAGTCCAACACTAGATTGCGGACTTATGCAAAGCATGTGAATGTACAACACTACATGCCATAAATAGATGTCTATGGGGTAAGTAACTTTATTTATTTTTTTACTTTGGGTGTCTCTTTGCCTACCTGGGCCACCCCACAAAATTATTTAGCTTTTTGGGGCTGGGGGGAGAGCCTCAGCACCCCAGCAGCCATGCTGGCTCTTTGCAAGCACTGTAGTCAGCCCCCCATATATTTTTATATTATTTTCTTATGTCTTTTAAAATAGTACTGTGCATACCTGTTGCATGCCACAACATTTGTGTGGTTGGGTGCTGCGGAGGGAGCCCCAAACCCTAACAGTTCCACTGCCAGCATCCATCCCGGGTGAAATGGGAGTCGCCGTTGCTCCCACCCGACAGGAGGATCTTTTCTTTTGCTCTCTTCTGGTGGGAACAATTATCCAGTATTGGATCTTTCATAGATTCACATGCTTGAGTCATCCCCGTCGTCGAAGTTGGAGTCCCACAGTATCTTAGAAAAACAGTAAGTGGCAATTAACTATAGGCTATAATGCTAGCAAACTTAAACAGATAGCCTATCCATGTTGTTGTTTTTTTTAAAAGAAACAAATTTGATCTATGACCAAGCAGGTGCCAGCACCCTCTAGAACACTCCCAAGATAGGCACCTTCCCTCAGATTTTCTACTGCATGTCCTGTGAAGGGAGTTTCCCTGAACTCTGCTCAATAGTTTACTGTCAGGACAAATTTCTGTCTCAGAAAATGTCTGATACTTCTAAAAAAAAAATGCCTTTTTCGCCCTTGTAAGACCTGTGGCAAGAAAAGGCTCAATGTGGATGATCCACATAACAGGGCTCGAAAAACCCACTCCACCACTCACACACAGAGCAGGTGTTCTGTTCAGTTGAAAAGTGGAGGGGCAATAAAAGATGCCTTTAAATCTTGTTCTTATGTCATATTTGCTCTGTGTTCACAGACTGAGGTCAAAAGTCAGTTTTTCTTACAATTAATTTTCCTTCTAACTGCAGAGTTCCAGGTCATTGTAAAGTGAACTATGTGACCTGCTGCTTAGAATGCAAAATAAAAGGATATAGGGTGTCAGGTTTTTTCTAACACACAACAGTTAAATGACTAAGTCAACTGTGCAAGCATTTCAAAATATATTTCAGTAGTTGTGAAAGCCCTTTTTTCTATATTTCTGTGCAATGAAAAAATATTTTAATATGATGAAAACAAATCAGAATACTTTACATGTTGATGTGCAAAGGGTATGTTTTTTCAAACCTAATTTTCATAGATTGTTAATACACTAAATAGTTTTATCAGTAAAGCTGCACGTTAGTGGAGAGGTCTTGGGAAGTTACTGTGTGTAGATGACAATATGTTACCACATCATGGTTTAGTTATATATTTATTAAAATTGAGTGTTCAAACAAACTGAGAAACACTTCTGCCCTGATGGCAATGTTGTTAGTTAGTAAACTAAAAGAAGTCCTAGGTTATGTGGGCTAGACCTCATGGGCATGTGGGCTACATTCTTGTGATGCATGCAGCAAACATTAGTCTACTTACTAAAACAAAATAGTTTTTTTTGTACTGCAGAAATGCTGAGCTCACATATTTGAAGGTGCAATCATATATGAAAATTAAGAAAAAGGCGACTCTGCAAACTATTTGCCTAGGATCACACAATTTGAGACCCGTTTACAGGTCAAGTACATTACAGTTAGGTTGAGCAGATTATTTAAGTTACTTGACCTGGAGGTCTAGTAACATTTTTATGATTTTTCGAACCTCCCCATAAGGATTGTTTGTACTGCCTGCATCCCAAGCATCAGGTTAAGGGCTGCAAAATATGCCACACCATCTCTGCTAAAACTCTGAGAGACAGAGAATGAAGACTTTTCATTTGGCTGCAGGCTAAATCCTGTATTTCAGGTGTGGAGAGCGACATAGACCCGAAGCCTCAAACAAGGTCTAGATCATCTCTCCCGGGGCGATCTGAGTAGTGCAGAAAACATCATAAGGCTCACCACAAAGGACCTTCAAAAACCTTTACAGGGTCAGCCTCCTCTCAGCCATCCTCTCCACGTCGAAAGAAGGAAGCCCGTCAAAGTTCCCCTTCTTCAGAACTGTCGACATCCAAAAAGGTTCCACTTACATTGAAGTCGACGACAGCATTACCGTTGATGATCGTGTTGACCAAGACTACTACAGCCACGGTCGCCACCGTCTCGTCGACGAGACCTTAGTCGACAATGACATAGTCGACGTCAGCTCTAAAAACTCCTATCTCATCGGTGTGGGTGAGTGAGACCATGTATTTGACTACACTTAAGAAGAAAAGACTTCCATCGATGGAACCGTCGGCGAGATCTCCTGTACCGTCAACTACCCAATCGTCGATAAAGACAACATCGGAGAAACCCTCATTGACCAGGACATTGTTGACGGATACAACGACGAAGACATCGTCAATGACACCACTGTTGACGGTAACTCCGTGGACAAGACTACTTTCAGTAACACCTCCAACGACCACTCCGTGGTCGACAATACCACCATTGACAATGGCAATAACAATGCCTTCAAGCAGTGTGGTTCCTACCTTGCATCCTAAAGATACATCCCCTAGGAAGGTAACTACATTATTACCTAATACCCACTTTGCTGGAGTGGGAGGAGTCTGAAGACGAAGGTCCATTCGGAGACGCAGAGAGTCCATCACAATTATACGTCAAATACCAGGATGACGACGATGAGTACAGACATCAGAATATGAGCTTTATTATGCACATCATAGGCATTACTACGAGCCAATGCACCATCAACAACCGCGGGATACAGTGCAAATGCCTTCCTCCCTAATTCAGTACTTACAGTTCATGCTTCAGGACTATATAAAGAGATTTCCTGTTCCAGGTACAGAGCAGCCGCTTCAGTCACAACAGCTCCTACCTTCCTCTCCGGCCACCCCGAGGTCCATGCCTCCACCTTCCGCAATGCCTAGGTTAACACCTACTTCTGCAATAGCAGTTTCCCCCCGACAAGACATCACCTCTGAAGAGGATGAGAGAAAAGAAGGAAAGATTATCACTCCTTAACACCCTTGTGATGAGTGGAATGATTATTTGGCCCCTACGTCATCACCACCACTTCCTCATCCATCTGATTTTCCTCCGGAGGATTTCATGATCTAATGGGCAGGGCCGCCACACGCTTCTACTTGTCAAAATCTGTCTCTCATTCTGCATGTTTCCTACATGATTTTAAAGAGCAGGCAAGAAAATCTGTGAGGGCAATCCCCATCATAGATTTGATCTGGAGTGAAAGTTTAAAGATTATGAAAAACCCAGCCACAGTACCACCAGTGCCACCTAAACTGGACAAAAGATATAAGGCTACAGACGACTCTCCAGCCTGTTTGACAGGGCACCCAAAACCAGACTGTGTCATATCTCAAGCTGCACAAACATGTTCTAAAAATTTGACTGCTCCCATTTCAGTCCCAACAGACAAGGAGGACAGAAGTTTGGATAACATAAGCAAGAGATTCTCATCGATGTCACCCATTACTGTACAGGCTGCCAACATCTTGGCTATTTTAGGGCACTATGACCATCAGATGTGGTCTGGCCTTAGTGCCTTCATCTACCTCATCCCTGAAAACAAGCAACCTTTGGCACGCAAGATCCTACAGAAAGGTGAGCGCACATCTGCAGAAGTGACTGATTGCACACTGGACATAGCCTCCACAGGCTTTCGCCAGTTAGCAGGAGCTGCAGTTTTGCGCCGCCAAGGTCGGGTAAAAGCAACCTCATACAGACCTGAGGTTCAATCCAGAATTCTAGATATGGTCTGCGACGGTGAAACACTTTTCGGGAAACACATTGACAACGCATTGCTAGCCATCGAGACGGACACAGAGACTGCTCGCTCTTTGGGTACTCAACAATATAAGAGGCAGCCCGTTCGGGGAGTCAGAGGCAGAGGTTTCTCTTCTTTTAAGGGTACCTACCATAGACAATATTAACAGTCCCAATACAGGCCAACCTAATACCAGTCTTACCAACAGCTGTATACAGCAGCTTACATTGAACAAGGCAGCAGAGGGAAGCAGCCCCACCGCTCAGACTCGAGAAGCAAGCCGTAAACAATGATCTTCATCCTTCATCGGGTGCCGGCTCCTCTCAAATCAGTCAAGTGGGCGCAAATATCTCAAATTATCATCAGGATTGGGAGCGGATAACATCAGACAAGTGGGTGTTGGATGTAGTGACTCAGGGTCATACATTAGAATTTGACCAGAAACCACCAAACCACCCTCCAGTAAGAACGCATTCACTTCATCTTCACTCACTTAAGAAGTATTTCAAAGGCTCTCCAAGAGCGCGATAGAAGAGGTTCACATTCTTCAAAGAGGTCTAGGCTTTTCCTCTCAGTTCTTCCTAATAACAAGGAAATCAGGAGAATGGAGACCCATAATAGATCTCAGACAGTTAAACAAATTTCTGCGCAAACAATCCTTCCATATGATCACCTTGTCCAATATCCTCCATCTTCTCAACAGTGGAGATTACATGACATTACTGGATCTCCAAGATGCCTATTTCCATATCCCCATACATCCCAGCCATCGCAAATACCTTTGCTTCACCATAGCTGGTACCCATTATCAATTCAAGGTTCTCCCTTTCGGGTTGAAGTCAGCACCAAGAATTTTCACAGAGTGTCTCGCACCTGTAGCGGCTACTCTCCGCAACAAGGGTTTTCAAATTTTCCCATACTTAGATGACTGGCTGATAAAGGCTCCAACTTCGTTGCAGGCCTCCAATGCCACCAGGACCTCCCTAGCATTTTTTCACAGTCTATGTCTGACTCTAAATCACCAGAAATCATCCACTATTCCAACACGCAAGATGGTCTTTCTTGGTGCAAAACTCGACACGGACAAAAATAAGGCTTATGTCTCAATAGCAAGACAACAGAAACTTTCCAACCTGGCACACACAATCTCAAAAAGAAAGTTTGTTTCTATAAGGACATTCAAGTCGCTTTTGGGAATGATTTCCTCTTCAATCCACCTGGTTCATCTAGCAAGACTAAAGATGAGACCATTATAAGAGGAACTGCAGCTTCAGTGGACACAGTATCAAGGGTCCTTCGAAGATTTGGTCAGGATCACACCAAGGATGATACAAACCCTCAAGTGATGGTCTCAAACCAGTCATATCTATCAGAGTTTAACTTTCCTGACTCAAATGCCAAATTTCATCATTACAACAGACACTTCTCTGGAAGGCTGGGGAGGTCATTTGCAAGACGTGCATTCAAGGCAAATGGTCTGATTCTCAAAAGAAGATGCACGTAAGTCTTTTGGAGCTGAAAGCGATTTCTCTTACTCTGAAAACTTTCCTCCCACGGATTTCAGGATCTTCAGTGTTCAGCCGTACGGACAACACAACAAGTATGTATTATGTCAACAAACAGGGAGGAACAAGATCTCTCTCCCTCTCAAGAGAAGCCCAACCTCTGTGGGAATGGCTCATTCTTCACAAAATATCTCTGAGAGCGGAACACCTCCCAGGTATCAGCAACGTCCTTGCAGACTCACTCAGCAGAACAGAAGAGAGTTGTCACAAATAGGAACTCAATCAGAAGGAAGTAGACAAGATCCTTTGGTGCTGGGGGCGACCAGCTCTGGATCTTTTTGCCACCAACAAGAATGCCAAATGCCACTTTTGTGCCAGTCGATTCCCAGGGTTGTGGGGGAATGCTCTTTCGATGCAGTGGTCCTGGATCTTTGCATATGCTTCCCCCCCTTCCCATTGATCCTTAGAGCTCTCAAGAAGATAAAAGCAGAGGGTTGCACCCTCATACTCATAGCACCCAGGTGGCCCAGGCAGCATTGGTACAGGGAACTCTTTCTCCTGTTGGTGGCCAATCCCATACGGCTTCCCAACAAGCAGAACCTACTAACGAAGAGCCTAGGGCAGATACTCCATCTGAGTTCCAGGACTTGAACATTGATCAAGAATGCAGAGTAATTCTTTCCAGAGCACAGGCAGACAGCCCAAACAAGACTTACAAACTGAAGAGGCAAAGATTTGGTATTTGGTGCAGACAAAACAATGTGGTACCGTTGGTGGCTGTACCAGAACAAATGATATCATACCTCCTTGCTCTAGCCAAGGCCGGACTTGCGCATGCCTCAGTTAAAGTTCACCTGGCAGCAATAGCCTTGTATAGACGTTCGATAAATGCACCTTTGCTAGGTTCATCCAGGCTCATAAGGCAGTTTAAGAAAGGACCGTTTCGCACTTTCCCTCCGGTGTGACCACCTCCTTCTCAATGGCATCTAAACATTGTCTTTCCTCAATTGATGAAAGTGCCGTTTGAGCCCATACACAGAGCAGATCTGAAGTTTCTCACATGGAAGGTGGCAACTCTCCTTGTACTTACTTTCACTAGGAGAGTCAGTGACATACCGGCATTTACCACCAAGGAGTTGTTTCTGACTTTCTCTAATGATTTTGTCCTTCTCAGAACAAAACCAATGTATATTCTCAAAGTGCCTTCATCGTTTCACTTAAACAAACCAGTTATATTGAAGACTTTCTTTCCAAATCCATTGACAGTAGCTGAAACAAAATTCCACCTCCTGGACATCAAACGATATTTGAAATTCTACCTCCAGCGTACCAAATATTTCCATAGGACAGACCAACTACTAGTCTCTTAGGGACAAGCTTGTCAGGGTACAGGAGTCACTAAAGCAGGAATAGCCCGATGGATTGCATCCACCATTCAGTTTTGCCATACAAAGGCTGGAAAAACACTAACCAACTGACCTAAAGCACACTCTAGAAGAGCAATCTCAACCTCTGCTGCCCTGTTTCAAGGCATCGCCTTAGACAAGATTTGCCAAGCTGCAATGAGGAAGACTACTTATTCTTTTGTGTAGCATTACTGCTTAGAATCGCCTCAAAGCAGTGATTCAGTTGTGGGACAGGCTGTTTTACGTCATCTATTTCATTAAGGTGAGCCTCAATTCACTTTAACCTACTTTGATTTATGCTTGTATGGTTCTTTATGCATATGTGTTTCCTGTGCTTTACAATTGTTTATAACCTCTGTGCACTTATATATATATATAAACGTTTACATATTTGTATAATTCTTGTATTAGTAGGGTTGTTTATATAAACTGATATGCCTGCTCCCACCATCCACTATAGGCATTCCAGCTATCTTGAGTACTGTTGGCTATTCAGATTCAAGTATGTGAATCTATGAAAGATACCGATACTGGAAAGTGTTTTCCTCTCTGTTTCAGAGAAACGTTTGTGCTCCTAACCGGCAGGAGGAGCTTTCTGCTCCCACTGGTTGGTAGCACAGAAGAAGTCCCTGCTCACACTTTCAAAGGCAGGGGAACTATGGTTTCCCAGGGGTTGAGTCCCTGGGAAACCTTTAAGGTGCTGTCTCCAGGAAACGGGGTCCCAAGGGCAAAAGCATGGATCCGGGAGAGGAGCCACGTGTCCCCACCCACCCCAATTAAGAAATTGGCATAGGAGGATGGGCACTCCTGATGGAAGCTTGGACGGGGATCACATGCCCTCATTAGGAAATAGGCCCCAGTGGATGGGGTTCATGTGGCCGCAAGGAGGCTCGTGGAGGGGGCCCCCACATGCCTTTTTCCCCCAATAAAAAAAAAATGAGCCCTGCGGGACGGGCCCTGGGAACCTCAGGCGGGTGGGGGGGGGGTGTAGACACCCCCCACCACTATAAAATACATTGCGCTGCCAAGGAAACCCCCCCGCCCCAGTCCAGCACAGGGATTTTCTATTTAATCGTTTGAGCTTATGGATGTGGAGCCCTCTGGACACCCGACTAGTCTTACGGGGAAGGGTATCTGTACCCTGCTTCTTATATGTTTTTTTACTCTTTTTTTCCTGACAAGGGACCTGATTCCCGTGTCCTAAAATGGCTGTATCACATCTTTGTTGGTGTAGTGGCAGCCGGTCAGATCTCATCTTGAGATCTTTTGGCTCTGCGAATTGTCCACGCCATGAAATAGGTATATTTTGTTAACATTACTTTCTCTGAAACTACTAACCTGAATTACACCAAATTACAAAAAGCCCAGCTGTGAACCAAGATGTTGCCAAATTTGGTTTAATTCTGTTCATTCGTTTTGGCTGTACCGTGTCCAATTCTTCTGTGGAAAAATAATGGGAAAAGTTTAGTGCTGCCGCCCCCCACCCTTTTTCTCAGCTACCACTTGACAGATCACCTCGAAACTTTCCAGAAAGGAGCTGAGATAAGTGAACTTTGTTTTGTCTAGATTGGTCAAACAGTGCCAAAGTTATTAGCAATCTAAAAATGCTTTTCCTATGAAAACATTATCCTAACTTTAACTACATATACCTTTTTTGTGATTTGCTGTGAAACTGTAGTAGTTTTGGTGCAATTAAGGTAAGGATTCAACAGATCAAAATATTTTATCTTATTTGCTGGCACCACCTCGGCAAGGATGTTTCAGCTTCATTTTACGACTCATGTACTCAGTCCTGCTGATTTCCAGCAAAATTATAAGCACACCCCCCACCCCACAAAAATAAAAATAAAAAGATTGGGCTCCTGTGCATATAAAAAAAACGAAAAAAAGCGTAAGATGGACTATAGGGAAGGGGGCGAGCGGTTCCCATCCACAAGCCTCTATGAGGCCCCCAGAACTCCATGGCGATGGGTCATTGCAGGGTGACGGTACAAGTCTTCAAACCCCCTTAGTATATACTGTGATTCATTCCGTACTTGAGATTTAGGATGCAATGGGTGGAGACCAGGTGCACATAAATAGAGCTTGAACTTGCATAAACGGAAGGGCTGGAATATGTGCAACAGTCATATTGAGTACCAAAAAGACAAATGAAACTGATGATGACGACCTTAATGTCTTATGTTTATCTTATTTTTATTGACATTTTAAATATTATCAAACCCAGAAATAACTTCTTGATGTCTTTTGTATGTACAAATTGCACCATCCTTTTATAGCTTAAGGACCCTAGGCTTTGCTATATATTACGGCTTTATCCTCCTCTTTGCTACATAGTGCTGAGAAATGGATAAATGCAGGCTTTCCAGTGGATAATTCTAACTACAGATTTATGCATTCGTTGACATTTATCTAGAGCTTCACTCCTGAACTTTGTTGGTTCTTCACCAGCTACCTAAACTGTTTTTCTGCGACAGTGTTCTGGGGATGTCTGCCCCAAAGACTAGCGATTTTAAACCATACTGCACCTGCAGTAAGCACAAGCTGGTTACAGCCCCCATTGATATCTGCTTTTAGTGTCTTGGATTCAAGCCTGATTTAAGGTCATGCAACTGATTCACCTGAAGACCATCAGGGAGTGGGAGGTGATGTTGTATATCGCCAAGCACGAAAAAAACTGTTGTGCTCCACGTCGTGGGTCCTTTCATGCACCAAGTCCCAGCCCTGGTCGAAGTCCCTGTCCTCAGGTAAAGGTAACACAAAATCCAAAAACAAATCACTGCAGAACACAAGAAGTGATGATGGGAGTCCTCCACTCCCACTCCTGGGAGAGATCACATAGTGGGCACTCGAAATGCTCAACTCTGTGCCATCCATCTCACTCAGATCTTATCCCATAGCTAGAGCCTAGCTTTCCGAATTTCCCAGGCCATCCTCTACTGTGCTGCAAATAGAGGCATTCGAGGAGGCAATGCTGCAGCTTCTCCAGATGATTCTGTGTCCCCAGATGCTGCTTCAGGCCCCATAGATCTGCTGTGGCCCACTGTCTGACTTCTGTTGGTAGGTTCTGACCCACTGCCAGCTGACCCTGTTATACTGCTACCTGGCTTCTCACCAGTGCTGGGTCAACCCTCCAATCATTTTCTGGATGCTGACCCGTTTCCCAGCTAGGCTAACTCTAAATGTGTCGTCTGTGGTTCTGACCCTAACACTGATATCAGAGCTGGAGCAGGGTAGATTTTGGCCATGGTCTCAAGTTGTTTAGGGGACAGGTATTTATTCCGTCAGGGCAATGGAGTAAAGTACTTTGTTGCCCTGAGGAAGTACCCGCCTGCCAGATGATGTGTCTCTTCAGCCCACCAACTTGCTCTAAGCTCCCATATTGGGTTAGATGACGGTATGTGATGTCCTGAGAGACAGCAATAGGAGAGCTTAGGGTTTTCAGCCTACTCAGTTGCTGATAGTTGAAGATATTGGATACACTTTTGAACTGCAGAGTCTGAATATCCGTCTCCTGCTCATTCTACCACTTCCAGGGAACCTGCTCTCTCAACACCCCAGACCTCCACAATCCAGACCTCCATGCGTGGAGCTGAACTAGCTGGGCGATTTTGGTCAGTCTGCTTCATACAAAGCTTTCTCATGTTCTTCTGTTGGCCCTGTTTATGGACTGGCAAAGCTTTGCCTTCAACACCATTAAGAGTTATTTTTCTACCCTCTGGCCTTTCTGAGTTTGCCTGATCAGTCCTCTCTAAGTCACCAGTTGTAATGTGTTTTTAAAGGGTTTGCATGTATGTTTCTTCTTGTGCTTGTGCAATGGAACCTTATTAACGTGCACACCTTTCGAGCCTATGCACAGTTGTCCTTTTATGCTCTTGAACCTTAAGACCACTTTCCTTTTTGCAATTAATTCTGCACACCATTTAAATTAACTGCAGGTGCTGTCAGTGCAATCACCATATATGATTTACTTAGTGCTCAAGCTGGTACTATGGACTTGGACATAATTTCTGTTAAGATAGTGCCACCTTTCCTTTTGAGGCAGTCCATTCGTATCCCTCTTGGGGGGAGGAGGAGAGCCTTCTCCTGTTGAACCCTAGAAGGGCCTTTAGAATTTTACATCAGTCAGGCTAAGGAAAAACACAGAGAATGACCAACTTTTTGTGGGGTTCTTTTGTGCTAAGAAAGCAAGCTCTTTACAGGAAGATTTTATCCAGATGAATCGTACGTTGCATAGACATGTGCTATGCCTTGGCCAAAAAAAGAGCCTCCTGAGGGACTTTGTGCTCATACTGCCAGAGCTAAGACTGCAGCTACAGCCTTGGCCATGAATGTTTCAGCTCTGCACACAACACCAGGTGGGTATATGGGTGTCTGTCCACACTTTCAGCAGGCATTACAGCCGTGATTTTCAGTTCTGCAGGGAGGGGCGTTTTGCCCATTCAATACTGCAGGATTTCCTAGAGTGAGTTGCACTCCTCTGAACCTCCATCTTTTTGGAGGTAATGCCTTTGTATCTATTTAAAAGATGGTGAATCTACGGTTAGAGGCATCCACCAGAAGAATAAGTTACTTAACCTTTGGTAATGCTCTTTCTGGTGGATACTCTGCCTAACCTCGAATTCTTCAACAAACTACCCTGCTCCCCCTTTTGTGGAGGGACATCTAGTTATTAGTAAGTTTCTGCATTAGATTTTGTACATAGTCATGGTTCCTAATCTGTTAGTGATGAGTGAATACTCTTGAAAACTGAGAGCAGCAAGCAAGGTGTCGTGCCTATTTATGGCTCTGTGCCGTCACTTCCAGAGGTGAGCTTGGTCTGCCAGGAAGTCCGATAACACCACCTACCGGTGCACTGGAGACATTGCTGAAAAAGGTTTCTGGATCCATTTTAGCAACTGGGATGAAGAACATGTGGATAGATAAAGCTATCCGCCAAAAAGAGTGTTATCAAAGGTAAGTAACTTGTTCATTCTGTAAAGATGTGTTGGGTTTGATAAATCTTTAGATCTGCTGTTAGCAGATATCGTCAGATCAGTCCTTGATACTAGGTGTCTTGGGAGTGGTCTGCTGAGCTCTGATACCAGCAGATCTAAAGCATAATTGGTGCTGTTATGGATGGAGAACACACTAAGACATCATGTTTACCTTGATCACATTTGATTGACATTCAGATTATCAAAATTGAGCCCATCCATTGGACTTCATTTTTAAATTGGGTTTCCTAAAGGCCAGGCTTAATCTCTAAAAATGTATTATTATTTAAAAGCGTTATTACAATGGATTAGTGCAGCATGGCTTCTCCTATAATCGGAATATAGATTTTCAAATTATGGTAGCTCTTAACCACGGGACTTCCTGCATCCAAAATCAGTGCCCAATCAATAACATTTAGAACCATGTGGGCACCTAGCCTGGATAAAAGTGTATACTGGCAGAAATTGGGCATTCAATATGTTTTTGGGGAGTGACGTCTTGTAAGCAAACCCAGGAATGTGAAATACGCCCTCAAACAATGTTATTGCTTTATTTTAGCACTGCATTAGAAAAGGGTTTGCGTTTATCTCCGTTTACCCTGTTTTTATGGACATTTAGCTGTTGTAGTATATAAGAAGTTTAGTAAGCTTGTGTGCATGGGGAATAAGACTTGGGGTTTGGGGATTTGTGATTATTTGTATTTTGGTTGTTTTCTTTTGTATTGAGGTTGTAGTTGATGTAATTTTATAACAATGCAAATTAAAAATGACTTACTTTGAAATAAAAATGTAAAAAAAAATTCTTCTGTTGACCCGAAAAACTAGAAGTCTGTGCACCTGATCATGTGATGGTTGAAGCAGTTTAAGACGCACATTTGAAGATTTTTCATAATCTTTTTTTTTTTTTTAGGGGGCTTCTTCTCCTTGATGACATCCATGTTCTGCCAATCGTTGCCGTGCCTTTACTTTTGGAAATTCCAGAGAAGAAGGTTGAAGGTTGGAAGGAACACAGCTTGTTTTGCTCTGAAAACTAACTTTTGTGTGCGACCTTCTCAGGAATCAATACTACAAACCCAAAATGGTGACATTTTGTCTTTTTAAATTCCAAATCTGTTCACCAAACATCAGAAGAAAATAATATTTCTGTAATAATGTTTCAAGTTGTTACAGAAAAATGACTTAACATAAAGTTCCTGTTGTGATGTTGAGAAGCTGAAACAAGTTGCCTTGCTTGCAAACGATTTTTCTCCTGCGACCTTCAAGCAATCTGGAACATAACTGTTCATCGTTTTAGCATCTGCGTTTCCACTGAAGTAAAAGAGTCCTTTCTTAATGTCTCCTTTTTCATAGACCTTTTTCCACTCATCAAATAGGAACAGAAGCAATTAGCGGATTTGCAAATGTTCTGAAATGTTTATTTTTTGGTAACTTGAAATTGAGATACACATTTTAATGCTGCACTATGGTTTGTCTGCTAAATGCCCCTTGACGTGTTTCTACATGAATACTTCCTTTCCAACAAGCACTGTCAAAAGTACATTTCATTAAGAGGAATATAAATGCTATCCACAAAGTACTCAATGTAAATTATTGCTAATTATGATTTATATTATACATTTTCTGACTTCTAGGATCAGTGAATACAGTTTGATTTAAGCAGGTTAAAGCATTGATTGCAGAAGGACTGCTGTACAGCAAATTGCGTATAAAACTGGAATTCAGAGCACTTTAAAAGCGTAGAAGAGTGCGTTACTTAGACAAACCTACAACCGGTACTCAGCACCTCTTATGTCTTTTGTAGATGAAAATGAATAACTGAACTAATATCTGTTAAAGTGGACATAGAGCTGTCTAATTTCCCCCTCATTCCTTTTTGTGAGTTAATAACGTACAAAGCTACAAGAAAATATTGTGAACATGAAGTAATTAGAATGTTTTAAAATGCCATGCATGCTGGTTGGTGGCATCTAGGTGTTGTCCACAGTGAATAACATTGGACACTATGCATATCAAAGTGCTCTAATGAAAACTGACAAAAGGAAAAGAAAATTGCCCACATAAAGCCTCAGAGGTTAGGCCTTGCACAATATTAAGAAGAGGAATTGTGCCACTTGGGCTTTAAAACATTTATTGCTATTTTTATTTTGCTAAACCAAAGTTATAGGAGTTGTGGGATACATTAAATAAAAAATCAAGACCTTGATGTAGCATTTGAATTAATGAAGTTCATTTGTTTGTGGTATACCAAAATCATACGGGCACTGACATGCATGTTGTGTAGCTCGTGTACTGTATTCATTGAATAGTGAAAATGAGATATTACAAAAATCAAACACCCAGATCTGTGTTTAGAGTGCAAAGTAAGATATTGAGGCATACAGTATTCTATATCATGGAAATGTATTAAATTGATCACAAAAAAAAGCCATTTTTGTTTGGGTGCGATATAATTCAGAATTCAAACAACCTATTGTGATGATCCCATCCATAGTTCTGCATAATTACTGCTAATGCAGAAAGTAGGCGTTTTGAAACATAAATCCTTTCACTTAGTCCTGCATTTTATGAAACCATTGTCGAGGTGTTTGAACTCATCAGGCATTTTAGGGTCTCATTGGTACTATTCTGGGCCCTTTATCAAAAAATGTAAAGGGGCGCCCACATTTTCTATTATAACCAAAAGGTTAATTGAATTGTGGAGAGGCACTCAGTAAGAAAGCAAAACATACATGGTCCACGCTTTTTCACAAATTAATGGCTTGTGAGATCTCTAAAGCGAAAGACGCAACATATCAAAACAAATACGGATTAATTAGTGTGGAATCAATTGTGTTTTTCCATGCTGAATGTACTTTGTTACTTACAAGTGTGGAAGAATTAGTTTCTGAGCACTGGTATTTTAGATCTCCCCTTTAGTTAGTCTGTTGACTTCCAACATGATTCAGGAGTGTGCCTTTTCTATGTGGAATTGAATTACAGATTTTCCTACACAGTTAGTATTATACAGTCTCTCTTCTTGTCTTGCTGTTTATTAAATATAGCACATTTAAAGTAAACAACGTATCACACAATCCTTCTCCTCTGGGCAGGGAGTAACAACACAAAGCACAACATATAGTATAAATTGATGTAGGCCTTAAATAACTTCCCCTTTTCTCGATGTCTACTGTTGAGTCTATTAACAAATGAAAGAATATAATCAGTAACAAAAATCCATGAAGTAACCACAGAACTTCCTTCTTCTTCAGGCTTTCTTTCATAATACAAATGTCCTGTATCAGAAATAAATTACTCCTTCCCAAAAGTCTTAGATCTGCTGCATCATGCTTCTCTATGGTTATTTGAAATCAGCACCAGAAAGAACCAAAGTAACTCACTGCCTTCCCATTAAAAGTGTTGGTTACCTGACAAGAGGCAGGGTAATATTCACATCTTGTCTCTTTAATGAAATAAGGACTCGCATTCCCAAATTGGCTAGGAGTTGCAATTTTATTACAAGGCAGGACAGGATTTTCTATTACTCAAGTTCAAAGCATATCTATACTGGCAGTGCTGCTTGTTGAACTGACTTGTAGTTAAATGTTTTAAAAGTAGACACCCATGACCAATCATTGGACTTGTAAAATATTTCTGGGGCATATACTCCTGACTGGATCAGCTCCAATATGCTCTGTAACCATGCCCTATAAGGACATCACATCTTTACTCTATTGATTTAGAGTAGCTGCAGTTACTAGAGTTTACGGTTTACCTAAAGATATCAGTGACAGCAAGGTAGATGTTCTCAAGTTCTCCATCTCCACTTGTATGTACTGCTTGAGGCATCTCCCTGCACAAAATGTCTGCTGTAAAGGAAACGTTAAAAACTCTGTGGCAGTAAAACCCTTTCTTAGTACACGTTGTGACAGTAAAATTAACCCCCACAAGGAAAATGCATTGTAGAAATGTTAAATGATCTAACATCGAATACTCTCCTAAAAGCAATTAAGCATGACAACATGGCTAGTGTGGGAGACAATACCTTCACTATACATACCAAAGTGTGTTCCTCAAATGATTTGCCTCAAATTTTCTAGTGCCTTAGTGATATTGTGTACCTATACCGATTGATACTCTTATATGACTTCTGTCCACCAGTCAGTGATGCTAACAAATTGAGAACCCTGTGACATCTGAGGAAATGGGATCATTATCCGATTCCATGCACCAGGCTAACTTGTAGGATTTAGTTATACTCCTCACTCAGGATGCTCTGGTATAACGAGAAGCTGATTCTGAAAAGCATGCATGTCTGCAGGTGTTCTGAAAGGTTCCACGCTGCTATGATGAGTTTACCCTCTTAAGACGAGGTTTTGATACTGCTCATCTGAGTTCATCAACAACTATGGTAACACAATTAGTAGAATTGAACAGCTTAATGATAAACCCAGAAGGGAAGGATACCATGGTGTGCCTTCCAAAGCGATCAAGACCACTGGCGCTGGCTGGGAATCTATGCTATGCACCTGGATATCATGACAAACAGTAGGAAAGCTTAGAGATTTCCTGCGGACCATCCCTGAAGAAAAGCATCCGAGCACATCTACTTTAGGGGTAGTGTCCCTACTGTTGTTCTGTTATCCTTTTTTCAATTTCCATTTTGTCATGGGCATTAACCAACTTCCAATTTCTTCTTTTCTTGGTGATATCTCACACTATGTAGGAATAATAGAGCAGAAAAGAAAAACCTGACTACTTTTACTGGTCTCAGAGTAGAGGCCACTGAATTATACGTGCACTTCTGCAATATTGGAGTGGGTGGCTTTGATCCAGGCCTCAGCTTTCTTGGCAGGTGTAATGCTTGCAGAAGTAGAGTTGGCAAAAGGGTATCTGCTCTATGTGGTAATTACCCAGAGGTAATGTATTTCACTTTCTAAATTTCGTGATTTCTGACATTATCTGGTTTTCAGGATAGTTAAATACACATTTGTAGCTAGTAGTGATCAAAAGAGATATGTTCTTTTGACATAGGTATTGCTGATGTAAAGGAATCAATAAGGGCAGTAGTGTGCTCTGGGATTTTCTTTAACATATGATACCGTTTCATGTGCTGTTTTTTTTTTTTATTGGATCATTGACTCTGATTATGTGCTGGTATTAATCTTACATGTTGCTAAACGGTAGTAAAACAAGTCGTTTAAAATTTAGAGATGAGATGACCATTGTTTAGGATCATCCTGATTTGCAAGCCCTTCTGTAAAATCTTGCAATTTGACTGTGACTTCGCAGAGTTGTCGTCTTCAGTGAAATATCATTATCAAGTTTCTCTGGGTTCTAGCTCAACGTGATTATTGCGTAAACTGAGAACTATTCCTCTGAAGTAAGTTATTTGTGTGGTGGTTTATTAAGATAATCAGTGGTTTCAAAAACCGCTTCCTTGCACACCAGAATAGACCAACACTACTAGTTATCCAGTAATCCAAGAGTTTTCTTTAATTCTATTCATGATTGTAACGGCATCTTTTCTACAAAACTTTTTAATGTACGTGTAGAAAGAAATGAATAAACACATTTTTGCAGATATTTGCTTGTGTAATTTTAAGTGTTAACATTGTAAGAAAGGCTAGGAAAATAGCAGGTCACAGACAAAAAGCAAGAGCTCTGTCAGGAAAGCCCTTACTTGATTAAACAAAATATAATCTCTTTGCAATGTTCCCCAAGAATATAGAACTCACTCACCCCTGAACTGCGACAAAAACCCACACGGTTGTCAAACCAAATTCAATTTCCTTGCACCAGGTAGGTCTAATATAGTTAAATATTCACAACTACGAGTCCCTCCACACGTCTTAAGAGGCACCTCACAATGTCTGCTTCCTGCCATGGCATTAAACAACAATTGACTATGTGTGTACACCGATTTGCTTCGTGGTCTGTGATGCTGTCACAAAGGTTTGCTGTAGCTTTTGTAGAAAGCCTGACAGGATCTCACCACAACAGCGTTCCCATTACACACCCATTAAGTGGCTAGCATGTGAAGCTGACCTTTTATCAATCATAGCCTATTTGGTGGTTAAGCTGTGAGACCTCCAATGCATGGTTTGGCTAAACCCTGACCAAAGTTCCTTCACGTCACTTAATAGCCTGCCGGCTACCCCTCACTCTTTCTAATACATGCATGTGAAAGAACTCTATTGTCCTTATTGTTTTTAAAGTCCCACTCCAACAGCCTGTCAATTGAATACCTTTTGCATACTCTGCTAAGGGCACCATAGTGTTGTTGTAGAGGATTAAAAAAATTCTGGCTATCACGCCAAGAATTTTCAATTCTATTAAGGACACGGAGGCGAGGATTATGCTTTCTCTCTCTTTACTGCAAAAACTCAGCAGCCAATTAACTTTTACAAAACAAAATAACTACATTCCCATGAAACCCAGTAGTTTAGGTCTACCAATCACAGGGAACCTGTCCATATATATGACTCTCTCAGCATAGTCCTTCCTCTTTCTTTGCAATGAAACATAAGAGTACTTGAAACCAAACTGGACACTTCAGAACCATCTTCCAATCGCACAGCCTAGAGCCGAGCTGCATCTCGAAGATCGTCCACGGACATATCAGGATTCCGAAATTTTCAACTGAACCGAACCTGGAAGATCCAAACACGATCAGACTCACTTGTTTTCCTAACCTAGGAACATAACAATATTCTCAGAACTCAAAAAAAGACCACATATTTCACAAGGGAGGGTATGTTAAGTTGTAAAATAATGTGTTAATATATATTATATCAAACAAAACATATATTACAGTCTTTCCAATGGGAGGGATAATCCTCACCTCCGTGTCCTTAATAGAATTGAAAATTCTTGACGCGTTAGCTAGAAAGTTTTTTATTCTATGTCAGGACCGGAGGCTTCGGATTATGCTAGTTCAAAGCTGATTTACAACAGTCGATACTACATCAACAATAGGCTTATGATAGAAAACTTTAAATGTAGAGTCTGATGACCAATCAGCTGCCCTCATAATGTCCTCCAAACGAGAACCATTCGAGAATGACTTAGACCTCATTGCTCCTCTAACAGAATGTGCTCCAAACCTAGAAATATCTATACCCGCTTCTTGAAGGATCCAGCGAACCCAGCGCGCTAAAGTAGCTTTTTTTTTTAAGATGAGGAAAAGCTGGATAAGAAACACATCTGGAAAACGTTTTTGTACAGTTGGAAATAGGAAATGAAACTCCAGAAGGAGTAAATACTCTACCTGCCAAATCCAGAGCCCGCACATCCGACACTCTGCGACAGGACAACAGACACAATAAAATGGTCAACTTCTCTGAAAGCTGTTTGCGAGAAAGATCCTTGTTGCATGGCCATCATTTCACTAACTTTAAAACAATATCTGCATCCCAGAGGTGAGACCATGCGAATTCCACAGAGTAGCTTCCAATCTAACAGGTGTTCCCCAGTCGGCTTCCCTTCTATATGGGGATGACCAGTTGTTAATGGTCCGATACGCTAGACCCTGAGATGCTAGCTCAGAAAGAAAATTGACAATCATAACAATGGAGGACCCCAAGGGATCAACACCTCGTTCATCGCACCAACACACCCATCTTTCCCAGGAAGATTGATAACGTTTGTGAGTGGAAGGAGCCCAGGATTGAGACAAGAAAAACATTGCTTTGTCCGAAACTGCAGGCACTTGCCAGCTACTCTGAAAATTCTCCACGCCATGAGGGATTACTGCCCCCTCCCTATCAGTGGATGAGGGGATCACACCGTATCTAACAACAGACGAGGGTCCTGCAGAATTGCCACAGGGGGAGTGCATGATATCAACATCGCCAATGGGAACCAAGGTTGAGCTTTCCATCTGGGCGTCACTAAAATTAATTCCGCCTTCTGTCTCCTCACCTGAGAGAGTACTTTCTGAATCATGATGAAAGGGGTAAACGCTTAAAGCATTCCCGACTCCCAAGACTGAAGAAACGCATCCGTCCCGGACGCCAAAGGGTCCGGTCTCCACCTGAAGAAACGTGTTAGTTGAGTGTTGAGTCACAAGGCAAACAGATCTACCCCACAAGGACCCTAATGGGTATTCAACTTGCTGAATATCAGAGGACTCAGCTTCCAGTCACTGCCGTCCCTGAGGAATCGTGAGTTCCAGTCTGCAATCAGATTGGCTCGGCCCGGAATATATTCTGCCATCACCGATATGTGATGGAGAAGACAAAACTGACAAAACTCCTTCGCAATCTCTACTAACACCGGGGACCTGGTCCCCCCTAGTCGGTTGATATACTGAACTGCTGAAATGTTGTCCATCCGAAGTAAAATACATCATTTTGCTTGTCGAGGAGACAGGTATCGAATAGCAAATGCCCCTGCTTATAGTTCCAGGCAATTGATGTGAAGAGACAGTTCGTCTTGGGACCACTGACCCCCCGTCTGAACCGAGCCGCAACAAGCTCCCCAGCCCCACCGGCTGGCATCCAATTCTATAATCATCTCTGGACTAGAGGCGAAAATGGCTCTGGTGTTCCAGGCATCCATGTGTGCTAACCACCAGTTGATCTCTGACCTGGCTTCGTCCGACAGAACAATCTGTTCCGCGTAAGACAAGCCCCTGCAAAGATGAAGAATCTTCAGGCGTTGTAAGGCCCGATAGTGAAGAGGCCCTGGAAAAATTGCTTGGATTGAAGAAGCTAACAGACCCACCAGACAGGCAAGGGTTTTCCATGATATAGTCTGAGAGGCAAGGGCTCTCCTCCATTCTTTCTTGATAGATTTCCTCTTCGCCAGAGGTAATAATAATTGCGCCTTGATGGAGTCTACCTGAAAACCTAAGAATTCTACAACCCTGGATGGAGTTATCACTGATTTGTCTGGGTTGATCAGGAATCCTAGATCCTGCAGGAGTTGAATCGTCCAAGACAGGTGAAGGAGGACTGACTCTTCTGACTGAACCATAATCAGGATGTCGTCTAAATAAATAATGAGACGAATGCCCCTCTCTCTGAGAAGTTGGACTACTGGTAAAACACCAAGGAGCGGATGACAGACCGAAAGGAAGGACGGGGAATTCGTACCAATTCTCCCGCCAACAGAATTGGAGGAACGGTTGATGAGGCTCGAAGATGAGCACCGTAAGATAAGCATCCTTTAGGTCTAACCACACTAAAAAATCTCCTTCTAACAGATGGTCTCTTAATAGATGGATGCCTTCCATCTTGAAATGACGGTAAACCACCCAGGAATTGAATTCCTTCAGATTGAGAACTAACCGAGACTCCGCCTCCTTTTTTCTGC
Source organism: Pleurodeles waltl (assembly GCF_031143425.1). Classification (NCBI taxonomy): domain Eukaryota; kingdom Metazoa; phylum Chordata; class Amphibia; order Caudata; family Salamandridae; genus Pleurodeles; species Pleurodeles waltl. Next base: position 1,060,591,535 of record NC_090444.1, read on the forward strand.
ACCAGAAAAATCAAGCTTACAAACCCATTAGGGTGCGGTTCGGGGCGGCAATTGGTGCGTTTCTGAAGTAGGCGAGCTACTTCGTCGTCTATGAAAGACCCTTCTGTCTGGGAAAGAAGGTGAGGACGAGGAAAGTTCGTTTGACGTGGGGGGGCATAAAACTCTATCCTGTACCCACGAACTGTCTGGAGGATCCATGGGTCTTGAGACACCAGCTCCCAAACTACCACATGATCCCTCAATCTCCCTCCTAGAAAAACTTCTGAAAACTGAATCATTCTCACCTGTGGAGGGACCTTTGGCGGAGTTGGAGCTGCCTCTATTACGGTATCCGTGGCCTCTACCTCGGCGGGCTTGGGAGGGATAGAATTCAGATCTGGAGTAATATCCTTGTCCTTGTTGATTGTAGTTACTAGAGGCCTGATTGAAACCACGGCCCGTTGCTTGGCCTCTAAAGCGTCCGGCCCTGGCAAAAAGGCCTCTATTAAACATCTTTCTCATAGAGGACTGAGCCTTATCCAAGGCAGAAAAGGTGGCAGCATACTTTCCCAAATCCTTAACAAATTTATCACCAAAAAGTAAACCATTAGTTGCCGGACCAGCGTCATTGGGAGCCAGTTCAGCTAACTTGGGGTCAATTCCCATGAGGAAGGAACGTCTACGTTCAGTAGACATGGTGCAGTTCGCATAGCCTAATAGGCATATTGCTCGTTGAGCCCACTCTAGAACTGTCTGAGGATCCAAAAAAGACTCAGACTCTTTCGCTTGGACGGCTAATTCTAGAATCTTCGTGATAGGGCCAGAAATATCAAGCAATCTGTCTTGACAGTTCTTCCAAGCGCGATCCAGTCCTTTTTTAGGATCCTTGGAAAACTTTCGTATGAAAGTCACCATATTCGGGTCTAAATCCGGGGTCTCTGCTACTTTCCCTAGCAGGGCGGGGCGTGGACATTCTGAATGCTGGGTGTTCCGAACCTCGCGGTCAAACCCTTTGCGAATGTGATCTTGAACGTACTGGGCAACCTCCTCACACGGGAACCACTCTGAGGACCTGGGGTGAATTATACTTTCAGGGTCAAAGGAAAGCTTGCGGTAAGAAGAGCTGCGTTTCTGCGTATTATGGGATTTGCGTTTACGCTTCCCCACTGGTTTGGGATCCTCATGATCCTGGTCCGAGCCGGAGGAATGAGAAGAGGATGAAAGACCCTCTGGTCTGGAAGAGGCTTCTTTGCTTACGTCAGACGTGTCCAACGATGAGTAAACATCATAGCCATGATCCTGCATCACTGATGCAGCCATATTTGCTAAAACATCAGTAGAGGACAAAGGTCTTTTTAAGGCTCCCTGGGTTATACCCAGATCAGGCAGCTGGTCGGGCTGCGAACCAGCATCAAGTAAGGGGCGACCCCTCAATTCACGCTGCCCAAAACGTCTCAAGGGCTGAGCAAAAGGTTTTAATGCATTAATAAGAGTCTGAGTCACGGAATCCTGGACATGGTAGCCCAGAACTTCCACTAGTCTTTCCTCCATATGGTTATCCATAGTGTCAGGGTGTTCCTGATAAAAATCATCCTCTCCAGCGTAGTACGCCATAGGAACAGAGGATTTATGGAGGAGATCACGGGGAGAATAATACTTCCCAGCAGGGAATATCTAAATCGATATATTTATTCTTTTTTGTTACACAGTCCAAATTCAAATGTGGAGGGAGCCCCTGCACAATTCCCTCAGTAAAGCCTTTAATCGTAAAATCGCACAACGGGCGTTCTAGGGCTCAAACAGCAAAGCGGAGGAGAGACGAACTAAAAATAGATTTTTCTCTGAGCTCTGATCGCGCTGTGAACACCTCGTTCTCCAGAGAAAAGAGAAAGACGAGGTGGACGCATGCGCGATGCTAAAAATAGAAAGAGGACTTGTCCTCTAACGCGGTCTAGGAGTCGGAAGGACTCCCAAGCTGGAATGCACCACGCCCACCGGCCGAATACCGGGCCCTTCGGAAGACGAAAAGGGGCAATAAAACACTCTAAACAAGGGCATGCTGCGCAAAACAGGCACCGCGACGTATGTAGAGCCCACTCCCGCCCCACGCTGTGTAATTTACATAACCGCTATACAATTGTAATAAAGACAGTGTAATCAAGAAAAAATTGACTTATCTCTGGCTGCAGCAGCAAAGAAAGAGGAAGGACTATGCTGAGAGAGTCATATATATGGACAGGTTCCCTATGATTGGTAGACCTAAACTACTGGGTTTCATGGGAAATGTAGTTCTTTTGTTTTGTAAAAGTTCATTGGCTGCTGAGTTTTTGCAGTAAAGAGAGAGAAAGCATAATCCGAAGCCTCCGGTCCTGACATAGAATTGTTATATTTGCCCTCCCCTGTCCAAAATGACAGATAAATTCTCACTCCTGCATCCTTCTGATTTCTGCATCTCCACAAATAGTAAATGATGTGTCTTTTTTGCTTGGGCACAAGAAATAACTAAAGGATTTGCAATAAATGTGCCCTCGTGCACCCGAAGGTGATTCAGGAGCAGGAGGTGAAACTGCCTCGCTTTACATGATGCTCAATGCCACTCCAGGACATGAGCTCACTGGCACTATTGTTCCTGCTCGACGTTTTCTGGTAATTCGAAGACGCTCCTTAAGCAGAAGAAAGCTAATAAGGACTCAGCCACACCTTGCTACTTGAAATCAGGTGATAAGGTGCAAGGGCGTCAATCAAAATATCATACTCCAAAAGCATTATTTGACTCTGCTCTGATCCTGCAGCCGGTCCTGTTATGCCCTGAATTCACCTGGCTATCATTGGATCCCTCCCTTCATACCCCCCAGCAAGTAGCAGCCTTTAAGAAGGGTATCTATCAGATGCTTCCAGCTCCCATTGGTGTGCATTCAGGCCTTATAGAGCCATGAGGGGCTCAAGCTGGACATCCGAGGGTTGAACCACCTACCTGGGTCAGTTGAGGCACCCCTTCGTCCATGCAAGTCCCTTTTGTGTCTGCAGTAATGCCAGCTCCGGACCGAGGCCAGCCTCTCAACACCAAGCTGTTGTCAGACAGCTCTAGGCCTGTGTAAAACCCCAAGATGACTAAAGCACAACCAGTCAGTTTTTAACCAGACTCTAATCCTCCACCTCTGTCTTAACACCAATGTATCAGAGGCTTGAGTCCTTTTTTGGATACGACTGTGACGCAGTTCAGGATATGTAAAATGCCCCTGATGATAATGAGGAGCATGATAGCATGCTTCCACCTCATGCAGATGGTGGGGTATACCTCAATTTACAAAATGCCATTGGACTAGATCAGTCTCCACAGACTGAGCTAGGCTCGAAACCTAGGCCAACAAAGAAGGAAATGCCTCTTTTGCAGTCATTGTGCAAAGGGCAGCAGGAGTGCTAGATTTACAGGTCCCTGAGGAAATTCGATTTTTAATACGATCGTATCGACCCGCCATTTTGTGGCCCGCCGCCATTTTATGTTGCCTTCACTCAGGCAGCACAGCGAACGAAGTCCATTCTGCCTTTTCTGCTTATTCTGCAACATGGTGTTCAAAACAGCCTTCTGCCTCTATCTTTACAAGGCTGGTATTAAGGTCTGACCGAGTACACTAATCCCTGTCTGGTTTTCTAATCCTTGTTTCAACTATCTGTAGGCTCACACTATTCTCCGCCGATCTTATCTTATCGTCTGGCCTTCGCTGTCCTTTGCTAGTAATCTCTCATTTCACAACTGTCCTCCAAACGCACACAAACTTATCGCACCACATGCAACTTCGTTGTGGATCGGTTAATGAATTAGTTCAAGGGAGGGGTGACAAACACAGCTGGAGGGGAGGCAACCTTAAGTCACTTGATACTTTGTTTTCCAATTCCTTCTATTGGTGCTGTCTTGTTTTCCGACATTTCTATTGGCTCTGTTCTATCTTTACATTATTCTTACTGGCTCCTTTCTATGTGTTCTGGGAGTGTATGTAGTTAATAAATGGTTTTTATACGGTATATAAGATTGTGCGCCACAAAGTAAAGTGGCAGTCTCCTGAGAACATACCTTGTGTACTTCTTGGACAACTGTACTAGCTGCAGCTAATAAAATCTGATCTTTTACGCCTGACAGAGTGTCCCGTGTCTCTGTTAGTTGAGGCAGGTGAATCCAAGGAGATTTCAGGCGTACCCTGCGCCGCCAGGCCCATAAGGTTCTGGTTCTTCAACTGGCGCCCAACGTGGGGCGGCTTCAGCGGTACCGGTTCTGCCTGAAGGTCGTGAGGAACCCCGCAAGAAAATTCTGGAGGAATCGCGAGCCACGTCAAGCGACCCCTGTATGTCGAAGTGGTCCGAAGGTCTTTTTCAGCGCGGTTACTCCTTCCTGACGGCTACTGACGACTGCTGCCCTGACTGCCGCCCTGCCTTGGCCCTTTCTTTGATGATGTATGGTAAAGCGAGACGATAGACGGGCCTCTGTTGGTGTAAGAAGACATCCTTAGTTAAGTATTTGGTGGGTCGCGCCCACAAATTTTGGTCTTTGTTTTGTCCTTAGGTCCTTAGATTTGGCCATTGCAGTGGCCAAAGCCGAGGGGTAAGTGCATTTGTGCTGTGTAAACTGAAAGTTTTACCCCCTTGATGTTTGTGAACAGCCAGTAAAAATCGTGAGATGTCTGGTCTGACTAAGTTTGGAAAACTTTGTTGCTTTGGTTGTAATAGGGACTCCCAGCTTGAGGACTCCTGTCCGATTCCTTCGGTTGGAACTCCCACATATGAGCTCTATTCTAAACATGGTGTTGGTCCTATTGCCTTTAATAAGACATGGACCCGATATACAAAGAAAGATGGTGTTTTAAAATGGCCAGAAAATGGTAGTTTCGAAACTGATGTGCTAGATAATTTAGAAGCAACGTTATTTAAAAGAAAAGCCCGGCCGGCAATGTTTGACTCTTTTCGCCTTTGGCGTAAGGAAGCCAAACAGAGAGAAATTAAACAAGCGAAACGAGATAGGAAAACACAGGGAATGACGATTATACAGGCTGCTCAGCAATTCAAAGATGATGAAATAGATAATGCAATGGAAAGTTCAGACAGACAGCATCGAATGGCAATAGATAAATGCTATCCGACGTTGCCTATCTCTTCCCTTGATAAGAGAAAAGATTTTGAGGAAGATTCCTTAATGTCCCACTTATTGAAATTGCCTCCGCCCTATGTACAAGGTGCTAATGCACCCCCGATGTTACAGCCTGTTCAGCCGCCAGTTGTGCTTCCGCCTGCTCCAGCTTTTCCACATTTGCCTCCTCAAGTATTGCCTATGCCAGCTTTGCCTTTTACTCCTTTGCCTTCTGCTCCTTTGGCAATTCCTAATGCTCCTTTAGTTAATTCACCTAATACCTTGTCCCCTATCCTTATGTCAAATTCTCCATCTATGCGTAAGCAATTTGCAGATACTGTCTCTGGTCTCTTATCACCTTTCTTTGAATCTTTAAATGTGTCTCCAGCTTTTTCTCGAAGACAGTCTCGTAGTCAATTCCCAGACTCCGAAGAGCGAGAAAAATTGGACTCACTTGCTTATAGATGGATCAAGAAGGGTCCTCAATATAGTACGTCTGATATTATGTCCACCTTTCTGCAATGGAATGCACCTACGCAGAGATATGTTTTTAAAGTTATGTGCGATACTCTCGCTAAAGAATGGGAGGAAATGAATTTGGGTTCGGTCCCACAGGATCTGTTAGATGTTCAGGCTGACTTTGACAAAGGACTTATTGTGGGTCCTAAGGTTGAAAACGCTGTCAGAACACTTATTTCTTTCAGATCCCTATTGTTCTAACAGACTTTTCCTGATTCTGATCCTTCAGTTAGGACAGCACTGAAAAACTATCCCATGAGAGAGGTTTCTCCAATATGGAAGGAAGAAGTTGCAGCAGCAGGTGCTAATCCAGCTATTCCTGCGCATTTTCAGCGCATATGGATACATGTCCCCTGGAAAAGGTCTGAAGTTTTAGCACTTAAACAGTCACTACCAGATTCACGCAAAAATCCTGCTGGTTACTATAAAGAGTTGTCGCAAACAGTTGATGCATGTACTATGAATCTAGCAGATATTGACATGTTGATGGGAAATGTAGTTCCACAGACAATATGGGCTAAAATTCGTAGAGAGGATCACGCTCAAGAATTAGGCGGCGATTGGAACGCTATTATTGCCGCAGATAGAGGTCAAGTAGGTGGTGCAAAGCCCGACGCTTTGATCTCAGAACTCCCTGGTAGGATTATTACATTAATGAAAACAATGATGCCTGCTTTGAGAGTTAATTGGGATAAGCTAGCAGCATGTAAACAAAAGAAAGATGAAAGTGTTTCCGATTTCTTTACCCGATTCGAGGAGACATTCATTGATCACAGCGGTCAAGATATGGCTACAGAAGGGGGACAGCGATTATTTGTGGATAAGTTCGTATATAACTTGCTTCCTGAACTATCACACAAGCTAAAAGACTCCGAGAGTTCATGGGCAGTTTCTTCTTCCGCCCAGATATTGGCTACTGCACAATATTATGAAAATAGAGACAAAGAAGAAAGGGAAAAACAAGAGAAAAAGACGAAAGAATTAAAAACTAAAGTTCTCTTGCAACAGGCTTATCCTCCTCGTTATGTTCAGCCTCAGTTTCAACAGCCTCCGCAGTTTCAGAGGTTGTATCAAAAGCCTGAACCATTCATTTCAAGACCTTTGCTAGGTCCCAATCAATGTGCTTATTGTAGGGAGGAAGGTCATTTTAAGAACAGTTGTCCGGCATTGTTGCAGCGTAATGGAGCAACATCTGCTTCACGAGGTCGTGGTGGTCCTCAGTCAGCAAATAGAGGTAGAGGTCGAGGTGTGTTAACCCAAGAGCAGCGTTCTTTTGTTCCTCCAAATTCCGGAAATTACTTTGACCAGCAAAATGTTAGGTCTACACAGTATTACAGTGAGGATCAGTATATTGAAGGAGGGAATGAAAGTCTTCATTTTGAATAGGACAGCCATGGACAAAGTAAGGGGGTTACGTCAATTCCAGTGGATCAGAATGGACCTTATGTTAATGTCACTACAATGGGTGTTTCAGAGCCATTTCTTTTAGATACTGGTGCCATGAGAAGCTCTATCATTCATTCTAAACTCCCTGGCGCACCTTTGTCTGGCTTAACGAATGTATCTGTAGGATTTTCTGGCGCCCCTGTTCGCAATCCAGTTTCTTGCCCTTTGCCTGTTTCAATAGGCCCTTATGATTTAGAAGCTCCGCTTCTTCTGACGAATGGTTGTGGTGAAAATCTGTTGGGTTTAGATCTATTAAAAAGAATGCATGCTACGATATATTGTTCACCTTCTGGTGTATACCTCACTCTAGGACAGAAAATGACTAGTCCAATGTACTTATCAAAAGATCAATTCCCATCTGAATTGCTTTCTCTTCCCGAAACGCTTTGGGCTACGGGTCCGAATGACGTTGGTTGTCTTGAGATCCCACCTTATGTTGTTACTCTTAAGCCCAATGCTGAAATGCCACGTATTCCGCAATACAGAATCTCTACTGAAGGTGAGAAAGCACTTCTGGAAATTGTCCATGATTTGATTCAGAAGGGTGTGGTTGAGGAAACGAGAGGAAATACATGTAACAGTCCTGTTCTTCCGGTTCTTAAACGCACTGATCCTTCTCAGCCTCCTGTTTATCGTTTTGTAATTGATCTTCGGGAGGTAAACAAGATTGTCGTACCGCAGTTTCCTGTAGTCCCAGATATCACTGCTCTGTTGACGATGATACCTTCTACAGCGACTTGGTTTTCAGTTATTGATTTAAAGAATGCTTTCTTTAGTATTCCCATCGCCGAAGAGAGTAGAGATATTTTTGGTTTTTCCCTCGGAGGCCGAAGCTTCCGGTTTAAACGCGCACCTCAAGGTTATTGTGAAAGTCCCTCTATTTACAGTCAAGCTCTAAAATGTCATCTTGATGCCTTTTCCTTACCGTCCGGTGCCGCTCTCATTCAGTACATGGATGACTTATTAGTTGCAGCTGATTCAGAGGAGATTTGCAAAAACGTGACCGTTGCACTGTTGCGTCATTTGTTTGATCTGAATCACAAGGTTTCTCCTTCTAAATTACAATATGTCTGTCGCGAGGTGACTTATTTGGGTCATCTCTTGTCAAAGGAGGGACGACGATTGACCCCCGAACGAATTCAGGCAATTGCACAAATGTCAGTGCCATCCACACAAAGAGAGGTACGTGCCTTTTTGGGCATTACTTCTTATTGTAGACAGTGGATTCCGAGTTTCTCTTTATTGGCTAAACCGCTGTTGGCGCTAACTTTAAAAGATACGCCTCAGCCTCTTCCGTGGACTGACGAGTGTCAGAAGAGTTTTACTGATTTGCGTATTGCTTTGTGTTCTGCTCCTGTATTGGGTACTCCTGATTACAGTAAGCCCTTTACGCTCTATGTCCACGAAAGAGAGGGTTGTGCATTGTCAGTCTTAACGCAGCGTTTTGGAGATCAACAGCGACCATGCGCATATTTCTCAGCTACGTTAGATCCAGTAGCTAAAGCATTGCCTAGTTGTCTTAAGGCGACAGCGGCAGCAGCAATTTCTATTCGACAGTCTGCTGGAGTAGTGCTAGATAATACTCTCATTGTTATGGTGCCACATGCAGTGGATACTTTACTAAATAGGACAAAAACGCAGCATCTTACGAGTGCTCGGTTGTCCGGATATGAGCTGACGCTTTTGGCTAGTCACATACACATCAAACGATGTAATACCCTGAATCCAGCTACTTTGTTGCCTCTTCCAGAAGAGAGAGATGTCTCTGAACAGCATGATTGTTTTCTCCGTACTGAAGAAGAGACTAAGGGTAGAATTGACCTAAAAGACACGCCATTAGTGAATCCAGATGGAACACTATGGGTAGATGGTTCTTGTTTCAAGCTCCCGAATGGAGATACAGTTTCAGCCTACGCTATTACTACTTTGCATACGATTGTGGAGACAGCACGCATTAGACATAATTCAGCTCAGGCAGCTGAATTGATAGCCTTAACTAGAGCGTGTGTGTTATCCAAAGGAAAAAGAGTAAACGTGTACACTGATAGCCAATATGCTTTTGGTGTAGCGTTTAACTTTGGGCGCTTATGGAAGGAAAGAGGATTCTTTACTTCCCATGGTACTAAGATACAACATGGTCAATTAGTGACTGAACTTCTTGAGTCACTTACAATGCCTACTCAGATAGCAATCGTGAAGTGTAGTGCACACAAAAAGATTGTGGACGATGTTGGTCGAGGAAATGCATTTGCAGATGAGGTAGCGAAAAAGACAGCCAGAGACAACACAAGTCGAATGTATGTTGCAGGTCCCGCAAACTGCGTAAGAGAAAAGGGAATGTGTGAAGATACAGTAGAGAGTGTGAAATCAATTCAAGGAGAGACTACGGAGAATGAGTTGAGAAAGTGGAAGGAAAGTACAGGAATGTTAGATGAGATGGGATGTTGGGTTGAATTATCAGAACATCAACGTTGGCTGTTACCAGATGCTTATGTACTACCTGTAGTTACTATGGCACATGGTCCAGCTCACCTAAGTGCAAAAGGAATATGTAAACTTCTGGCTCCAGTGTGGCAAAATGAGGGGATCCCAAAGTGTGCAAATAATGTAGTAAAACATTGTATTGTTTGCTTGATGTACAATCCGGGAAAGGGAACCCCAACTCCAGCAGGTCATTTTGCTCCTCCAACATATCCATTTGAGGTGTTGCAGATCGATTATATTCACATGGAACGATGCAACAACCTCAAATATGTTCTGGTGGTAGTATGTGCTTTTTCTAGATGGGTAGAAGCCTACCCTCTGAAGGACAATACTGCTTTATCAACTGCCAAAATACTTTTGAAAGAATTCTTCCCTAGGTTTGGTTTGCCGCGCATTGTCTGGAGTGACAATGGGAGCGAATTTGTGGGTCAAGTCATGCAAAAAGTTTGTGCAGGTCTTGGCATAAAACAGAAGTTCCACGCGGCGAATCACCCACAGTCGGCTGGTTTAGTAGAATGCTACAATGGAACCTTGAAGCTTAAAATTGCTAAGGTGCAAGCTAGCACAGGACTTAATTGGCCTGATGCTTTACCATTGGCTCTTCTGTCCACCAGAACAGCAGTACACTCTCGTTTGGGGCTTAGCCCTTACGAAGTGATATTTGGTCGCCCAGCTAATGTATGGGGAGTTCCTCGCCCTAAGAAATACTCAGACTTGCCATACCCGATGTTGATTGACTACTTGCATGACCTTACAACTAAATTGCGTGTTCTTCATCAACAGGTTCAGAGTGCTCTACCAGAGGCTTCCACAGACCCAGGTCATTCCATCCGACCAGGTGACTGGGTCTGCACAAAAAATTTCCAACGACAGAGAAATTTGGAGCCCAGATGGAGAGAGCCACGCCTGGTTCTTTTGACCACAAGAACAGCAGTTAAAGTCGAAGGAAAGAAAAACTGGGTGCATGCCGTGCACTGCAAGAAAGTGCCTTTGCCCTTGCCTTTCGATCAGTGGGTCCGTAGAGGCATCAGTGACTCTGAAAGTGAGAAAGTTCCGCAATTTGTACCATTCAGTGATGCGCGTCTAATTGGAACACTTTCTGAGAAAGAGGACGACGACATCCTTCAAGAAGCAATACCATCGCATCGTCGCTTGAACACGACAAATCCAGGAACATTGTTTCAAAACCAGACTGCCTCTGGACAGGAACGCTATAATTTGAGACCAAGACCAAAGAACTTGTAAATTTCTCTCCTATGTAGTACTCTATCCCGGTTGCAGGGTCACGGTAGGAGTCTTAGTTACGACCTGAGTAAGTGGCAATAGGCCTGCAGGACCTCACAGTGTCATAGGACGGTAGATAATCGTGACTACAGTGATTGAGGAAGATTGCCGTGAGCATCCACTTAGAAAGATGGAGGCTACATTAGATAAAAGAGAAAGTAAAAATGTAAAGAATAATTGTAAAGAAATATGTAGTCGTTGTAGTATTGCTCTATGCGTCATTATATTGTCGTGTATTCTTTTGGCATCTGTAAACTGGATCATTATTACTCTGCAGCAAAAAGTTGTCTCTTCTCCTACCTCTACATCTTCTTCTACTATCTCTCCGCACCTATTTCACACTCTTCCCCAGCATGAACTCATCAGAAGAACTGAATACTTTAACAATTCCTTCGTCCAGTTGTTACATCAACATCAGTTAGTGATCAATACAACTGACTGTTGGGTGTGTGGACTCATACCACATACGGTAGAAAAAGGAATGCCATATTTAGTTCTTCCATTCTCCTATGAAGGTTCCGCTTGGGCTTATTTTGTCATTTTCAATAATGCATATCAAAGTAAAATTAAACAACCTGTCAGTTCACATAGTGTTGGTTCAGATTTCAGTCATAATTTATTGATAAAGGGAATGGTAGCTATGGCTAAAATCATGGAAAAAAGTGAAGCTTCCATAGATGAAAGAAAAGCATATACCAATTGGAACATAACTAATTACATTTCCAGCCTCAATGATAAGGTTGAGCAAGGAAAATCTCCTCCGATACGGGTCATACCCCAACAAGGAAATTTCTGTCTGCAAATAAATGGTAGAACTCCAAACACCGGACAAAGAGAAAGTTTATGTTCCCATACATATGTTTATTCAGCCCTGAATTCACTGCCGTTAGTACCATCTCATGGTACATACTTCGTTTGCCACGATAGGGCTTATACATGGTTGCCAGCTGATTTCTCTGGTACTTGTTATATAGCCTTTCTTCTTCCCCCTACATACACCGCTCCTGCGAACCATCATAAAAATAGATATGGCAGAGGGATTGTGGATTCGAAAGACACAGCAGGACAAGAGGGAGGAGATTTCCTCAAAGGATTTCTTCCCTTCTGGGGTCCAATGGCCAACAGCAGAAATATAAGGCAATTGGTTCGTGTCGTAGAAACCACCATAGACATCACTGTAGGAGCTTTAAGTAACATTACAGCTGAACTACAGGCTGATCGTCTTATGACCTTGCAGAACCGTGTTGCCTTAGACTTTGTTCTTGCGGACCGTGGTGGAGTATGCAAATTGATCGGATCAAGTTGCTGTATTTTCATACCTAATGACGCTCCGACAGTATACCAAGCTATCTCTAAGTTACACATAATCTCCGAGTCGATTCATCAGGACGAAGGAGATTGGTCCTTTTCAGAGTGGTTTTGGGGATTACTGTCCAAATGGGGTTGGAAGGTATTGACATTCTTTGGAGTAATTTTAGCTTTTATATTCTCTTGTTGTCTTTGTATGCACTGCGGTCCTGCCATCTGCAACCTATGTGCTACTGCATGTATTCCCAAACCCAAGTCACAAAGAGCAGAGAATATCAAAATGATGGTACAGCAACAGCTTGATGACCTCATGGCCATAGACATCGACTCAGATTAACATGAGTTTGTGTATCTTGCCTGAGTTCTGGCAAAAGGAGGGTCTGAGGAAATTCGATTTTTAATACGATCGTATCGACCCGCCATTTTGTGGCCCGCCGCCATTTTATGTTGCCTTCACTCAGGCAGCACAGCGAACGAAGTCCATTCTGCCTTTTCTGCTTATTCTGCAACATGGTGTTCAAAACAGCCTTCTGCCTCTATCTTTACAAGGCTGGTATTAAGGTCTGACCGAGTACACTAATCCCTGTCTGGTTTTCTAATCCTTGTTTCAACTATCTGTAGGCTCACACTATTCTCCGCCGATCTTATCTTATCGTCTGGCCTTCGCTGTCCTTTGCTAGTAATCTCTCATTTCACAACTGTCCTCCAAACGCACACAAACTTATCGCACCACATGCAACTTCGTTGTGGATCGGTTAATGAATTAGTTCAAGGGAGGGGTGACAAACACAGCTGGAGGGGAGGCAACCTTAAGTCACTTGATACTTTGTTTTCCAATTCCTTCTATTGGTGCTGTCTTGTTTTCCGACATTTCTATTGGCTCTGTTCTATCTTTACATTATTCTTACTGGCTCCTTTCTATGTGTTCTGGGAGTGTATGTAGTTAATAAATGGTTTTTATACGGTATATAAGATTGTGCGCCACAAAGTAAAGTGGCAGTCTCCTGAGAACATACCTTGTGTACTTCTTGGACAACTGTACTAGCTGCAGCTAATAAAATCTGATCTTTTACGCCTGACAGAGTGTCCCGTGTCTCTGTTAGTTGAGGCAGGTGAATCCAAGGAGATTTCAGGCGTACCCTGCGCCGCCAGGCCCATAAGGTTCTGGTTCTTCAGTCCCTACTGTTGAAACCAGGCTTCTCCAGCAAGTAGCGCGTGAGCTAGTTGTAGCACTCCAGCTACCTTAAAGTAGCTCTCCTGTGTGCAGTCCAGCCTAATAAATCATAAGCTTTTGCTTGTCAGAAATAATATGATACCAAAATTGAATAGTGTGTACTAGAGATGTGTGAATTTTCAGAACTCATAGGCCAATGCTTGGAGAAAACAGGTGGACTTTCCAAAATATATTTAAAGCTTATACTTCAGTGATAAATCATGTAATGTTGATGAGCCTTATTACTAATATTACCTTGTGGCACTGCAGTCATGGCTGTTATTTATTACCCATGTCAAGGAATTCCACATTGATAATGGTTTTTTTTACGTTAGTGCTGGCAACCCTGCCTGATGACCTGAGGTGATCACTCATGGTAATTCTGCATGGGGTGGTCACTAACGTGATTTTATATGATTGGTCACATTTGCACCAGTAATAATGTTAGTAGAGCTGGATAATTTTGAATTAACACAAGTACCTCTTATTAAGGAAAAGGTAGGAGAGCCCTGGTTGAAACTAAGGCAAACTTGTTCACTGAGATCCCTCAACCTGGTCTCAACTTATCTGAGTTACTATTGCCATTCAAACTCATGGCCAGCTGGTCAGTCCGCCTGTGTCAGGCAACATAGATTAGCTCCTGAGGATCCCGATAAGCATTGCATGTCTGAAAGCCTGGAGTTACGTTTTGATCAGTCCTCTGGATACTGATTCGAAATGTATTGATATTTTTGGAGAGAATGTTTGCTTTGACTAGTTTAGCCTTACAGGCCTTGAATTTAGTGTGCATCTGGGCTGAAACATTCCTACTTTATAGGATATGGCCAGCTTGATCTTGCCAGATGTCCCGGAAGACCTCCGATCCTTTCTGGCTCATACAATACATGATTGCCAGGAAATGGCATAATATGTCTTACATGCTGGCTTGGACGCCACAGACTGTTTTCCCAGAACTGTTGGCAGCAGTGTACTTGGAAGGCATGTTTGCACGAGATCAACCTGGGTTTCAGGAGATATCCAAGCACCTTTGATGAAAATGCCCTTTGATGCCTCTATATTGGAGAGAAGGCTGATTCAGTGCTCAAAAGATTTTAGGCTATTCAAGCCACATCATGATCTTTGTGCCTCTTGTCTCTTGCAAAGCAGTTCCACCAACAGTTCAGGAAGTTTAGGGGTCATTCCAGTGGGCTAAGTTACAGACAATCCCAGCAATCTTAACATGTGCAGCAAAACTAGTTCTTTCAGAGCAGCAGGGTAGCTGGCCATGGCTATTTGCAGCAGCCGGGGCAGCTCTCTTATAATTCTTTTCCCCTTTTTGCAGCAACTGTTAAGCACCTAAACCGGTCTTCAAAGGCCCATACTCAACCGGAAGGAAGCAGGAAATAACATTACTCCCTCCCTTTTACCTGGATATTGCTCATGCCGGACAAATTGGATGTGCAGATCATTCAGATGGGCTACATCCTCCCTTTCATTTCTTTTTTGCCCCCTTTTACTCACATATCAGAGTGAATGACAGTGGTTATTTCTCAATCCTGCAGGAAGAAGTCAACCGTCTTCTAGCTGTGGGTGCTACAGAGCAGATGCCAACTTTGAAGAAATTCAAGAGGTTATGTTCGCACTACTTTCTGGTCTAGACCGAGAAGACTGGATGTTTTCCCTAGATTTGCAGGACGCATATTTTCATGTAGCTGCCTGAAGTCCCACATATGCTATCTGTGGGTCATGGTGTAATTGTTCACAAACATGATGGCGGTGCTTGATGCCCACCTTCAAAGGCCAGAGATTCATGTATTCCCATACTTTGACAACTGGCTGTTTAAGGGGGCTCACTGCAATCAGTGATAGACCCCCTGTGATACATGCATTCCTGATATCTATGGTGTTTCCCATCAATGAGCAAAAGTCCCACCTGTGCCCTACATAGAAGATTATTTTCATTGGGGCTTTCCTGGACATGGTGCAGTTCAAGGCTTTTCCACCGCTGAGGCGAATCTGGGACATTCAGGTTATCATGCCAATGTTTCAGTCATTACTGTGGGTTTTGGTGAACATGGCTATAAAGCTTCTTGGACTCATAACCTCACTCATCTTCCTTGTCGCAAAAGCCGGATGGCATAAATGGGCACTGCAGTAGAATCTCCAGCTTCAGTATGAGGGCTGCCTCTCTGACTCCATCCAACTCTCACAGGAGACAGTCTGGATATTCTGTGATGATAGGCAAGCGGCCAGCCTGATCAGGGGAAGACCACTCTCCTTTCTCCACCCAGACTTTACAGTTGTGACAGATACCTCACTCCTGGGTTGGGAGGAGGGCAACTAGGAGAAGTGGAGATCAGAGGCTTTGGGTTTCCAGTGGAGAGCTGGCTCCATATCAGTCTTTTGTAGCTTCCAATGATCTGGCCATGAAAGCCTTCCTTTCATCCATCAAGGAAAGGTTAGTGCTGATCTTCACGAACAAAAAGCTCACCGGGGGTACTTCAACAAGCAGCCCAGTGTGTGGTCCTAGATCCTGCACTAGTAGACCCTACTTCTGTGTAGATGGCTGGATAAGCAGAACATCTTTCTAGTAGCAAGCCATCTAGCAAGATTTCAAAATGCCAGAACAAACAAGCTTAGCATACATTAGCTAGCGAATCACAAATGTCATCTTCATCCCAAAGTGAAATGGCACAGTTTGATCAGTAGGGCATGCCCTTGTTAGATCGGTTTGTCACTGTTGAGAATTTGCAGTGTCAAAATTAATGTGCATTGTAGTTTTCTCCAGGGACATCACTGAGACACGCATTCCAATTATGATGGAAAAATCTGTGTCATGTAAGCATTCCCTCTGCCCGCTCTCAAGCCTACAGTACTGAGGAAAGTCAAGTCACACAGTGCCTAATTCATCTTAACACCTAGGGCTATGCCAGGAGAGTATGGCATGGCAGATTCTGAGCTTGAGCATTCGTCTTTCGATGTGTCTGCTATTTCAGAAGATCCTTGGTCTGAACAATGGAGAAGGGTTCAGTACCCACGGCTCTAAAACCTACACCTCCATGCATGGAGATTGAGTGGTGGAAATTAAATGCTTTCCATCTAACAGTCGCAGTAGTCTTCCTTGCAGCCTGATGGCCTTCGACAAAGTCCTTTGCTAGGAACTAAGAGATATTTGTTGCCTGGTGTAGTGCTTGACATACCAACCCTTTGTAGTCCAAACCTATAGATGTATTATTCCCTGTTCTTTTGTTGGGCCAGCAGGGCCTTTGGTGCGGGCACAGTCATGGGATATCTGTCAGCCTTTTTGGGTTTACCCAATCAACTCTACCTATGTAAATCACCTGTTGTGATGCCAACTTAGAGGCATATCTACAAGCCCCATGCTCTGCCAGAACGTCACTTTTTATGATGCTCCGGCGGCACAAACCCATATCTATGAGGCCACGCAAAGCCACTTGGTGTGGCTTTTCATAGCCTCGTAGATATGGTGTAAGGCAACACAACACAATTGGCTGCGTTGTCTTACTCTGTGTCAGGGAGGCATTGCGGTGTGTTTTCCCATGCAACACCCATGGGTTTTGACACATTCTCATATTTGCAAGGCTCTGGGAATGTGTCTGAATCATACGCCTCCCCAGGGGATGCGTAACAAGGAGAAATATCTTTATTTCTCCTTACTTTTTCCGCTTTGAATGTGTGCTGCATTCTGCAGCACAAATCGAGGAAAGCACCGCCATTGATTGCTTTTGTGCAGGAAGGTGCACCTTCCTGCACAAAAACAATCCTCATGCAACACAGGCACGCTTGCACCCTGGTGCAAGGCAGCCAAAAGAGCACCAGCACGGGGGGAGAAGACAAATGCACAGTATTTTGTAAATACAGTGCAGTTCTGCCCTTTACCTGTGGCACAGGGCAGCGCAACAAGGTCACTTGCTGCGCTATCCTGCACCACTTTATTATAAATATGCCCCATAGTGTTGACATTTATCTGTGCACCTCTTGAGCTGATACACAGCTGTTCACTATAACTACTGTCACTCAAGAGTTTTCCTCATTGTAATCACCTATGTGAGACATGTGAATGAACTGTAGGCAGTATTGGTGCAGCTGCCTTACACCACTTCTTTTACCAGAGATATTAGTGCTGATGACCTAGGTATCCTTCTTACCCAAATTTGTGACACATTTTCACATTGGCCAATCTGTCACTCTCCCAACATTTGTTTTCCATCACTGCAACCTTCAAAAGAGGAGATGCTTCATTGACTCCGTCATAAAAGGGCTCTGAGTTTGTACATCAACCACATGAAATGTGGGTTTCTCTGATACACAGAAAGGCAAGGGTACTCTGAAAATGGATAGTGGACTCATGAACATTGTAGTAAGGCTTCAGGATAGCCCAGTCTCCTTCAATATGTTTGAAGTGCTGTGCATGTATTGGTGAAGAACTGGTAAGATTCTAAAGGTGATGTCAGAGCACAGAGGTGGACCTTTATGCATCTCTGCTCCGTCACTTCTAGGTACAGTCACTGCGCGTCCCACAGCACCACCTATCAGCCTGCGAGAGCATTGCTGTAAAATTCTCTGTGGTGAGGAATCTGAGGATAGATAAAGTATTCCCCAGAAAGTGTGTTACCCAGAGGTAAGTAAAGTGTTTTCCAAGAGATGTAGGCTTGGTGGCTATATGGGCTGTCATCATTCTGGTAATCCCCATGAGGAACATGGTCAAGACTGATTTGCATATGACTGGGTCCAAACTGGAATGGCATGGCAAGCAAGCAAAACTGATGGATTAAGCCCAGATCTCTGACTAGGGGGGTGAATGTTTGATTTGCTCTGCATTCCGTCCATCATCTGTTGTTTTTACATTTGTCGCCCCATGTGGGAAGGGTATGCCCAGACGTGGGTCCCATGCCTGCTATGCCACCAGGGTTCAAACTAGCCTGACTAATGAAGGGCGATACCCTGAAATCGGTCCCAGAATGCTTTTTTCTGGTCCAAAGAGGACCTGGCCTGACAGTTTGGACTGGACTGTTCCCATGGGGAACAGGGTCAAGACTGATTTGCATATGGCTGGGTCCAAACTGGAATGGCATGGCAAGCATAAAAAACTGATGGATTAAACCCAGATCTGTGACTAGGGGGTGCATTCCATCCATCATCTGTTGTTTTTGCATATCTAATAAGATATGGCATAATTTTTGTCTCCCAGAACACTGGCACACTTTTGGCAGCCATGTGGCAATGCACATACCCTTGTGCCAGAGTGCAGTGTCTGTGCATTCTCTGAAGCATAGGTTTTGTACTGGAAGAGGTCCCTTCCATTATAGAAACTATGCTTTAAGGTGTTTCCTGCTTTGTAAGTGTGATGTACAATACAGCAAAGTTAGGAGAAGAAATTAAAATAATTCTCCTAATTATGCTTGCCTCAAGGAGGCATAAGATTTTGACACTGATTCTTGTCCACTAATGTTTGTGGAAAGTTTTGCGTAAAAACCCTTGGGTGGTTGCATGGGAAACCCCATGAACCACCCATTGTACACTCCCTGATACAACATAATGCAAAGCATTGTGTAGTGCACATGTGTTACTTTGTGATACTATCCGTTGCAAATCCTCAATTGTTGTGATATTAAGTCATGCAACATGCTTTCCTGGAGAAAAAACATGTCACTTCCGGTCATGTCATTGAGGTCAAAGGGTATATGATGCCACTTCTACTGTCCCTGGCAGTTTGGTGAATTGATGCTATAGGTTTTTTTTCCTAGAATGTCTCCTCCCATTTTCATTGTCAACTGCTGTGGAATCTACCAGGAGTTTGATAATGGGAAACAACTAGAACATAAGTTTAGAATACTTACTTTTATGGGGGTTTGTTATCCTTAGTACATAGTATTTTTGCCATTATCAAATACTGCACCCACCACACATTGAAGGGCTTCGTATATGATGCACGTGATAGCGAAACAAAAAGGGGCATTTTTTTACCAAATTTCCATTCAACGTAGCAAGCCACGTTGCTGTGTTGCTTGGAAGGGAGAGTATTTCAAGGGAGAAATGTGCTGTATTTCAATCATTCAATCAAACATTTATAGAGTGCAGCAAATCCCCTGTGAGGGTCTCAAGGTGCTGGAGCTGTATGCTGCTGCGTGGATGAATGATCATTCGAACATCCACGCCTTCAGTTCTCTTCTCAATCGCTGGAGTCATGGTGTGGTCCTGAGATGCAGTGAGGTTGTTCCAAGACTTAGGCCCTCATTAAAACCCTGGTGGTCGGTGATAAAGCGGTGGTAATACCGCCAACAGGCCGGCAGTAACAAAAATGGAATTAGGACCACGGCGGAAACCGCTCAGACAGACAGCCACTTTAACACACTGACCGCCACAGTGGAATCAACAAGCACCACGGCAGTAACCGCCAACAGCTAGGCGGTAGACAATGTGCCGCCCACACTATTATGACCAGTCTATCCGCCACCTTTTCCGGGGGTTACCAACGACATCAAAGGACTGGCAGAAACAGATCTCAGAAGTCAAAGGACTCAGGGAACAACCACAATGCCATGGAGCCCAAGCTGCACATATTCCCCATGCTTGTCTACCTTCTGCTGCATTATGAACATCAATGCCGGCGAAGACGACTACGGTGAGTATTACTGCCTAGCACACAAGGGAGGGGAGTGGAAAAAGAGCGTGACACACACGCAACACCCCCACCCCCAGCAGCATACATCCAACCAGATGCAGTAACAGTACAAATTCACCCCGTACCCCTCAGGAATAATGCAAGGACAAAATGATTTGAAGAAAGGGAGTGTAATATGACAAAATACTATGAATAAGTGCAGCAAAATCAAAACGTCTATACATATTTACAAATGTAGGGACACTGCCCAGTCCTCATTGTCCGTGGGCCACAGAGCCACATCACATAGGGCAAGGCCCCACCTCACTCCTGCAACAACACGGAGAGAATACTGCCGAGGCATCAGGTCGAAAATACACAGGCACCCCAGGGGGACTGGGAATGGAGGGGCACCTTAGCCGGAAGATGGAACAACGCTACTGGTCCTGGATGGGGCTATATGCCCACTGCTTGGTCCTGGGGAGTGCAAGGCCACAGTCTCTCAAGTGGGTGGCTTGCCCACTGCTTCGTACTGGGGAGTGCAAGGCCACAGTCTCTCAAGTGGGTGGTTTGCCCACTGCTTGGTCCTGGGGAGTGCACGGCCACAGTCTCTCTAGTGGATGGCTACTTCCACTGGTTCTGGAGGGGGCATTGTGCCCAGTGTGCTTCATCTTGGGAAGGATGGGGTGAGTGGATGGCTTCTTCCACTGGTTCTGGTGGGGGCATTGTGACCAGTGTGCTTCATCCTGGGAAGGATAGGGTGAGTGGATGGCTTCTTCCACTGGTTCTGGAGCAGGCATTGTGCCTAGTGTGTTCCATCCTGTGAACGATGGGGTGAGTGGATGTCTTCTTCCACTGGTTCTGGAGGGGGCATTGTGCCCAGTGTGCTTCATCTTGGGAAGGATGGGGTGAGTGGATGGCTTCTTCCACTGGTTCTGGTGGGGGCATTGTGACCAGTGTGCTTCATCCTGGGAAGGATGGGGTGAGTGGATGGCTTCTTCCACTGGTTCTGGAGCGGGCATTGTGCCTAGTGTGTTCCATCCTGTGAACGATGGGGTGAGTGGATGTCTTCTTCCACTGGTTCTGGAGGGGGCATTGTGCCCAGTGTGCTTCATCCTGGAAGGATGGGGTGAGTGGATGGCTTCTTCCACTGGTTCTGGAGGGGGCATTGTGCCCTGTGATGCAGATCTTGGGGCGTGCAAGGTCAGTCTCTCCCCTGGGTGTCAGACCCACAGGATTTGCAGGTCCCAGGCCGCACAACAGCCCATGGATGCAGGACTACACACTGCCCGCCGGCACCGACGGCTGCTCAGTGCTGGAAGTGGTGGTGCAGGTGTTGGTGTTGGCAGTGGTGGGGGAAGGCTCCAGCCCTCCCCCTGCAGCCTCGGACGGCTGGCCACTTGGGCTGCTGCTGCTGGTGGCGGTGCTGGTGGCAGTGCTGGCAGTGGTGGGGGGAGCCTCCAGCCCTTCCCCTGCAGCTTCGGATGGTTGCCCAATGGGGCTGCTGCTACTGGCAGCGGTGCTGGTGGCATTACTGCCAGTGGTTGGGGAGGCTCCAGCCCTTCCCTTGCAGCCTTGGATGGGTGAACCACCATGGTTGGTGATGGAGGCTCCGAATGAGTCCCAGCACCATGCCTCCTGTCCTTCCTGCCTGCTGGTGCAGACCCCTTGCCATTCCTGTCAGCAGCCGGGGATTGCCTCTTGCCCTTCCCTGTAGCAGCTGGTGGTGCCTCTGTGACCTTCCTAGACGCAGCTGGTGGTGCCTCCTTGCCCTTCCTAGACGCAGCTGGCTGGTGCGTCTTTCCTAGACGCAGCCGGTGGTGCCTCCCTGCCTTTCCTTGAAGCACCTGGTGCAGGCACCCTTTCAGTGTGGCTGCCTGGTGCCCGGGATCCTGTCCCACCTGGAGTAGCTGTCAACACTATTGTGGCCATGGACTGGGTGGCTGAGGTGCTCGCCTGGGTTCTGACCATCATGGCCTGACATGAAGGATGGGGAAGGGGAGTGGTAGGGAAGAGGTCAGCGGTGGAGAGGAAAAGCTTCTTAGGGACATTGGGGCGGGCAGAGGGTGAAGGTTTGGGAGTGGAGGAAGAGGAAGTGGTTGTAGGAGGTGTCTGCTGATTTTGTGTGCAGGTGCGTGGGCTGGATGCTGTTGTGAGGTGGTTGGCTGTTTGGTTGTCTGCTTGCGTGTGTTCTTTGGGAGAACGGGGCACAGACACAGTGGGAGAAGACAGGGGACGTGTGCATGGATGTTGGGGTGGTGACTGCCAGTGAGGGGCGTGTAGTGATAGGAGTGATGGTGGTAGTAGATGAGGATGTAGTGCATGCAGGTGTGAGTGTAGACACTACTGGGAGGGAGGTGGACGACAAGGAGGAGGGGGACACAGTGGAGGTTGGTATGTCTGCATCTGGATGGTGTTTGTGTGAGTGCCTGTGGGATGATGTGTGGTGCTTGTGTATGCCTGAACCCCTCCTGTGTGTTGTCCTGGGTGCATGCTGGTCTGCCTGTATGCTTGGGATAGGTTGGGGTTGAGGGGAATGGGATTGGGTAGAGGAAGTTGGAGGGAGGAGGCTAGAAAAAGGGACAATGGCTGCCATCAGAGAGGAGGCCAGAGCCTGGATTGATCTCTGTTGGGCCGCCTTGCCAGAGTGAATGCCCTCCAGGAATGCATTTGTCTGTTGCAAGTGGGCTGCCAGCACCTGGATGGCATTCACAATGGTTGACTGCCCAACCGAGATGGATCGTAGGAGGTCAATAGCCTTCTCACTCAGGGCAGCAGGGCTAACTGGGGCAGGGCCAGAGATGCCTGGGGCGAAGCAGATGCCCACCCTCCTGGGTGAGTGGGCACGGGAAACATGCTGAGGGGCTGCTAGGAGGGTGGTGCTGGTACGGGGTGGTGGCTGTACCTGTAGTTGGGGTGAGCACAGAGGTGTCTGCCACCACCAGGGAGCTTCGATCGGAGGCGGTATCACTGTCCCCTCCAGTCTCCGCCGTGGTGCTCCCCTCGCCCTTCGTGCCACTGGTGCCCTCACCGTCGGTGGATTCGGCCTCCTGGGCCCTGTGGGATGCAGCTCTCCCCATCACCGGTGCCTCTGCTCCTCCACCAGATTATGCTAATGCACATAAGGACAGGGTGACAAAACAAAAAGGGTGGGGGGACGAGACAAAGGATTCACTTGGTCAATGGAGGCAATAACACCACCGTTGGCGTACACGACACTCACAGGGAACAGCCCTACGCACTAGGCAATGTACTAAAAGTCACAATGCTAGTCACGAGCCCATGGACAGGGACACCTAACACCAATTGCAGCATACCTGAGACCCACAGACCCCTGCCCAGTAGTGGATGCCTACTACCTTGGTTGGAGGAAGTTTACATCAGACCCTGCCCAACATGGGACCTACCCTGCAATGTCCGACCTGGCCTAGGGGCACCCACAGGCCTGCATCCCCCACCCAGATGCCACCCCACCACACGCAAGTAGTATATTGGGGCACTGTACTCACCCCCTTGTTGCTGCTGTGATGCCCTCAAGCGCCCATCCAGCTCCGGATAGGCCACCTCCAGTATGCATGCCATCAGGAGGGTCAGGGTTCGACGGGCACCCTGTCCTCGTTGAGAGGCCATCCCCAGCTGGGCCTCCGCGGTCTTCTGTGCCCAGCGTCTCAGGTCCTCCCACCGTTTCTGACAGTGGGTGCTCTGCCTGCCGTATACCCCCAGGGTCCGCACGTCCTTGGCGATGGCATGCCATATACCCTTTTTCTGATGGGTGCTGACCTGCAGGGAAATATACACAGGGAAAAATATTAGTTAGACCGTCCTGCCTGTTACACTCCCGGCCCACCATAGCCCTCCCATCCCCTTATGCACAGACATGATCCAGCATATATGCAGCACGCTGCCCGGGGCCCTTCCACCAACCCCCCCTACACAAGGCCTTCACACACACCACTCCATGCATTTATGCCCCATCTATCGTGCTCACAGTGTACTCGCCTGTTGGTCTGGAGGCCCATACAGCATTCAGTACTGGGGTAGGACCCCATCTACCACTCTCTCCAACTCTGCCACGGAGAAGGCAGGGGCCCTTTCCCCAGTGACACAAGCCATGGTCGGTTCCAGACACAGGTCACAGCAGCACATGCAGTGTAGGTCCTGTCCTGTTGAAGGTCAGGTAGCAAGTGAGTGAACAGATAGAAAATGGCGGTCACGTCCGCAGTGGTGCGTACCGTCACCGCCGGTGTAGATCACCACTGGCCACTGTAACCCATAGGACCCAATGGTAACCAATGAGGAGTTGCACAGCGGTTCTCGACCGCCTTCCGCAATAGCGCACAACGTCTGCGGAATTACCTCATTTCCACATGTCCCTCCTAACAAGACAGGCGGACGCCATTTCGGGGCAGGGGCACCTAACTGCGTCACAGTACACATAAGCACCATTTGGGCCTATCCAACAATATACTGTTACAGTCACAACATGCAATGAAGTGTATTGTTTGGAAATATGGGATACTGACCAGCTGCTCACCATTTTGCCCCCTAGATTGAAACCGCTGCGAATAAATAGGAGATGAAGACATCCCCCCCGTGAACAGGCCCCTGGTGGACTTGGCAACAATGGAGGACAGGCATATTATCCTCACCTATAGACTGGACAGGGCCACAATCACAGAGCTGTGTGCCCAATTGGAGCCTGACCTGATATCTGCTATCCGTCACCCCACTGGGATCCCCCCTCTTGTGCAAGTCCTATCTTTGCTCCATTTCCTGGCAACTGGCTCCTTCCAAGTGACATTGGGCTTGGCAGCAGGAATGTCACAGCCAATGTTCTCAGTAATGCTGACCAGAGTGTTGTCTGCCCTGATTAAACACATGAGCAACTACATAATTTCCCCCCAGTTGGAGTATTTGGCCACAGTGAAAGCTGGCTTCTATGCAATGGGACATATCCCCAACATTACTGGGGCTATTGATGGTATACATATTGTATTTGCCCTCTCAGGAGGCAGAGAATGAGGATGAGGACAACAGAAGTGCAATAATTTGTCAATACTTCCAATGACACAAAGGTAAGACAGTGTAACTTAACTTTTAATTGACAGTTTTGTGTTTGACATCGTCACTGGCAGGCTGATTTTCCCACTTCTATGGCCACTTGCTGTACCCTTTGGCATCTCTATTTGCAGGTTTGTGTGCCCCACTATCGATCCTGGTGTGTTGACTGTAGCCAACTACAGGTCATTCATATGTATACATTACTGTACAGTTATATTGCAGTGTTTAAAGCTTGTTAAACGAATACATAGTTCAATCATTTGACAGACTTCATACTTGTATTTTTTCAAATGGTGTTTATTTAAGTGTTAATGAGTAGAGGGGGATGTGCAATGGACTGGGGTGATGGTGGAGGAAAGTCCAGGCTAGAGTCCAGTTTATGTGTATCACAGGTGCATTGTCCAAGGGGGCATAGGAATTGAGCAATGGCAGTTCAAGGTGGACAGGGTGGGACACAAGGGTGACAATCAGGAGAGTCTTATTTCCTGGCAGGGGTCTTGGAAATAGTCTCTGGCCTCTGCCTAGATCGCAGGGAACGTTTGTGGGGTGGTTCTCCTTCTGCCGGGGGAGGGGTGCTGGTGACATGTTGGTCCTGTGATGGGGACTCCTGTCTACTAGCGTCAGCGGAGGTGGAGGGCTGTTCATGGGTTTGACTAGTGGTAGGGGCACGGTGATGTACCACTGCCTCCCTCATACTGTTGGCCATGTCTGCCAGCACCCCTGCAATGGAGACCAGGGTGGTATTAATGGACTTCAAGTCCTCCCTGATCCCCAGGTACTGTCCCCCCCTGCAGCCGCTGGTTCTCCTGCATCTTGTCCAGTATCTGGCCCATCGTCTCCTGCGAATGGTAGTATGCCCCCAGGAACTTGGTGAGTGCCTCCTGGAGATTCGGTTCCCTGGGCCTGTCCTCCCCCTGTCGCATAGCAGTCCTCCAAGCTTCCCTGTTGTCCTGTGCCTCTGTCCCCTGAGCCGTGTGCCCACTGCCACTGACCCCAGGTCCCTGATTGGCCTGTGTTTGTGGGGTGGCCTGGGGTCCCTGTAGTGGAGGACACAATGCTGAATGACGTGTCCTGGGGACAGAGGTATGGGCCCGCTGGGTGGGCACTGTGTTTCCTGACGGGGAGGCTCTGTGGTGGTATGGGACTGTGCCTGGGTAACTGACTGTCCGGAGATCCCTGATGGGCCAGGTTGGTCATCCAGATCAAGGTGTCCAGAGCAGCTGTCATCACTGCGGCCCTCTTCTGGGAGGCGGGGCTGGATGTTGCTGGCACCTCCTCTCTGGTGACGTTGGCTGGGGGACCTGTGGGGATGTAAATGCAGTGTTATTTTTTCTGCGTGTGACATCTTGTGCATGGGTAAGTTGCTGTCTATGGTTGTTATTGCCATGGCAGCTTTGCCTTGTGTGAGTAGTTATTTGGTGGGCTTGCTGTTTCCCTCTAGTGTGCATGCTTTGGTGATGGGTGTCCATGCAGGTCTGTGATGGGGATCCATGCATTGGTAGAGCATGCAGGGCTTGGTATTGGGAGGGGTGGGTTGTGATGATGGGGTGTGTGGGAGGTGGTGGAGTGATGGCAGTGAGGGTAAGTGTGGGGGTATGTGATGGCATGCAGGTAGGAGGGGTGAGAGTAGTAAAGAGTTGGCTTACCAGATTCCAGTCCTCCTCCTACTTCTGCCAGGCCCTCAGGATGCATGATTGCCAAGACTTGCTCCTCCCATGTTGTTAGTTGTGGGGGAGGAGGTGGGGGCCCACCGCCAGTCCTCTGTACAGCTATTTGGTGTCTTACTGCCACGGAACACACCTTCCCCTGTAGGTCGTTCCACCTCTTCCTGATGTCATCCCTTGTTCTGGGGTGCTGTCCCACGACGTTGACCCTGTCCACTATTCTCTGCCATAACTCCATCTTCCTAGCAATGTATGTCTGCTGCACCTGTGATCTGAATAGCTGTATCTCTACCCGGATGATTTCCTCCACCATGACCCTCAGCTCCTCCTCAGAGAACCTGGGGTGTCGTCGTGGTGCCACGGGTGTAGTGTGAGTGGTGTGGGTGAGGGTATGTGGGGTGATGTGTTGGGGTGTGTGATGTAAGGTGCGTGGATGGTGTATAGGTGATGGTGGCGTGTGGCTGTGGTCTTGGCTGTGGTCTTGCTATCTCTCTTGTGGCACTTGTTTGTAGTCATAAAGGGTTGTGGGTAATGTGGGTGTGTGTTTTATAGTGGTGTGGGTGTGGTGTGTGTATGGGTGTCAGGTGTGTGTTATTTGAATTGTCCAATGTAGTGTTGTTTTGTATGTGTGTGTATTTTGAGTGATTCGTGGGTCATAATGTTGTGGGCGTAATTCTGTTGGCGTAACGGTGTGGGTTTTGCTAACGCCAGTTTATCACTGACCTTTGGGCTGGCAGACTTGTGTGTGTGGCTTTATAGTGACGGATTGCTATGTGTGTGTCATAATATGGGTAGCGGTAATCCGCTGTGGCGGCGGTATGTTGGCAGCAGTCAGCATGGCGGTAAGCAGTACTTACAGCCAATGTCATAATGAGGGACTTAGTTGCCAGGTCTGAGAAGGAGCGTCCTCCGCTGTTGGCTCAACGTTGTTGTGTCTGCGAGGAAGAGGTAAGCTCATTGGAGGTGTCTGGTCAGTTGGTGGAAGGTCAGGCTTTTGTTGAGGCATGTTGATCCTTCATTGGGTAGGGCCTTGTAGTTGTGGGTCAGCATCTTGAGCTGGCATCTCTACTGAATCAGGAGCCAGTGTAGTTTTTTGAGATGAGGTGTGAAGTGGGTCCTTCTGGGGAGGTAGAGTACGAGTCTTGCCACTGATGTAGAGTGTGTTTCCGTAGTCCAGTCCGCTGGTAATGAAGGCCTGCTTGGCAGTCCTTCTGGTTTCTGCTGAAGCCACCTGAAATCTTGCAAAGCATGCGAAGGGTGTGGAAGCAGGCGGATAAGACTGCATCAACTTGTTTCTTCATGGATAGCTTGCTATCCAGGATGATGCAGAGGTTGCGGGTGTGGTCTGTTGAGGAAGGGGGTGTGCCGAACTCTGTGGGCCACCATGTGTCACTCCATGGCGAGGTGTTGTTCCCAAAGATGAGAACTTCAGTTTTTTCGGAGTTGAATTTGAGACAGTTGTCCTTCATCCAGTCCGCTACCTTCATCTTGCATCTGTGGAATTAAGTTTTTGTAGTGGAGGGATCTTTAGACAGTGAGAGTGTAGGAAAGTTAATCTTTTAGGCATGGTTACTCCGACTTTTTGCCTACTATCCGTGTGCTTAGACTATTTTCCCTGGGATCCTGCTAACCAGGACCCCAGTGATTGTGCTCTCTCCCTATAAATTTGGTTGCCTAGAACTTTACATACCCCACAATTGGAATTCCCCACAATGGGTGCTCCCATATAAGTCCCTAGTACATGGTACTTAGGTACCCAGAGCATTGTGGCACCAGGGGTTCTACATGGGCTGCAACATGTATTGTGCCACCCATGGGAGCCCATGCAAAATGTGTCTGCAGGCCTGCCATTGTAGCCTGCGTGAAAAGGTGCATGTCAATGTAAGTCACCCCAGTGGTAGGCCCTCCTGTCCCAGAGGGCAAGGTGCAGGTCCCTGTGTGTGAGGGCACCTCAGCAGGGGCAGAAGTGGCCCTACGAACTCCAGTTCCCTTACACTGAACTTTGTATGTGCGGGGAAGCCATGTGTCCAGCTACACAATGGTAACTCTGAACCTGGGCATGTTTGGTATCAAACATGTAGGAATCATACCCCGACACTGTTGCCAGTGTTGGTTGTATGATTCATGCACTCTGGGGGATCCTTAAAGGACCCCCAGTATTTCTCCTACCAGTCTTCTGGGGTTTTCCAGGCAGTTTGCGCTGCTGCCATGCCTCATACAGGTTTCTGATCTCCTGCTGCTTGACCAGCTCAGGTAGGGGAAGGCAGAAAAAAGGATTTCCTGTGGGAGAGGGAGGCAACACCCTGTCCCTTGAAAATAGGTGTTACAAGAGTTGGGAGGGGTAGCCTCCCCAAGCTTCCAGTTTGCTTTGAAGGGCACATATGGTGCCCTGCTTGCATAAATCAGTTTGCACCAGCCCAGGGCCCCTGGGTCCCTGCACTGGTGCAAAATTGGACAAATGAAAGGGGAGTGACCACTCCACTGTCCATCACTACCCCAGGGGTGGTGCCAAGAGCTCCTCCAGGTCGCAACTTGATTCTGCCATCTTAAACCCAAGATCTGCAGAGGTCCCTGGGAGCATCTGAGTGGCCAGGTCAGCCAGGTGCGTCACAGCCCCCTCCTGATAGGTGGTCGCCTTACTAGGTGACCAAACCCCCTTATAGGGCTAATGAAGGACTCCCTTGAGGGTGGGTCCCCAGATTAGGCATGTAAGATTCGACGTGCAAGATTCCACCAGGACTCCTCTACATCATTTACTTCATCTTCTGGATACTGGAACCGCAACTCGACTCTTCAGGAACCGACAATCGGAAACTCCAGCGACAACTGCAACATTGTTTCTCCGGCTCCTTCCAACAACTGCAACGTTTCCCTTGCTGTGGATTCTCCGAGGTCGGCGAGAGTTCAGCCTGCACCAAGAAGCAAGAAGGAATCTCTCCTGGAATGAATGAGTCACTCCTTGTGCATCTGCAGGCACCAACTGCAACCACGGGGATCCTCCTGCATCACAGGTGATGGTCTGGAGTGGTCCCCTTAGTCCCCTCTGCCAGCTATCCAACTTGGGAGATGGTAAGCCCTTGCCTCTCTTGCAGGTCAGTACCCCTGTGTACCACAACTCTTGCAGCTACCAAGGCTTGTTTGCTCCTGCTCCAAGGGATCTTCAGGCTATCTGTAGCATAGGCCTGGGCATTTCTTCCTGCCAAGCAGTGTCTCTCCTCTGCTGCTCCAGCAGTGTGGGACTCCTCTTCAGGTGTTCTGACTGGGCCTCACTGCAACTTACTGTGCATGCTGCCAGTGGGTTGCCTGTGGTGGCTGCGACTGCTTCTGCTGGCTGTCCCGACTGCTAAGGGTCGAGTCCTCTGGGCCTTGCTGGTCCCCTTAAGCCTTGCAACTCTTCTTTTACTCCTCTTGCATTTGCCAAGGCTTGTTGGTGGTTCTTCTGCACCACTGCTGACCATCTGCGACCGACAACCCATGTGGGACACCATCTGCACTACTCCAAGGACTACTCTTCAGCTCCTGAGCTCCGCAGCTGGTCTTCTTTTCCCCTCGTCGACTTGGTTCTGCATCCACAGAAGGGTGAGTAGTGGCTTCTGCCCACACTGGACACTCCATCGTGGAATAGACTCTGTCTTCTTCTTTTGAGGGTCCTCTTCTACTGGAATCCACCATTGGATTATTCCTGTCTGGTCCCGTTCTTAGTCCATCCTTTTTCTAAGTCCTCCTGTTAGTCTGTCAGAGAACGAAGTACTTACCTCTGCTCTCCTGGTCGCTGGGGGTCACTCTGTTACTCACCTTTTGGTTTTCCTAATTACTCAAACTCCCCTATAACAACCCCACAGCCATGGATGGGGGACTGTATCTCACATTCCACTTTCTTAGTATATAGTTTGGCCATTCCCTGGGGCCCTTGCTTTTTTGTTTACTAAGTATTGCCAATGCTTGTTGTTTCTATGCTATTTACTGATTACTATTGTGTATATAATTTGTGTGTACTTACCTCCAGTTGGGGGGAACTGCCTATGTGTATTCTAGTGTTGTGTTACTATAATAAAGTACCTTTATTTTTGTAACACTGTGTGGTTCTTTCATGTGCCATAAGTTGCTGTGTGACTATAGTGTTATTGCATAAGCTTTGCATGTCTCCTAGATAAGTCTTGGCTGCTCATTCACAGCTACCTCTAGAGAGCCCTGGCTTCCTAAACACTGCCTACACTTCACTAATAGGGGCTACCTGGACCCGGTATAGGGAAGCAACAGCATAGGTGTCCACTACACACCAGGCCAGCTTCCTACAGAGAGGATTAGCTGTGTGTTGTCAACGATGGAGATGATGAGTCCCTGTGATCTGACGGTGACGACCAGGGGGAGCATGTCGATGTTGAAGAGGGTTGGGCTAAAGGACGATACTTGGGGGACTGCACAGAATAACTTCTTGGGCTCTGAGGTTAACGGTGGGAGACTGATCCTTTGGGTTCTGAGTTACGAGGCGATCCATTTGAGGGCATTTCCTTAAATCCTGATGTGGTGGAGTCTGTTGATCAGGATGTGGTGGGAGACGGTGTCAAAAGGTCCTGGAGGATCAGGGCTGCTCTTTTCCCCATGGTCCAGGAGGGCTCTGATCTCATCTGTGGCTGCAATCAGGGCTGTCTCGGTGCTGTGGTTAGATCGAAATCCAGATTGGGAGGGGTCCAGGAGGTTGTGGTCTTCTAAGTGTTCAGTCAGTTGCTGGTTGATCACTTTCTTGAGGATTTTTGCTGGATAGGGGAGCAAGGAGATGGGCCAGTAGTTCTTCAATTTGGCTGGGTCAGCGAATGGTTTTTTCAGGAGGGGCTTCATTTCATTGTGTTTCCAGACCTCCGGGAAGAAGGCTGGGGTGATGGAGGTTATAAGTGCCATATTATAGGTAATTAACATTATACGCAACATTAATAGTATTTAAAAATATACAGCACATTCCTGCTCTCCACCTGCACTGATGCATAAACAGCTGCTTAGCGCTAACGCAGGCACCCTTGCACCACAGTGCAAGGGTGCTAGCTTTGGAGGCAGGATTGTTTTTGTGCAGAAAGGGACACCTTCCTGCACAAAACAATCCTCAGAGGCATTTTTCTTTTTATATGTGTGCTTCAGAATGTAGCACATGTAGAACGGGGAAAGAACTCGGATAAATAAACCTATTCCTATTTCTCTTCTTTACACCTCCCCGGTGGAGGCATAGCATTTTGACGCATTCCCAGGTTTACCACTAATGGTAAATGTGTAAATGGGCCAAAACACATGGGTGGATGCGTGGGTACACCCACGTTCCACTCATGTAACTCCTCCCTGGGGCAGACTAATGCAAGGCAGCGATTTGCACTGCCTTGCATTACTCCACATTTACCAAGCCACCCAAGGTCATGTTTCACTCAAGACACAATAAGTCCCAAAACACCATATGCAATTTTAAGGGCATATTTATGAAGCTACGCAAGGCCTTAATGTTGCCTTGCATGGCTTTATAAAATGTATAGTAATGCAATAAAAATTGCTGCGTTGCATTACTCTGCCCTGGGAAGGCATTCCATGGGTGTTGTTGCATTGGTGTTCCAGAGCAACTTCCATGGATTTTGACTCACTCCCAGACTTACAAGAAGTTGTAAACCTCAGAATGTGCCAAAATGTTACACCTTCCCAGAGGAGGTGTGATGATGCGAAATATCTATTTCTGATGGATACAAACTACCTGTGGATTCCTCACCTTATGAATTCATCCTTGCGCCAGCATCCGACGGAAAGTTCTCTTCCTAGCTCTCCACGTTGACGAGGACGTCACAATTGCACAGCTCCACGCGACTCCGTCTGACATCACCGTGCCAATAAGAGGTCCTCGTCGGCGTGCTGACGTCAGTTTTCCTTTTTTCCGTGCCTTCGACGCCAACGTTTTTTCCTGGCTTGTTGGATAGTGTGTATCTTTGGTTGTTACATTGTCTCCCCCGAGAAAATCGGGTTTCAAGTCTTGTAGTGAATGTGGTGGTAGGATGTCGGTCACGGATCCGCATGAGAACTGCCTTTGGTGTCCTAGCTTTCAGCACGGTGTTGAAAGGTGTGGTTGGTGCCAGAGTATGAATCCTAAGGCACTTATGGAAAGAGAGGCCAAGCTTTTCTTAGCGAAGGCTAAGAAGAAGGTCCACAAGAGGGCTTCTTCTCACACCTCTTCCAGGAGGCATAAGAAGAGGCGTCGGCATGACTCTCGGCGCCATCATGGTTCTCGGCGCTGATCGACACGGAGCCGATCGAGGTCTCCATCAACTCGACGTTGAAGTAATTTGGAGGTGAGCCCTACTGTGATTCCGCAGCCCCAGAGCCCAGAAGTATCTCTGATGCCGTCAGTCTATGAGGTGGCTCCTCATAGCTCTCAGTTTTCTCCGGCGCCGCAAGAGCCTGATGTACAGCAGCAGGATCAAGAACAGCGTTATCCTGCATTCCCGGCTCCGGGAGCGGATCTGGCAGCATTTTTAAATGCTATGTATGCTGTGTTCCAGGCTATGGCCCATGCTTTTGCACTGGTGGGTTCCACAGGGCCATTAGCTTTTTCTTTGGGCTCCCCGGCTCCATATCAGACGAAGCTGTTTATGCTGTTCTGCCCGGTTGAGGCTGCCGGGTCGACGTCGATGATGTCTCCTCGATGTATGGCGTCCCCATCTAGATCCGTGCCGCCATTGCCATCTCCGCGTCAGCCGACGCAGATGCTCTCCCCTGGCCAGCCGGCTCCATTACCTGCATGCCAGCTGACTCCATAGGAGGTGCCGTTGGAGTCCAGGTTGGCGCCGGGTCCGAGTTATGCTCGGATCCACGCATCTTCTTCTGTGCCTGGACGGGATTCAGCGTCGATGGAGTCGATGTCAACGCTGAGGTTAGAATCCCGCTTGAGATCTCGGAGAAAGGCCTTGCGTCTTTTTTTTTTTTTTTAAATATATTTATTGGTTTTATATTTCGAAATATGATACAAATTGTTCAGTTTGCAACCACAGGATAGACCAAAACGATGGTTAATTATCTAAGTCTTGAAACAAATACACACAACCCCTCTATGCACTTCACGGAACGCTTCTGGTCTTGCAATATCATTCCTGGCTGCACCCTCCCTAGGTTTATCCTTCACTGTTTATTTTATATAGGCATTCGTTTGAGACCAGTGTGGACCTTGCTTTACGTGCATGGGTTCCCTGAGTGTCTGAGGGAAGGGGCATCAACTAGGTTAGTGTATGCGAGTGGCTCCCCTGGTTTTCTGCTCCCCGCGCCGCGCTACCACTGTGGTGACATAGTCTTAGTGGGCATTTATTACTAGAGAGATGGGCGGATGTGATGCATGTGCACTGTGTTGTCTGGGTATCTTATGGATTCTGTTCCCGTGATGAGGGGTGCAGGTGAATTTATGCTGTGGTTGTTGCGAATACGCGCGCCCCAATTTAAGGAGGCTTTTCATCGTTTTTGGCCTCCAGTTTTGTTACCATATCCTTCCATGTAGAGCAACCTGTGTGTTGCCGCCCTTCACGCACCATTCGTTTTAGTACCTGATATTCAGTGCGCGCCCAGCGTGTTATTAGAGAGTGCCAGGATTTCAGATCGGGAGCCATAGAGGCTTTCCAATGCATTGCTATTAACCTTTTATACATTAAAAAGGCCAGGTCTATAAATTTATGTAAATGTCTTTGTTTTTTTGGTCTCTTCCTAAGTCCCAACAGGCAGGACCCGGGGTCTGCTACCAGTGCCAGTCCCGTAAGCCCAGATACCTCCTCTACTACCTCCGCCCAGGCCGTTTGTATATTCGGGCAATCCCATACCATGTGGAAAAAGGATGCTGACGGCAATCTGCATCTGGGGCACATTGATGCTGCATCAGGGAACATGCGCTTTATTCTGGCTGGGGAAAGATATGTTTGATGCGTGTAATTGAATTGGGTATATCTAAATCTGGGATTCCTTGACACACCTCTGATGTGGGATAGGGCCTTGGGCCAGTCTTCCAGTGGGATCGGGGTGGGGAGTACTGCGTTCCATCTATCCCATGTTTTCCCTGTCTGTGTATCAGGGGTCTTGTTGAGGATTCTATATAGATTGGATATTGTTTTAGTTTGATCGCTGTGTTGTAGAAGCTGGTGAAGCACAGGGGAGATCTCTGGTTCCGAGGTGCCCATTCCCCAAATTTTCCTGATTTCGTGACATACGGCATGATATGTCAGGAACTGTCCCGGATTTATCTCCGTGAGGGCCTGAAGGGCCTCGAACGTCATTAGTTTACCGTCTTCGTAGCAATCCCCTACGGTCAGTATTCCTGCTTCGTTCCACTGCTTTGCAGCTTGCATTCTGGCTGCGTTCCCCACTAACAGATAATTCAGCGGTACGTGTGGAGAGTATGGGAGCTTATCTGCTCTTTTTTGCACGTATCTGGCCCAGCACGCGTACGCAGCTGCAAGCAGTGGGTTGACCAGTGCCACTTTGGGGGGCTTCGTCGACAGCCAATTTAAAAGGGGAGTCCCGTTCCGCCGAGGCTCTAGGCTCGTAGGTTCCGCTTGCTCTGGTCTGTGGATCCAATATTGGACCCATTGAAGTTGTGCAGCTGCATAGTATTTTTCAAAATTCGGGGTTCCTAGGCCACCATTGTCCAGCGGACATTGTAGTGTGGGTAGCGCCACTCGCGCTCTGCCACCTCCCCAAATGAGCTGCAGCAATGCTGTGTTTAGATTGCTGAAGAATCTTTTGGGAATAATTATCGGTAGGGCCGCAAAGTAATATAAAAGCCTAGGTAGAATCAACATATTAGCAATCGCCACCTTGCCGGGTGGCGAAAGAGGGAGCTTGTTCCAGAATTGTAGGGAGCCTTTTATAGATGTTAGCGCCTTCCCCAGGTTCCCATCTCTTAAGTCTTCCGTGGCATGATATATGTTTATCCCTAAGTATTTAAATGTTGTAGGGCACCACTTAAGATGTCCTGTCACTGGGGGATCATGATTATTAGGAGCCCTTTTTACCAGGGGAAAGACACACGACTTCTCCCAGTTTACCACAAGGCCAGATAGGCCTCCGAATTCAGCCAATAAAGATATTACAGATGGGATAGCTGCACAGCCGTTCCTGATATATATC
Source organism: Pleurodeles waltl (assembly GCF_031143425.1). Classification (NCBI taxonomy): domain Eukaryota; kingdom Metazoa; phylum Chordata; class Amphibia; order Caudata; family Salamandridae; genus Pleurodeles; species Pleurodeles waltl. Next base: position 1,060,627,348 of record NC_090444.1, read on the forward strand.
AACGCATCATCTGCATATAGTGAAATCGTGTGATGTACCCCGTTCCTAATAATTCCCCATTCATGCTCCATGAGGCGAACTTTTGCCGCTAATGGTTCCATTGCTATGGCAAACAGTAGCGGGGATAAGGGGCATCCCTGCCGTGTCCCCCTAGAGATCGGGAAACTATCAGAAATCACCCCGCCTGATTTCACCCTCGCATTCGGGCTAGAGTACAATGTCCGAACCCAGCGGATATAGTTAGGGCCTATTCCCATACGGGCCATCGTGGCCAACAGAAAGTCCCACTCGAGCGTATCAAAGGCCTTTTCTATGTCTAATGAGAGCACCATTTCCTCCTGTGCATTCTTGGGGGTGTCTCCTATTATGCCCAACAATCTTCGAATATTCAGGAAGGTGTTACGCTTGGGAATGAAGCCACTCTGATCTGCATGTATCAGTAAGTGCATGAGGGGGGCCAACCTGTTGGCCAATATTTTGCCTAATATTTTGCAGTCTGTGTTCAGCAGCGATAGTGGTCTATAGGATTTCACATCTGTGTGGTCTCGACCCTGTTTAGGGAGTACTACTATCAGAGCCTCCCTTTGAGATGTGGGCAAGCTTTCTGTAGTCCACGCCTCTTGGAACACTCCTAGCAGATGAGATTTCAAACTGGGTAAATAGGCTTTGTAATACTCCGAAGGGAGACCGTCAGTGCCAGGCGCTTTGTTCCTGGGTAGCTGTGCAAGGGCTAGTTCTATTTCTGCTATTGTTATAGGGGATTCAATTCCATCTCTATCTGGCTGTGGTAGCTGGGGTAGGAAGGAGTCCGCCAGAAAGGCCTCTAGTTGTGTAGCCGTGCACGCAGTACGTTTAGTGTATAGGTTAGAGTAATAATTCCTAAACACCTCGTTTATTTCTGCTTGTGTAGTAGCCATTTCTTGCGCGCCCACCCGGATGGCCCCTATCGGGGCCTGCTGTCTATCCTCACGTAGTAGCCACGCTAGCATTCTGCTTGATCTATCTCCTTCCGTTTGCAACCTGGTTAAGTAATATTTATAGTCGTGGCAGCGGAGCCTGCTATCTGCCTCATTATATTTTAAGTGCTTTTCTTTCAGGGCAGTACTGGTAATTTCCCCCCGTGCTACCGCTTTTTCCACATCCCGCAGCTCCTTCTCAAGTTTGCTAATTTCCGCCTGTAAGGAGCGTCTCACTCCCCACGTAGTGGACATACATACTCCGCGGGCAACTACTTTGTGGGCATCCCATTCTTTCGCCCGGGTTGTTGCAGACATAGCGTTTATTTCCCAATATTGGCCTATAGTTTCCCCCAGTGATGTAGCGAATGCTTGGTCTTGTAGAGCTTCCGCCTGGAATCTCCAAGTGGGTATTACCTGACGTGCCCTGCCCCAATTCAGGGTTACCCGCAGAGGCGCATGGTCCGAGACCGTCTTTGCCAAGTATTCGGATTCAGTTATCAGCGCCCCTATTTCGCGAGTGCCCCATATTATGTCAATTCTAGTGTGGGTATTGTGTGGGACCGAATAAAATGAATATTCTTTTTCTCTGGATGGCCTAACCGCCATACATCATATAGGCCCATAACATTTGCCCATTCTTGCAGGGGACTTACGAGCTTCCTATTAGTTGATGCGCTCTGGTGGGCGCTAGTTCTATCTAATGCTGCCACTGGGGTGCTGTTAAAATCCCCACCCCAGATGGCAAGGGGCATGGGGTGGGTCAGCAACGTTGGGGGTGAGAGTGGTGAGAAAGCCTATGGTGCCACTGTTTGGGGCGTATACCCCGACCACAGTCATTTGTCTACCATCTAATCTGCCCTCCATTACTACGTACCTCCCTCCCTGGTCTATCTTGTGTGTTGACATGAGGAATGGAACTCCCGCTGCTATCCAGATCAGCACCCCTCTTGCGAAGGTCGAATATGTTGTGCCAATCAGCTGGCCCCCCCACTTCACTCGCATGTCTCGTAGATCCCCCTCCAGCATATGTGTCTCTTGCAAAATAGCAATATGCACTCCTAGTCTCTTAAGTCGAGCATGCACTCTAGCCCGTTTGTTCGGGGTCCCTAGGCCCCTGACATTCCATGTTAATATAATATACTGGTTCCCCATGTTGCTTCTAGAAGACATCTTATAGGGTGCAGGGGATATGTTGCTGTGACATGAGCCTGGGTTTTAATGTTGGCCCATCTGGTCTCTGCCTTTCTGCTGCTAACATTTAGATATAACGGGTGCAGGTCCATCTTTAGTGCATTAAGTGATTCCGATCGCTGCATTTCTACTAAACTACTAACCCCCACCCCCCTAGTTAAACCCCCTATGCTACGGCCTTGCGTCTTCTTGAAGAAGAAGAATACTGACAATTGGAAGAGGGTGAGCTTATGGAGCCTTCGGAGGAATTCCAAGGATTGGGGTCGGCCAGTGGATTGGATACTTCCCCGGAATGGGACATTTCATTCCCGGGGGAGTTTACGGAGCAGGCAGCGTCATTCCACTCGGTCACTAGAAAGGCAGCGGACTATTTAGACCGGTCTTTATCTGTAGCAGAGGTAAAGACAAATTTGCTGACTGAGGTGCTGCATCCTTCTACATCCTCAGCTGATCCTTTGCTGCCCTTCAACAAGGCATTGTTGGAGCCTATTATGGACTTGTGGAGGAAGCCAGTTTCGGCTCCAGCTGTTAATAGAGCAGTGGCAAGGAGACATAGGGGAGCACCCGAGGATCCTGGGTTACTCTCACGTCATCCAACCCCGGAGAGTTTAGTGGTTCAAGCGTCTTGCTTCACAAAGTCTGCTCCTGATTCGTTCCCTGTGGGCCCGTTTGATAGGGAGTCCAAACGAATGGAGCAGTCTTCAAAAAAGATCTTTTCGTCTTGCAGCATGGCACTTAAGGCTATGAACGCTACCTGTGTGCTGGGCAGGTATGTCCATGCCCTTATGGATTCTGCCAAGGCTATGGTCGGGGATCTGCCACAGGAGGCGGAGAAGCCTTTTGTAACACTCTTTTTGGATTTGGCCTTGATACCACAGACTCGGTTGCTATGGTGATGGGGACATCTGTTGCTACAAGGAGGCATGCGTGGCTGAGGTCCTCCGGATTCTCCTCGGACGTACAGACCACCTTACTTGACTTGCCCTTCAACGGAGAATGGCTGTTTGGAGAGACAGCTGACTCTGCCCTTGAACGTTTTAAGGAGAGCCGAGCGACTGCAAAGTCCCTAGGTTTACAAGCTACCCCTGATGCTCCGTATATGTCTTTTCGCAGATTCAGAGGGTTTGGTCATGGGGTGGTTTTTCGGAGGCCCCAGTACTTGGCCCAACAGCCTGCCAATCCATCTCATCGACACTTTAGAGGGCGTGGGAGGGCTAGAGCTAGAGTGGCAGTCCAGCAACACCCTTCTTCGTCATCCTCTTTCTCTGGTGAACAACAGCAGGGAAGGCAGCCCTAGTTTTCCCCACTTTATTGAACATGCCTCTCCTGTCGGGAGGAGGCTTCATCTTTTTCCCCGCAAGTGGGAGTTGATAACAGCAGACTCCTGGGTGTTGAATATTGTGGAAAAAGGATATGCTCTCCCCTTTCAGGAGTTCCCTCCTCCCTTCCCCCCATCCCTCGTTTTGTTCGGAGGACCATCTTCTGTTGTTGCAACAGGAGGTTCTGACCATGTTATCAAAGGGTGCAATAGAGTTGGTTCCGGAGCAGGAAAGGGGTCAGGGTTATATTTCCTGATCCCCAAGAAGGACGGTCGTCTGAGGCCGATCCTAGACCTGAGGATTTTGAATTGGTTCCTCAAGCAGGAGAAATTCAAAAATGCTCACTCTGGCACAGGTACTTCTGGCTTTGAACAAGGAGGATTGAATGGTGTCTGTCGACTTGCAGGATGCGTACTTTCACATCCCTATACTCAAGTCGCACAGGAAGTATCTCCGGTTTGTGGTGGGGTCGCAACACTGCCAGTTTGCGGTCCCTCCGTTTGGGCTTACTTCAGCACCTCGAGTCTTCACAAAGGTGATGTCGGTGGTTGCAGCACATCTCAGGCGGAAAGGAATAGCGGTATTCCCTTACCTGGACGATTGGTTGATTAAAGCCAAGTCTCCAGAGTTGGTGCTGCATCACCTGCAGTTGTGGTTCGACCTGGGGTTTTCGGTAAACGTGCCCGAGTCTCACCTGGAGCCCTCTCAACACCTCCTGTTCATAGGGGCAGTACTGGATACAACATTGTATCGGGCCTGCCCTCCGCCTGAGCGGATTCGGGACATTCAGGCGCTGATTCCAATGTTTCGAAATGGAGCGGTTGTTCCGGTCCTCAAGGTCTTACACCTGCTTGGTCTGTTTGCTTCTGCATTCTGTTGGTCACTCATGCGCCCTGGCATATGAGGGCTCTTCAGTGGTGCCTCCGCAGGCGGTGGTTTCAGCACAAATGGGATCTCGAGGATTCGATAAGGATCTCTAGGGACACTTCAGCGGATCTCCAATGGTGGGCAGTGGACGGCAACCTTTCCCAAGGAAGGCCGTTCTCACTACCACCCCCAGTGGCCACAATTGTTACGGATGCCTCCACTCTAGGGTGGGGTGCTCATCTGGGGGATCTGGAGATCAAGGGTCATTGGTCTCCGGTGGAACAGATGTTTCATATCAATCTGTTGGAACTGCGGGCGATACGTCTGGCTCTCAAGGCCTTCCTCCCTTCCCTTCGCGGTCGGTCGGTTCACGTCCTCATGGACAACACTACCGCAATGTGGTAAATAAACAAGCAGGGAGGAGTAGGGTTGTACCTTCTCTGCAGAGAGGCTCCACGGCTCTAGTCCTGGGTTCAGGACCCTCAGATTTGCTTGATAGCAAATCATTTGGCCGGGGTTCTGAACGTACGTGCAGACAGTCTGTCGGCGCTTCTTGGCTGATCACGAGTGGCGTCTCCATCCAGATCTAGTCCGGTACATCTTCGAGATGTGGGGGTCTCCGCAGGTAGATCTTTTTGCCACTCGGGAAAATGCGCACTGCCCGTCATTCTGCAGTCTCCAGTATCCGTTGCAAGAAGCGTTGGGGGATGCGTTTCAAATACCCTGGGGCGGCCAGTTGCTTTACGCGTTTCTCCCCATACCCTTGATTCGTCGGGTCCTAAGGAAGATTCGCCAAGACAGGTCCCAAGTCATCTTGGTGGCACTGGATTGGCCGAGAAGGGTGTGGTACACAGACCTTCTACAACTCTCAAAGTGCCCTCCGCTCCGTCTCCCGCTCAGGGCAGACCTCCTCTCGCAGTCGCAGGGGCAGGTTCTACACCCCGACCTCGAGAGATTACACCTACATGCCTGGAGATAGAACGGGGCAACCTGAGTTCTTTTTCTCTCCCACCGGATGTAGTGGATGTTATTCTATCGTCCAGGCGACACTCCACTAAATCCATTTATGCCAATAGGTGGGCTAAATTTGTTAGTTGGTGTGGAGAGAAGCAGAAAGATCCCTTGAAGGCCCACCTTTCTGATGTTTTGTTATTTGCCCTTAATTTAGCAAAGAAAGGCTGTTCAGTAGCTACAGTGAAAGGTTATTTGCCTGCTCTATCGGCTTTTCTTTGTCTCCCGGATCAGCCCTCTTTAATCAAATCTCCGATTGTAAATAGGTTTATTAAGGGCTTACTTAATAAGTTTCCCCCCACGCCTTTTCACACTCCTCAGTGGGACTTAAATCTTGTGTTAACATTTCTGATGGGTTCACCGTTCGAGCCCATGCATTCATGTCCTTTAAGGTATTTGGGGGCATATTTATACTCTGTTTGCGCCGGAATTGCGTCGTTTTTTTTAACGCAATTCCGACGCAAAACTAACTCCATATTTATACTTTGGCGTTAGACGCGTCTAGCGCCAAAGTCCATGGAGTTAGCGTCATTTTTTAGCGTGGACACCTACTTTGCGTTAATTATATGCAAGGTAGGCGTTCCCGTCTAAAAAATTGACTCCTCGGCATGTGTGCCGTATTTACACTCCCAGGCAAAATTCACGCCCGGCAGTGGGCGGGTCAAAAAAAATGACGTATGACCGCTTTTGCGCCGTTTTTTAGCGCCTGTAAAAGGCAGGCGTTAAGGGACCTGTGGGCTCGGAAGGAGCCCAGAGGTGCCCTCCCATGCCCCCAGGGAAACCCCCTGTCACCCTTGCCCACCCCAGGAGGACACCCAAGGCGGGAGGGACCCATCCCAGGGACATTAAGGTAAGTTCAGGTGAGTTTTTTTTTAAAAAAAAAATTGTGCCATAGGGGGGCCTGATTTTTGCCCCCCTACATGCCACTATGCCCAATGACCATGCCCAGGGGACAGAAGTCCCCTGGGCATGGCCATTGGGCAAGGGGGCATGACTCCTGTCTTTGCTAAGACAGGAGTCATTTCTATGGGGGTTGGGAGTCGAAAAAAATGGCGCAAATCGGGTTGAGGCAAAAAATTTGCCTCAGCCTGACTTGCCCCATTTTTTGGCGCCCAAGCTCCATATCCCCCTACGCCGGCGCTGCCTGGTGTGTCGTTTTTTTCAACGCACACCAGGCAGCGCCGGCGGCTAACGCCGGCTAACGTCATTGTTTAAATACGGCGCCCGCATGGTGCTTCAGAATGGCGTTAGCCGGCGCTAATTTTTTTTACGCAAAACTGCGTTAGCGCAGTTTTGTGTCAAAAAGTATAAATATGGGCCTTGGTTCTTAAGACAGTATTCCTTATTGCTATAACCTCTGCTAGGAGGATTGGGGAGCTTCAAGCCCTTTCCGTAAATTCCCCCTTTACCTTGTTTTTTCCTGATAAAGTGGTACTGAAAACCAGGGCGGCTTTCTTGCCAAAAGTTGTCACTCCTTTTCATATGGGACAGGTTATTACCCTTCCCTCTTTCTACCCTCCTCCCCACCCCTCTAAAGAGGAAGAGAGACTCCATCGATTGGACCCTAGAAGGGCTCTAAGTTTTTATATTGAGAGGACGAAAGACTTTTGCCTGGAGGATCATCTGTTCGGGGGTATGTTGGTCAGCGAAAGGGCAGAGCAGTCCATAAAAGAACGATCTCCAGGTGGGTCCTTCTTTGTATAAAAGTTTGATACTCACTGGCAAAGAAAGTTCCTCCTGAGGGAATCAGGGCTCACTCCACCAGGTCTAAGTCAGCCACTTCGGCCCTGGCAAGGGGAGTCCCGGTGGTGGATATTTGTAGGGCGGCAACTTGGGCGTCCTTCCACACTTTCACTAAGCATTACTGCTTGGATGGTGAGGTTCGGAGAAACGGCCATTTTGCGCTATCTGTTTAACAGGATTTCTTGGTGTAATCAGACGGGCACCCACCTCTGAGTGCGGTACTGCTTTGGGACTCTATTCATAAGGTGAGGAATCCACAAGTAGTTTGTATCCATCAGAAGAACAAGTTACTTACCTTCGGTAACGCTTTTTCTGGTGGATACAATAGCTACCTGTGGATTCCTCACAGTCCCGCCCGGCTCCCGGTTGCTTGTCTGATTGCACTAGAATATGTGGTTGTATAGATATATGTGTATATAGATAATTTTTCCTGTATATATATAAATGATTTTTTTTCATTATGTTGCATCATGAGGGTTTTATGTGTATATGTATTTATTGGATTTATTGTGGAAGTCGGTTCGCACCTGTTCGCCTCAAAGGAACGTGAAAAATGGGTGAAACTGACGTCAGCACGCCGACGAGGACCTCTTATTGGCACGGTGACGTTAGACGGAGTCACGTGGAGCCGTGCAATTGTGACGTCCTCGTCTACGTGGAGAGCTAGGAAGAGAACTTTCCGTTGGATGCTGGCGCAAGGATAAATTCATAAGGTGAGGAATCCACAGGTAGCTGTTGTATCCACCAGAAAAAGCGTGACCGATGGTAAGTAACTTGTTCTTCTCCTCGTTACTTCCTCTTTCTATGTGTGCTGTTTTCTGCATAGGATTCTTTTTTTGTTTTTGTTTTTTGTGCAGGAAGGTGTCCCCCCTCCTGCTTAGAAACAATCCTGTATGTAACGCAGGCTCCCTTGCACCATGGTGAGAGGGTGCCTGAGTTGGCGTTAGGCTGCTAAAAGGGCATCAGTGCAGGGGGAAAAGTCACAAATGTGAGGTATTCTTTTAAATACTGTGCATTCCTGCCCTTTCCTTGTGACAGTGCAGAACAGCAAGCTGACTTACTGGGCTGCACTCTGTCACTTTTCCTTAAATATGCCCCTAGGTTAGGTGAGTGTGATGGAGGAATATTAAGGTGAAACCTTGATTAGAGCTTTACAAGGAGGAATATTTGTTTACTGTTCTACCTTGTTTAGGATGCAGAGATTGAATGAAAAAGGGCTAGAGAGAAAAATGGAAGTGTAGCAGACAAAGAGAAGAGGAAAATAGAAAAACAGTGAATGAAAAAAAACAAGAGGTGGATATGGAGGAGGATGAAAGGTTCACACAAAGTAAGAGAAAAAGAGCAAGAGGATTGGCAGAGAGTGAGAGAAAGAGCTTGCAGACTAGCCATGTTCTTTATATCTGGTATCAGAGTTTTTAACCTCCACACTGCATAGAAGTAAATCACTCCATGCTCAATAATCTGTAGTATATGTAGCCCTTTCTTTTATAAGTGAAAGGAATGAAAGTTTTTGGTAAAGTAACAACTAGTTTTTTATGTAGTGCTTGATGCCACATTCTTGCTTTGTCATGCTGCAGTTAATACAATTAATATGAGTTGTAACTGGGGGTTTGGCTAGCAATATGTTGGACAGGCAGTGTTAAGCCTGGGCCTCCGGTCCCCTGTAGCAATCCTTTGACATCCTGCCACCTCTGGATGACTACTACCCTCTGACTGCCTGGTAAAATCCCTGCTCAAACAGTGGTGACGCAGGAGACCCCTTGTTGCGACATGCTGCGATTGGGATGCAGATATAATTGCTGCAGTCCCCAGTAAGTGAGGCACGGCCTAGAGGTGCCTGCGCGAAAGGGATGGACGGCCTTGGGGAAAGCTGAGTCCTGCAATGTCCACCTGATTGCCCGCTACTGAGCTGCGTGTTTTTCCCCTGGCCAGTGAACATCAGCACAGGCAGTGAGAGCCGGGAGGAGCTTCCTGCAACAACAGCAGTCTTTTCCTATTGGCGATACCGTTGTAGCTGAGTGTGCTGCGGTGGGACCATGAGGTGGCGAGACAGTGCACCAGGGGAGGGGCCCTCGACCTTCTCGGCTGCAAATGACCTACCTCCAGTTGGGCTGAACATGAGGAGACTAAAGAGAAGGTTTTGGCCTGGTGTCCCCACGGCTGTTCTGGTGACCCTGAGGTGGATGGAATAGTGGCTATGTAGAGAGGCATGGCGTCCCCACTAAGCCACATGTGCCTGGGAGATGCATCCTTTTGCAGCGCTCACAGGACTAGTTGTCTTAGACAGAAGCGCTGGTGCCTCATGTTGTGATAGCAGCCTGCGCCACCCTGCCCCTCTCCCCCTGGGCTTTATGGATTCTTACAGTGTTTTTCTGCGCAGCACATGCAAGTGATGACTGGGGCTGGAAGTGTGGCCCTAATTGTGGGTAACTGCTGACTCTGCCTGTCCTGGGACCCGTTACTGGAGGTGGGAACGGAGAGCGGTGGATCTGTCTCAGGACGCCTGGTGGCAGGCTGCGCTACCCTATATTGCTGGTTCCACCCTCGCGGCCTTGGTGTCCCCTAGGGAATAGATACACTATGCTGTGCTGCAGGTCTCAGTGCGGTGAAGCATGAAGGCCTGCAGAGGGCTTATCTGTCTGTCTTCACCCTGCAAAGGCCCCCCCACCTCACCTGCTTGAGAGACTAACTGTGGACCTGACTGTGGATTGGGGCCCTTGTGCAACCACGCCTGGAGAGCAACAATTGCCTTGGAGAGGTGGTTGGGGCTCACATGGTGGTGGTGGCCTATGGAGCTTTAAATTGGTGACTGAGTTGCTTGGATGTGTCTCCTACCCGCCCCCCCCTGTTTTCTCTCTCTCATCACGGGGCCTTGCCTGATATCAGCCTACAAGACTATGTAGCGCTGATGATGCTGCTCTTTTGCGGACTCCATGCGCCATTGTTGTCTGCCTCTCAAGGCCTCCTGCCTTGGGGCCTCCCGGCGGCGGGTTGCGCCTGCTATGCATTCAGGTTGTGAGCCAGCATGAGTAAAGACCGAGTGCGCCAAGGCTTACAGCAAACAAAAATAGATCAGTATGCAAGCTGCTGGATCCAGAGAGCTGGGGAAGGGTGAGACGGGTCTAGAGGAGCCATAGGTCCAGACAAGGGGTTCAGAGCCAGGTGGTCATCGAGGCATCAGGGACTGCAGTGCAGGTGAAGATTGAGGCTATAGGGCTAGATGTGAATTTACTACAGGCGGATGTTCCTACGGTGGCGGAAAGGTCTGTGGCCACAGAACCGCAGGTGTCAAAACTACAGGAGGAAATGTAGAAATTACAAGCCACGGTGGCGAAACTTGAGACCCGGTCATAGAGACTGAAGCCCTGAGCGGAGGATGCAAGAGCCCCTCTTGTAGGTGAAATTTGCACTTTGTGGGATTCCTAGAGAGACCAAAGAGCACTGCTCTAGAGTTGTTCTTGCAAACATGGATCAAATCACAGCTCCTTACTGCTGATCTGTCACAGTTCTTTGTAGTGGAACAGGCTCACAGAACGTTGGCCACTCTGCCCCCACCAGGTAATGCCTAGAGAACAACTATTGCGAAGCACCTTCATTACAGGGACTGTGACGCTATCCTGCAAGAGGTGCAACTGAAGGGTGATCCCTCCTATGACAATCAGGTTATCCGAATTTTCCCTGATTACACGTGAACAGTTCAGTTGCAGCAGCAAACGTTTGGAGGGGTGAAGCAAAAACTGAAATCTATGGGCCTCCAATACATGTGACTTTACCAGGTCAAACAAAGCGCTACATGAGGGCTTCTCACATGTCTTCATAAACCCGGATGATGTCTGGGACTGGTTGGAAATCAGAAGTGATGGCCGGATCCCTGCACCGGTCTACCTGTGCTCTCGGGAATAGAGTCCGAGGGGTTGACGGAATGGTTCAGAAGTGAGGAGGAGAAGCAGTTGAGAGCAACACTCCACATCCGGAACTAGGGTGTTGGTGAGCCGCAATGGTACCTTGGACCTGGAGCAGCATAGCCTGGAGTGTGAGGAAGCCAGCCCTCTGGTGGAATCTGCCACTATGGCTCCATTGGTTGAGACAAGTTTGAGCGGGATGGAGGACAAGGACACACAGTTGCCTGAGACACGAATTACTTTGAACTGACTGACTGCCCTGTGCGGACGTGACCCACTGGTAGGGAGGCCTGCCAGGGGCTTCTACCTGAGGTGGTGTCCTTCCACTTCACCAGACATTTGGCAGTTTTGGTATCGTATATACATGGTGCATGTTCTGAACTATTACATTAATTCTTAAGGTGTGGATGAGAACATCTGGGGCATCTGTGAATGGCAGACCTGGCTAGCTAAGCACACTTGCTTCTTCCCCCATTCTTTCTCTCTGCCTCCCTATTTCTTCTCTCCTTTACAATCTTTTCTTTTTTTCGTGCATGGCAGTGGTGAGTGGACGGTGTAGGAAAGTACCATCTTGCCTGGCATGTTACCCCCATTTTTCACTGTATATATGTTGTTTTAGTTGTATGTGTCACTGGGACCCTGCCAGCCAGGGCCCCAGTGCTCATAAGTGTGCCTGAATGTGTTACCTGTGTTATGACTAACTGTCTCACTGAGGCTCTGCTATCCAGAACCTCAGTGGTTATGCTCTCTCATTTCTTTCAAATTGTCACTAACAGGCTAGTGACCAATTTTACCAATTTACATTGGCTTACTGGAACACCCTTATAATTCCCTAGTATATGGTACTGAGGTACCCAGGGTATTGGGGTTCCAGGAGATCCCTATGGGCTGCAGCATTTCTTTTGCCACCCATAGGGAGCTCTGACAATTCTTACACAGGCCTGCCACTGCAGCCTGGATGAAATAACGTCCACGTTATTTCACAGCCATTTTACACTGCACTTAAGTAACTTATAAGTCACCTATATGTCTAACCTTTACCTGGTAAAGGTTGGGTGCTAAGTTACTTAGTGTGTGGGCACCCTGGCACTAGCCAAGGTGCCCCCACATTGTTCAGGGCCAATTCCCCGGACTTTGTGAGTGCGGGGACACCATTACACGCGTGCACTACATATAGGTCGCTACCTATGTGTAGCTTCACAATGGTAACTCCGAATATGGCCATGTAACATGTCTAAGATCATGGAATTGCCCCCTCTATGCCATCCTGGCATTGTTGGTGCAATCCCATGATCCCACGGGTCTCTAGCACAGACCCGGGCACTGCCAAACTGCCTTTCCCGGGGTTTCACTGCAGCTGCTGCTGCCAACCCCTCAGACAGGTTTCTGCCCTCCTGGGGTCCAGCCAGGCCTGGCCCAGGAAGGCAGAACAAAGGACTTCCTCAGAGAGAGGGTGTTACACCCTCTCCCTTTGGAAAATGGTGTTAGAGCTGGGGAGGAGTAGCCTCCCCCAGCCTCTGGAAATGCTTTCATGGGCACAGATGGTGCCCATTTCTGCATAAGCCAGTCTACACCGGTTCAGGGACCCCCTCAGCCCTGCTCTGGCGCGAAACTGGACAAAGGAAAGGGGAGTGACTACTCCCCTGACCTGCACCTCCCCTGGGAGGTGCCCAGAGCTCCTCCAGTGTGCTCCAGACCTCTGCCATCTTGGAAACAGAGGTGCTGCTGGCACACTGGACTGCTCTGAGTGGCCAGTGCCAGCAGGTGACGTCAGAGACTCCTTCTGATAGGCTCCTTCAGGTGTTGCTAGCCTATCCTCTCTCCTAGGTAGCCAAACCCTCTTTTCTGGCTATTTAGGGTCTCTGTCTTTGGGGATTCCTTAGATAACGAATGCAAGAGCTCATCAGAGTTCCTCTGCATCTCTCTCTTCACCTTCTGCCAAGGAATTGACTGCTGACCGCGCTGGAAGCCTGCAAAACTGCAACAAAGTATCAAAGACGACTACTGCAACTCTGTAACGCTGATCCTGCCGCCTTCTCGACTGCTTTCCTGGTGGTGCATGCTGTGGGGGTAGTCTGCCTCCTCTCTGCACTAGAAGCTCCGAAGAAATCTCCCGTGGGTCGACGGAATCGTCCCCCTGCAACCGCAGGCACCAAAGAACTGCATCACCGGTACCCTGGGTCTCCTCTCAGCATGACGAGCGAGGTCCCTTGAATCCAGCAACTCTGTCCAAGTGAATCCCACAGTCCAGTGACTCTTCAGTCCAAGTTTGGTGGAGGTAAGTCCTTGCCTCCCCACGCCAGACTGCATTGCTGGGAACCGCGACTTTTGCAGCTACTCCAGCCTCTGTGCACTTCCAGCGGAAATCCTTTGTGCACAGTCCAGCCTGGGTCCACGGCACTCTAACCTGCATTGCACGACCTCCTAAGTTGTCCTCTGGCAGCGTGGGACTCCTTTGTGCAACTTCGGGTGAGCACCATTTCACTCCACTTTGTAGTGCCTGTTCCGGCACTTCTGCGGGTGCTGCCTGCTTTTGAGAGAGCTCCTTTTTGTGCTCGACGCCCCCTCTGTCCCCAGACGCAATTGGCGACATCCTGGTCCCTCCTGGGCCACAGCAGCATCCAAAAACCCTAACTGCACGACTTACAGCTAGCAAGGCTTGTTTGTGGTCTTTCTTCAGGAAAACACTTCTGTACGAGTCTCCACGGCGTGAGGGATCCGTCCTCCAAAGGGGAAGTCTCTAGCCCTTGTCGTTCCTACAGAATCTTCAGCTTCTACAGTCCAGTAGCAGCTTCTTTGCACCCACAGCTGGCATTTCCTGGGCATCTGCCCATCTCCGACTTGCTTGTGACTTTTGGACTTGGTCCCCTTGTTCCACAGGTACCCTCGTTTGGAAATCCATCATTGTTGCATTGCTGATTTGTGTCTTTCCTGCAGAATTCCCCTATCGCGACTTCTATGTCCTTTGGGGAACTTTAGTGCACTTTGCACTCACTTTTCAGGGTCTTGGGGTGGGCTATTTTTCTAACCCTAACTGTTTTCTTACAGTCCCAGCGACCCTCTACAAGGTCACATAGGTTTGGGGTCCATTCGTGGTTCGCATTCCACTTTTGGAGTATATGGTTTGTGTTGCCCCTATCCCTATGTGTCCCCATTGCATCCTATTGTAACTATACATTGTTTGCACTGTTTTCTAATACTATTACTGCATATTTTGGTATAGTGTACATATATCTTGTGTATATTTGCTATCCTCATACTGAGGGTACTCACTGAGATACGTTTGGCATATTGTCATAAAAATAAAGGGGCATATTTATACTCTGTTTGCGCCGGAATTGCGTCGTTTTTTTTTACGCAATTCAGACGCAAAATTAACTCCATATTTATACTTTGGCGTTAGACGTGTCTAGCGCCAAAGTCCATGGAGTTTGCGTCATTTTTTTGCGTGGACACCTACTTTGCGTTAATGATATGCAAGGTAGGCGTTCCCGTCTAAAAAATTGACTCCGAGGCATGTGCGCCGTATTTACACTCCCGGGCAAAATTCACGCCCGGGAGTGGGCGGGTCAAAAAAAAATGACGTACGGCCGCTTTTGCGCCGTTTTTTAGCGCCTGGACAAGGCAGGCGTTAAGGGACCTGTGGGCTCGGAAGGAGCCCAGAGGTGCCCTCCCATGCCCCCAGGGACACCCCCTGTCACCCTTGCCCACCCCAGGAGGACACCCAAGGCTGGAGGGACCCATCCCAGGGACATTAAGGTAAGTTCCGGTAAGTATTTTTTTTTTTGTGGCATAGGGGGGCCTGATTTGTGCCCCCCTACATGCCACTATGCCCAATGACCATGGCCAGGGGACAGAAGTCCCCTGGGCATGGCCATTGGGCAAGGGGGCATGAC